>NC_056741.1:369257939-369627939 GCF_019279795.1 Protopterus annectens | reverse complement strand
AATATCTCACCCCACTTTTCAAAAAAATTATATTATGTTATGTTTTATAGGTAGGTGATGCTGGAATTCCCTTAAACCTTGTCTGATGACCCCATGTAAAACCCTGAAAATGTTGCTATGACATATTGCTGTACCACCCATGCACACTCATGGAACATCACAGAGAATATGTCTGGGATACAAATGTCATGGTTTCAGTGCTGGGATACCATCTTCTACAGTATTTGCCAAATACTGCCAACAATATATTTGCAGTGTGTCGTGCTTGACAATATGATATAATGGAGACAGGATTGAGATGTTCCATATGTGACTGCATTTCCCCAACCACCAGTAGTTACAGCAGCAAGAGATTAGGAATTTGTAGGTTACCAGCAGCAAGATGAGATACAATCAGTGTAAATCCCTAGACAGCAACAACTGTAATACAAAGCAGCTCTAGCAAAGAGACATCTATAATGCCAAGACGCTTATGGGCAAAACACTAAACATAATATATACAGTGTCCTATCAAACTTTGCTTGTCAGTGCATGGTCTGATGTGAAACATTTTTCAATCCCACATGGAATGAAGGGTGGTGGGGTCACAGTGTTCCTTTCAAACTTTGCTGGTCAGTGTATGGTCTAGTGTGAATCAGTTTCCAATCCCACATGGAATGAAGGGTGGTGAGGGTCACAGTTGCCATCATTTGTACAGGGTACCTGGGAAATTGCTAACACAAGAATAGCACTACAAACTTGGAAGGAGAAATGGGGCAGAAAGTGTGAACACAGAGCAGCAGCTTCTTGAAGCTGTCTGTGGTGGCTGCTGTTAATGCTCTAGCATAATAAACATTAACAGTGCTTTTGTTGCCTACCTTACTTATGTCAGAGATGTACTTAACAAAGCTGTCTTTTCCATGCATTAGGATTGTAACCACAGTGTTCCATAGACTACCTATATATTATGAAATAGGATCATAAAACAAATAATCTGATAGGTTGAAAGGAATGTCTGAAAATAAATTGCCCAATTGAATGACAAAAGATCAAAGGAAAGCATGTCATTCTGTAAGCTCAAAAACACATGTTAGGCTGTGCACTAAAGAAATACAAAAGCACTCCTACTCTTGGTAGGATAAAAAAAATATATACAATAGTTAATTTATAAAGTGCACCATACTGAACCACCCTTCTATAGTCCTTACTTATAGCATGAGGTGTTTTTGCCCATATTCTGTAGACACAATGTTGATATATTTTATCATTCCATTTTCCTTATACTTAGTTTTCACAGTTCTATTTCTGTTCCTGAATCAGTACCTCTTAATATCATTTTGAAGAGCCTATTATTCTTATATTTCATAATATTCAGATTTACTTTCTTATACTTATTTTTTCTACAAACATTCCTGAATTGTTCTTGTGGAGCATATGGACTATTCTCATTATTAATGTTGAATCTAAAATATCATTTATGCTTCTCATTATTTCTCAAATCATATTACTTTTTCATTAAACCACCTAATATATATAATGTGCTATTATATACATCCTATTGTTTTTTCACGTAATCTCCAAAATTGCATATAATGTTCTCAGATTACTTTTACTAGCTCTTTGCTCATCAGAATTATATTTCTTCTTCATGTCATGCATTTTGAATTGCAGTATCTACCTAGTCTAGCTAACTAACATTCCTTTTTTGTCTGTCTTCTTCTATTAATAAGATTTTTTTAATAAATGTTTCCTTTGTTGTTGATATTTCCACAAGTATTCCCCCTATTGTTGTGACCCCATGTGCAAAAATGGGAAAAAGGGGTTGTGGATGGATGGATGGATGGATGGATGGATGGATGGATGGATGGATGGATAGAGCATAACATGGCGCAATGACTGTAGAAGATACCGTTGCCATTTTTAAAGTGCTTACCACTTTAAGGAGAAAGTGTTTGTTATGTGCAAAATAGCTATTGTGTGCAATCTCATGGTATTTAAGAGAAGCAGTGAAGAAATAATAAGACAGACGGTGGGAGAGAAAGAAAGATTAAAAAAGGATGAGATTCCAACAGAGTCTGGAAGAGTTCAGGAGGGAAGACGACAGTATTGGCTCTGGATGAGACCAATCAGAAGTATTGGCTAACCAGAGAATAGTCCAGTAGAGAGTCCTGATGATCTTTACATTTGACATGGGACTAAGGACTGGATTTTATTTTTCTATTTTTTTTATTAAGTACCACAAGTACTGCAATATTCTTTTAAACTGAGAAATCTGAAACCTTTTGTGTGCTATGGAAACCCTGAAGTGAGAGAGATGTAATAAGAGATGTTTTGTTATGAATGGATTACTAGTACTTAACAGTTGCTGCTCCCCTAAGCTACTTTCCCTTAAAGAAGATTTAGAAGTTTCTAGAGTAGCTTTAGAATGAATCATCATCTTCGATGGCTTGGGCTAAGACTGTGCTGACCGCACTCTATTCTGGCTGCTCAATTCAACATGAGAACTCCTCCTTGCCTTTATGTATATGAAAGGTATCCACTATAAGGGCTATGAAAAAGTGAAATTCTGCTTACTTCCATGGGTGAGAGTCACTGCAGAAACTTAAGCAGTCATTCCCGAATCAGCTTATGATAAAAGAAAAACAGTAATGTCACATATCAGGAGTGAAGCACCTTGCCACTTTATAGTTTGCACCAGAAGAAATTAACAGTAAAGAGACTGACTGAAATGTTAGCAATTAATAGAGTTAAATAAATATCATCTAATGTTGTCCCAGTCCCCTTCAATAAACACATCACACCGAATGACATTTGACGACCTTTATTAAACTGCCATAAGTTTGATTACCAATTTTATTTACAGCTGGACATAGTATAGTTGATTCTAAACACAGTATAAACCTCCTTGTAATGTTAATCAGGACAGCATACCTGCTCATCCTGCCCAGTAAGCAGCATCCATACCATTGCTCACTTTCTATACTTATAAACCTCCTTGTAATGTTAATTAGGACAGCATACCTGCTCATCCTGCCCAGTAAGCAGCATCCATACCATTGCTCACTTTCTCTACTTATAAACCTCCTTGTAATGTTAATTAGGACAGCGTACCTGCTCATCCTGCCCAGTAAGCAGCGTCCATACCTTTGCTCGCTTACTTACTTATGAAGCAGTGTCCCATCTCACTTCATAAACCATTCATCAAATTACCAAATACCAACCAAATAAGCAGCATCCTTACCTCCATTTGCTTACCTATTCAGCAAACTTCCTCCAGCTGCTAATTTTCTTTCCACAAATCCTTGGAATAAACCTCCACACACCAGAGGGGAAACAGAAGAGGGCAAGGCTGTCCCTCTTCTCCGCCTACCCCAACTAACATAACCAAAATCCCCACCAAACCACCAACAGAAAAGGGAGGGAGGGAGGGCAGCAAGTACATGCCAAAATGTGATTACTTACTCAGCTACACTTGTCTAAACCCCTTAAGCCCCTCCCCACCCTTATCTCATTTCCTCCAAATCATCCCTCCCTCCATTTAACCCTTTCACCTCTCCAACCCACTAAACTCCCATTAATATATCAGCCTAACCCCTTCTGAAGATGTTCCAGGACAACTTGGTTTGTTACCAAGCCTCATTTGTCTCGGTCCCCTTCAATAAGCACATCACACCAAATGACATTTGATGACCTTTATTAAATTTCCATAACTTTGATTACCAATTTTATTTACTTACTTATTTACAACTGGACATAGTATAGCTGATTCTAAACACAGCATAAATATCCTTGTAATGTTAATCAGGACAGCATACCTGCTCATCCTGCCCAGTAAGCAGCGTCCATACCTTTGCTCATTTACTTTACTTATAAACCTCCTTGTAATGTTAATCAGGAGAGCATATCTGCTCATCCTGGCCAGTAAGCAGTGTCCATACCTTTGCTCGCTTACTTACTTATGAAGCAGTGTCCCATCTCACTTCATAAACCATTCATCAAATTACCAAATACCAACCAAATAAGCAGCATCCTTACCTCTGTTTGCTTACATATTCAGCAAACGTCCTCCAGCTGCTCATTTCCTTTCCATTAATCCTTGGAATAAACCTCCACACACTGGAGGGGGAACAGAAGAGGGTAAGCCTGTCCCTCTTCTCCGCCAACCAGCCTGACCAGGCTGTTCCCCCTCCCTTCTACCCAAAATTGTCCAACCAACAACCTCCCATAAATGGAAGGGTTAATCCAAACATCACTCGGTGTATCCATCATCTGTAAAGTACCTTAGAACCCTGTCATCAATCCCACGCCTTGACCTACTATCACTGGACTGTGCCTTAATGAAACTAAGTAAAGTAGGATTACCCATAACCCCCACTCTACCACCAGAACCTCCACTCCAAGAGAATACATTCCCTTTAGTCCACTTTCCTCAAGCTACTAACCATGGCTCGACCTTTCCAGAATGAAAACCTATAGCCATAACAAGTGCCACAAAAGTATAACCCCTTGAACACAAATCTGTACCCTGGTCAAAGAAAACCCTTAACAAGTCTCAAGCCAAGGACCCTGTCAACTATAGCATCTCACACTAGCCCACCAAATTACACAGCTCTGGATATACAGTAACCTGATTACTGCAGGGAATAGGCTAACTCCAAAACCTTAATGCCCTAACACTAAGATCCAGAACTGGAACCGCTTGACATAGGTCCTGAAAGCTCACCTAAGCCCAACAATGAAGTAATCTATGTGCCCAACCATAAACACCATCAATGCACTCATTACCAAATGGCAATCACCCTACCTGCTCAAAGGGCAAATTTATCACCCCAACCACCCGTTAGGAACCACTCAGGCCTCCTGTCAAAAAATAGCTTGTCTTTGGCCCTCCCCCCCCAAATACAGTTTAAACAACTGGATGAGTAACTAAAACCCCCAAGATTCCAACCACCTGAAAGCAGGGTGTTGAAGTCAAATGACTTGCAAGAGCCATGGGGCTTTAGCCTAATAAGTTCCTGTGCTCCTATGAATGTTGTGACTCTACTCCTCTTGTGGTATCCCCACACCTCATAATCCATCCCCACCAGTTTCACCCTAGCCCCCTACCTACCTCTACCTAACTTACCCCACATTACCATGCAATAATCCGCTCCCACGCTACTTGATCACAGCACCCTATCTTGCCTTAATGACCCAACAAGGGGAATTACCAGTGACCACATTGTGCACCACTCCATCCACCACACCTCGCTAGCCCTGCTTCCATCATCTGTGAACTCACTTCATTGACTTGCAAGAGCCATAGGGCTTTAGCCTAATAGGTCCTGTGCTCCTATTAATGCTGTGACTCTACTCAAACCATGGAATCCCCATACTCCTCATAAACCATCCCCAACAGTGATCCCCCATGGCCCCCCTACCTACTTCTTCCTTACTTGCCCCTATACCAATGCAATAATCAGCTCCCAATAATTTAACACAGGGCTCTAATATGTCTTAATAAGGTGATTACTCAGACCGGTGGCAAAATATCCATCCTATCAAAAAACATCACCTTTCAGATCCCCTTTTCAAGCCACTACATGATGCCTTCTGCCCTTCAGCAATCTGAAAAGAAAAGAAAAATCAATAAATTCTATGTGCATACATAGCAATAATTACTTAAAATGGAGGCACTGACAAGAACCCCTGTCACCCCATCAAGTGTTTGCCAAACTTTGCACCAAAGTATGGAACCAGCCCCCTCTTTTTTATGCTACGACTCATACCCCCAAAAATAAGAGCTGAAATTGTCTAGCTTGTAATCATCCCTGAGCCAGTAGCCTAATAACTTCCTATGATACTAAGAGTGCTGTGACTCCCCTCCCACCTACCTGAACCCAACCACATTGACATGCCTTAATAAGCACTAAATAAAATACATTACCTGTAACCTCATCAAGCCCACTACAGGAACCCAAACTCTTACCTATGGCCAATGTCTGTTGCTCCCTTTTACAATTGAATGCAAATGCCCAAAAGCAGGGACAACTTTCAAACATTGATCTAACCTACTGAATGGCAATTAACCCTGAGATCACCAACTCAAATGCCAATCCTTTCCTGGCTAGCAGTGTAAATCCTCTACCAAAACTCAACTTTGAAATCCACTTACTTCATTCAGTAACTGTTACCACCTTGTGCTCCTCATGTGTAATCTCCTCGCTCGCCACTGCTTCCATCATCTGCAAATTCCCTGTGTATCACCACAACTGATGCTCGGCACACCACCATCTACAAATAAAAGGACAAAAGTAAATCTTCTAATATGTAAAGAGAAGGCTCTACTTTATGCCCACCTACTCCAGATTATAGCAGCAACATTCCAAAACCCCCCATCTGTAAGAAAGAAAAGACATGTAAATCATCTAAAATACATAAAGCACCTTCCAAGACATCTTCAAAGACAAACTATCCTGCCAACCCAGGAATGAATGTAACACCGCCACACATATCTATGACAAAGCAGCCATAACTGCAGCTAGGTTTCCAATGACCCTATCAAATACCCAATATAAATTTAACTACCAGTCAGGTATGTTAAAACTAAACCCCCATATGAAAGGACTTATCAATAACCACAACCATCTGTTTAGTTCTTAGCTTTCCATCTCCAAATGAGGCACACTAACCAACATATCAGATTTTTGGATTTCCTGATCTCCTGAGTGATGCAGTTGATGGTTGGCAGTCTACTGGTAATCTCTTGCTCCATGTGGTCTGCCTAATCTCATGCACTCTGTCAATGTCCTGTTTCAGTTAATAATAATAATGACTGTTTTATTTAACAGCAGGCACTTTTAATTCTAAAAATCATAAACCTTATACCAGGCTTTTAGTCGATAACAGAAAATATACCCAGGTCTCTGGCACCAAAGGCAGCCAGATATAAAATATCTAGCAATTTATATTATAGCCTCGACTCTTCTGTTATATATACCTTGAGAATGTTGAATATTAAGGATGAAGACAGCTTTCTTTTTGCAACTGTGTGCAAGATTTTATTATTTGTAGCACTCAGCCACGGAAAATGCAGAAACACCTAAACCTCAAACATCTGCATAAAAGAAAAAAAAAAAAAAAAATGGAGCAAACCTACCACTGAAGGCAATCCACCCATGATCTTGACATCCCAGAACAAGGGTAAATGATATGAGAAAATATCCCACTTCTCCACATTAATTCCAAAACCTCTGCCCCCCCCTGAAACCACTGTAGACAAGAAGATGTTTGTAACTCAGAGAAGCACCATACCCAGCAATGAAAGCCTACCCCAAAGAGAAGAAACAGGGCAAAACACTATTAATCTAGTTTTCCCTCTTAACAAAATCAAACCCCGGCCTACCTGTTCCCAACCACCTACCAGTCGTCATGGACATGATCCTTGCAGTAGCAAGTACACGCCAAAATGTGATTACTTACCCAGCTACACTTGTCTAAACCCCTTAAGCCTCTCCCCACCCTTATCTCATTTCCTCCCAATCATCCCTCCCTCCATTTAACCCTTTCACCTCCCCAACCCACTAAACTCCCATTAATATATCAGCCTAACCCCTTCTGAAGATGTCCCAAGACAACTTGATGTGTTACCAAACCTCATTTATTAAGAATATGTTGGGCCAGGCAGGCCCATGTGCTACAGAAAGATGGCAATACTTTGTGAAAAAGTAGTGTGCTATGGAAATCTGTATAACAGTAAGTTACGTAAAGTACCTGTCAATTTTCTATCTATACCAAAGGAAGTATTCATGAATATTTTGTGTATTAAATGTGGTAGGAGAGGACACATATTATATTTCTGGTTAGCCATTTGATGTTTCTGAAACTCATTTCTACAAGTCTCAGAAGAGCAAGACGGAATGAGTAAAAATGTAGATTTATACACATATCAAGTCCTTGGTTACCATTTTTCAGAGTACTCACTTTTCTCAGAGTTATGGTGATCTCAGCTTTCATGTATATAAGTTCAAGGGTAAAAGTGACTTGCCCCACCCCAAACATCTTTAATGAGCAGTGATGTTCATCATTTGCTGTTCTCCTGTACTGTTGTGGTTATTATTTGCTTATTTATTTAGTTATTTTTCTGCTTGTACTTAGGAGTCTCAGAATTGCAATAGGGAGTCAAGGTCTGGCAGTTTGCACAGAGTATTTAGAACCTGTAAATAAGCTGCTTCCTGTGGTTCAATGGTCCAGGGTTTGATTCCATCAGTCTCCACTGCCTAATTGTGTGACTGTAGGAAAATCATTTAACCAGACAGTGTTCTCAAGATGAGACTGAAAAGGGTTCAATGAGATCAGTGCTGTAATCCAGTAAACAAATACAAAATAAATCAATAAATAAAAATAAAGTCCTGGACTACTGAGAATATTGACTACACAAGTCTGACATAGACTGCACAAATGTTGACATAAGTGTAATCTAGAACCAGTAGAGTATAACAGAACTGCTGTTATATTAGAAGAGACTGCATTTTCTTAATGTGTCACCATGAAGCTCACAAAATATCCTGTGTTAATAGATGGAAAAGAACTATAAGGATTTCTGGATTCTGGTAGCATGATAAACCTCATTATGGAGCAGCTTACCTGCAACCACAAAGTCTATTCCTTTAATACTGTAGAGTTTGTGTGCATTCACAAGAATAAATAGAGGTACATGATAGCCCCAGCAGAAATCCATGCAGTATTTGGGAAAATTATACATACTGTGCATTAGTAGTATTATATCTTATCCATCACATGATTAACTTTCTCATTTTAAGGAATTATGGACACAGTGGTATAACTAATATTCATGGACCCAAAATTAGAGTTGAAGAGACTCATGGAACCCACAACCCTGTAAGAGAACTCATCATTGTTTCCAATAATAACCCATATTGGAGGTATGATGCAAGGATAATGTTGAGTAACTCCCAGAGTATAAAACTGTGGCTGAATATACAGGGGGAAGAAAACCATCTAATACCATTAAACACAAAAAATAAGCAACAAGAGAAAACTAGAGTTAAGAAGAAGTCAGAGACAGACAAAATATTGTTGAAGAAGCGAAAGGAAAAGGTTAATGATTTAATTCTGTTTCCTACCTGAAGCCCAGTCAAAGGTCCATGTAGTGAAGGGCATCAGAAGAGAAAGAAAGCAAAAGATGGTAGTACTGTATGCTAATTAATATCACAATGACAGCATAGCAGGTAGGAAGGATGTTACTTTCCAAACCCCAGATAATGAGCATAACCAATGGAAAGAACAGGCAGATTGGTACTCTAGATACTGGTGTGAGTTGCCATATGGGCGGATGAGACCCTATGCAGAACCAGGAAGAACATATCATGGGTCATACGGATAGAGTTCACCCTATTTCCTCCTTCACTACACTCCTATTGTGTCTTGAAAATCATTTGTTATACTGGGTGACCAAGAAAAGGAAATAAACAGTATATCAGCTGATAGGATCTAAACATTTTGAGAGCTAATAAAGAAAGTGGCAAATAGCCATGTCTTGGAGGCACATCTGTATATGGCAAACTGAAGTCTGAGCTCTAGGCAGGTTCTGCTGGATAGGGATAATGCAAGCATTAGAAAACTTTTGCCAGTATGACCAAGTTCCATTGGAAGGCTCCAAATCCTGTTTTTTAAGTACCTATTGATACCTCTGCCTGTAACACACACTCCTTTGAAAGGATTCCTTTGAACAATGCGAGCCCTTTCATCAAGTGCAATAGTGGTACTAGTATATTCTAGTTACACTTAATTATGCAACCAAATATTCTGAAGCAGTCCCTCTTTGGAAGTCTAAGATTATAGTAAAATAATTGTCGTTAATGTTATCTAGAGAGGACATACCAAAAGAAATCATCATAGATCAGGGAGCCTTTTTTACGTCAAAGTTTATACATCAATTGTGTCAAGACATTGAAGTGAAACAATTCAAGACTTCTGTGTATCATACACAAACTAATGGCTTGCTGGAATAATTTAATAAGACACTAAAGTCCACATTAAGAAAAATCATATGAGAGAACTGCAGATATCAGGACCAATTATAGCTATAGCTCTTGTTTGTGATCCACGTGGTTCCCCAAGATTCTACGAGAGTCATCTCTTTGAGCTCCTCTATAGGAGACATACTAGAGGACTATTTTATTAGATATATCAATGGAAACATGGAAGGAGGAGGTTACTCAATTCAAAATGGCATTACGGTACCATACATTACTGCAAGTATGTCAATAATCTGTGATTACATGGACAGATATAAGCAACTAAGCAGAGGTGTATGTAACAAAGATGTTAGAAGGAAGGAGTTTCAGGCCTGAGACCTAATATTGGTTTAAACTTGGGCTGAAAATATATTTCTGATCAAGTGGCAAGGGTCATCAAAAATCATGGAAAAAAGTAAGTGAAATAACCTCATGGATTACATAAACTAGTAAAAGATGTCAAGAGAAAAATTACCACATAAACATTCTTCAGTCATGGAAAGAGGCTGAAACAGCCATAGTCAAAATGGCAGCCAAGATAAAAAAGACAAGGACTGCTGTCCATACCCAAGGTGGTGATAGAAAAGGCCCTATTTAATCCCAAAATAGGACGTAAAGGAGCTTTTCTTCTCAACAAGGAAATATTTACGAACTGACAAGTAGAAGTAGTTTAGGAGAATATCATATAGAGATTAATCCACGTGAAAGAGTCAACCTTAAGTACTTTCAGATATCTGAGGCTTAAAGAAGTACAGTTTAGGAGGAGGAAAGGGAAATGTTACAACTGGAAGTCATCAAGGGATTTAATAGTTAGTGAAACAGACCCATAATTTTAGTGTCCAATCCCAATAGAACTATAAGGTTCGCAATAACGTTTGGAAGCTCAATAGCATCCCAAAATCCAACAGCTATGCTATGCCAAAGTGGTTGAACCGAGTGAGAATTTTGGGAAAATGCAATTCTTAACCGCCTTGGATGTTACAAAATTGTAATAAAGGAATTGGTATTGGTTCTCTATAGAGTGGACATACCAAAGCAGATCCTCATAGATCAGGGAACCACTTTTTATGTCAAAGTTTATATATTGATTAAGATATAAGGCCAATGAAAACTAATGGCTTATTAACACCAGATAGCTGATAAACTATCTGGCTCATTAATTCCAGATAGCTCATTTTGTTACCAAGTTCTCCCATTTGGCCTTCATGGCATGTCAGCTAAATTCCCATCTGCAAAGAAAAGGTTGCTTAAGTCCCACAATCTGTACACCACAACATAGCTGGATGACTGAAACTCAAACCTGCACAAAACTCAGGATTTGGTAGAGTTATTCAAACAAGCTCTACTCAGTGGCATACCGCCTGCTAATAAGCTTCCCCAAAAGTAAGCTCATGGTGAATGAAGGACCATTAATCCTCAGAAAAGAAAATGAGTCAGTGCAAAAGTTGCCAGCTTCTCAAACAAGGAAGAAGATAAGGGCTATCTTCAGCCTGGTTGAATAGTAGCAAAAGTTTTCACTACACTTATCCACAGGTAGAAGTTGCCTTACCAACCTTAATAAGGCTAAAATGACCAAAAAAGTCAAATATAGCCCAGAGACAGAATATGCCTTCCACTTCTGAAATGTATCCCATGCTCAGAACCCATCCTATTATCCCCTAACCTTTTCAGACCCTGTATTGTGTGCACAGATGCATCATAAGTGGACTTAGGTGCTGTACTTTTCACTCAGGATAAGCAAAGAGGAGCACATAATTTGTCATCTGAATAGAAAACAGAATAAACTGAGTCTCGATGTTTGGTAATCATGTATGAGTAGCTGGCTATCATATGGACTCTGGAGTGCCTCTGGTACTGCAAAAAAAGTTTCTCCTGCCCACATTAGTAATCCATGCTAGCCCTGACCCTAACCTACACTTTACTTGTAAAAACCCTTTCTGTAACACTATCCCAACAGAAGACAAGTTCAGACAGAATCATGCACCATCACACTCACCTTACATGACCCTAACTCTAACCCTAACCTGCAAGCACTTCCACCCCCTTATACACACACACACACACACACACACACACACACACACACACACACACACACACACACACACACACACACACACACACACACTCTGAAGCTATTCCCTTACAGAATCCTTACTGTAACCCGAACACACATACACTAGCACACTCATACTGAAACTATCCCATTAAATAAACCATACTCTAACCCTAACACACACACACGCACACACACATACACTCATCAAATTAACGCACTTGATTAAAAAAACGTATTTTCAAATTAATGAACATTCTATAGAGTGTTTGGTAAAACATAATAGATCAATATAGATACATATTGATATATAGATCTTTATCTATCTATGTGCTTGTATATATAAATTATTGTACAGTATATTCTGTCTACTATAACAGTAATTGCAATTTTGGATCTCAGAAATGTTCACAACTACAATTTCCTACCCAGTTTGAAATGTTAATTTTTTAGCAGATTTTTGCATTATCTGCAAGAAGCATTTACAGCTCCCAGCTATGCTCTAGATGTTGTCTGTAAAGGTAATGCGGAGGATTGGCCTTGATCCTGATTTTTTTTTTCCTTTTAATCTTCTGTTTTTTTTCAAAATGTCCTTGACCTTACATACAATATATGTAGAGAATGAGGGTGTAGAGGCACAGAGAAAGGCCATGTAGAGAATGAGGGTGTAGAGGCACACAGAAAGGCCACATCAGGTGGTGCTGAGGAGTGCACCCTCTTGGAAAATATTGTGTATTACTTATTGTAGCATGACTTATCATGTTCATTTAATGAGAGCCTCAGTGCATGGAAGATCTACCAGCAATCTGCCTGTATTAGCATACTAACATCAATTAAAGACAACTCTAAATTATTTATTAATATTAATATAGAACTATGACAGGTTATGATCTGGCTGCTGAATCTGTGGAAAAATGACAATGGTAAAGGTAAAACATATAACCCTAACATCCAAGGCAACCAATAAGTCAAAATATACTTCTCAGTTGATGTTTTGCTGTGTTTGTTAACAGATCTAGGCAATATTCTTCTTGTATGATTGGAAAGTATTCAGAAATTTAGTTTATTTCAAGCCCTATCCATTGTATCCCATTTAACATATCTAACAAATATCACTGCTGTTTAGTTTACACCATCCTCATAGAGGCTTGTTCACATGCGCTTGTTGGACTACATTAGAAAAGTAAGTTGCCCAGTCATGAAAACAGTGAAAGGTATTACCTGACACTAGCATTCAATATTTTGGGGAGTTCTTTCTCCAGTGTTATGTAATCATTGAATTGATATATCTAAGTTTGGGAGGGGGGGAGTTGGCTCTCATATTGGGGAGACGCAGGGGAATTCCAAGATCTGAATTTTATGTGAAGACTTCAAAGATAGGTGTCCTAGCATTTGTGGATTGAGATTTCTTGTTCCAAGATTTCATAATAGATTCCTCAAAGATGTTTTTTCCCTTCTAAATGGATCTGATGAGCTGATGTACTTGGTCTTGGGAGTTGTATTTTATATTCATCTTACAACATTTTAAGCACATTAATGTTTATCATTCTACAAAAATGGTTAAATGCCTATGCATGGTATAAACAGCACATTTCTAAAATGGATTTTGTACTTACAACGTGTAATATTTGGGATGTCCCATCAAATTGAATAAACAGATGCAAATTCTTATTCCACTTTTCATGGTTATCTCAAACTCAAAATATACTTCATGGAAGTAGGGATTTCCATAAATGACATTCTTTATCCTAGCTTCTACTGTCAAACATCTTGCATACTAACTGACTCATATTGGTGTCAGTATGGAAATTTATTAATGGTGCATCCATCACACTAGGCATAATATGGAAGCCTATAGCACTGACATTTAGTTTCATGGAATAGTACAAATATATAAGTGGGAATTCTATGTTCTCAAAGGAAACAATATCAAAGCAAACTCATGAAATTATTTTTGGTGTTCATTTTCTGTGGAGTCTGTGCTGTCAACAGCCTTCAGGAAGGTAAGAGAACTTCCACTGTGTATCGCAGTCTTGGTTCTCACATAGGTGAGTTTTTCACACAGTTAGCCATCAGACCATTTTCCTCATGCATCTGTTCACTGGACTAGTGACCATTTTCCCAGTCCTCTAACCACCATTCCAATACTCTACTACCGAGACAAATACCAGCCCTAACAAATTTTATTCATGCAAGTCTCCCCTCACCTGTCATTCTGACAGCTGTCACAGTGAGTTAATTATGATGATTTTGGAACAATAAAATAACATTTATAAAGAGAAAAAAATGCATACAGTTGACATTTGCTCCATATGCTGGTTTGGCTTTGATTGAAGGAATAGCATAACAGTTTCTTTACAGTTTCTTAAGATTAAACATTTTCTGGTAAGACAATGTAGCAGCTCTTTTCTAATTTTGAAGGATAAACACAAGGAATAAAATCCTATACTTTACGTGATATTTTTGCTAGCTCCTATTTTTATTATCTTATTTTTACTTCTAGGGAGAACATGTTGTCCACACTCAAAATTCAATCTGCCTGACTTGTTATGTAGGAACAAATTTAATTTATAAATCTGCCTAACAGTATCATCACTAGTATGCTTATATTGGACACACAATATATGTAAAAATGTTTTGTTCAGCCATTTAATGATATAATACATAGTTTCCCAAATGAGTAAATCTGATTGTAGTTGTATAATTAGAAGATTTATTTCATAGGTTCATAGGTTCATAGATTCATACTAGGCTATCTGCCCTAGGGCATTTATAAGCCTAGCCAGAATGTATTTGGCTTTCGCCAGCCATTTTAAATTTATTTTGCTATGCCCTTTTAAGAGGTTAGTATACTGTGCCTCTGTCTAACAGTGACACAGAAGTGATACCCGGGGGTAAACCTATAATCTCCCATCCACTCATCAAGATTCCTCTTGAAGAGAGTCAATGAGGGACTCTGCCTAACCTGGACTGGGATTTTATTCCAGAGTGAAGGGAGCCTCTGGGTTATGAATCTGTCCCTGCAGCATGTCCTATTTATTTCAGTGCTGAGGTTCAAGTCTCTCGAGCATGTAGCTCGATGGGATTTGGATTTTCTGAAGTGCAGCATGTCCATTAATTCCGGGTTGGACATGGCTTTATACATCAGGCACAGATCGCCTCTGAACAGGTGGTATGCCACTGAGTAGAGCTGGAGTTTCTTTAACCGGGCAGCATATGACATCTGTTTGAGCCCTTTGATCCTCTTGGTGAGGTACTTTTGGGGTCTTTCCAGTTGCTGCAGGTGTCTGGTAAGGTACATCCCAAAAGGGCATTGTACTTAATTATGGGCCTGATGAGGGATGAGTAAAGAGGCACAATGACCTCCCTGATCTAGATGTGAATCCTTCATGATTAGGTGGGCTATATAAAATGTTTTTCTAACCACTTTGGCCACGTGGTTGTCAAATGAGAGATTGCTATCAACTTGGGTCCCCAGGTCCCTAATTACTTCTTCTGTACTTAATGGATTACCACCTATGTGGTAATTTGTGGGCACTTTGTTTTTGCTAAAGGGATGACTATACACTTTTTGGCATTTAGCTTGAGGCCATGGCTCTGGCACCAGTTGTCTGTTTCTATGAGGCCCTTTTGGAGGATGCTTGTGTCGGCTGGAGAGTCGATTATGGTGCCCAGTTTGCAGTCATCAGAACTTGGTCAGCCACAGTCCTTCCGTGTTGGCCTGTACCTCCGAGAAATATATACCGAACAAGAGAGGTCCCAGGACTGAGCCTTGTGGGACACCACTTGTAACTGGTTTGGAGTCTGACATGGCTCCAGCAATTCTAACCATGTGGGTTCTGTCCTTGAGCCAGTTTGCAATCCATCTAGTGACATAGGGATTTATATTTCAGCTGGTGAGCTTATCTATAATGCCCGAGTGGGGTATTGTATCGAAGTCTTTTGCGAGGTCCAGGTAGGCTGTGTGGACCACCTTCCCCTCGTCAGTGGCCTTGGTGACTGTTGCAAAGAAATCAACCTGGTTTAAGAGGCAGGATCTGCCCTTAACAAAGCTGAACTGGGTAGGATCCAGTGTCTGTAGGTCCCCAATATCTTTATTTATGAGGTCCATGATGATCCTTTCCATAGCTTTGCAGACCAAGCTACTCAGGCTTATGGGGCGATAGTTTCCAGGATCCGTTGAGGCACCACCTTTATGGAGAGGGACCACTGTTGCTGTATGCCACTCTTTGGGCACATATCCTGTAGTAAGGCTGAGATTGAACAGTAGTTTTATGTTTGGGTTTAGCTCTTCTTGGAGTTCATGTGGTTGGGAGGGTGGCCTCTTAAATGGCTCGAAAGGGCAGTAAGCTTAGTACTAATCTACGAACCTATGTAGGACGCAGCCCAGGACACCGTCTGGTCCCATCAATGCTGTGTTTTTTGCTTTGGAGAGGGCTGCTCTTACCTGAGCATCTGAGATGTCAGGGGGGCAGCACTCTGCTGGGATAGATATTTGCCCTTTTGGTGAAGGGGGGGGGGTTTGTGCTGAACCTGTCAGCTAGGATGTTGGCAATTTCTGTGGGTTCAGTGTATTTTTTGTCATTTTGGACTAATTCTGAACATATCTGGGAATTACCACCCAGGTTCCTAACATAACTAAAGAAAGCCTTGTGATTATCCTTAGTGTCCTATGCAATTTTTCTCTCGAAGCTGGCCTTAGACAATTTTATGAGTGCCCGTAGTTTTTTGCTAATACTGATCAGTGATGCCTTCCCTTTTTGGGATTTTGCTCTATCATTTAGTAGCTTCTTCCTTCTATTGTATAGTTTGTTTATGGCTGGGGTCCACCAGACAGGACGTCTGCCTTTGGAGGATTGGGTCTTGGTTTTATTTGGGATCGCATGATCCATGCATTCCTGAAGGTGTTCATAGAATGTGTTTATAAAGGATTCTGCGGTCTGGGCTGTATTTTCTACAAGCCCAGGGGCTTTGAAGGATTCCAACTTGGTTTTGAGGAGTGTGAAATTTGCTTTAGAGAAGTTTTTCACTGTGGTTTTCTGGGCAGGGGATTAATGTCAGGGTTTGAAAAGAGGTTTTGTAAGCCTGTAATCTACTTCTCTAAAATGTTTATGTGTATTCCTGAAACTTTACCACTGAGGGGGAACAATGATTTGATATTGTGTTTAACCACAGACACACAGATGCGAAATTCAAGGTTATCTCACTATTTACTTTAAATGGTTAAATGTTTGGTATTGCAAATAAGCTGCTGTTGGTTTTATGTATCCATTATATTATGTATGTATATATGTATATATATATATATATATATATATATATATATATATATATATTTATTAACTTGGTTAACCCTGGTGACTAAGCCCCCCAAAAAGTAATAATTACAGAATGAAATGCAGTCACAGAAAGCAAGCGAAATGATAAACTGAAACACAAAGTAGCAGCATAAACATTATAATTCATCAGCTCATTTATAGAATTTGTGATTGAATGAGTCATCTTTAAATGGGAGTGATCTCTGGTCAGTGACAAGGGTATTAAATTCAGAAGGCTCACACAGCAATCCTTAAGATACCTAGTCCATTCCAATCCATTATGTATACTCACAAATTGTACTACATAAACACCCAAGTAGAAAATGTAAAACGTCAGAATCCTTATTCCTTTTCAAGTCTTTAGATGTGAATCATGCTAATGCAATAGGTCTTACTTACCTCAGCTCCACACAAAACCAGAAAGTAACATTTAGAAACCTATTTTGATTCACATTCCAGCTCCATCTAGTGGGTATTGCTTCAGCATAAACCTTATTCACACCATAAGAAGAAACATCCTTCCTCTCACATGCCATCTGTTCTGTAGTCAGTCATTGGATCATGACTGATAGATGAACCTAGGTCACTAGCATAAGAATCTGCCTTGCCTGTGTGCTATTGAGTTGTCTCATGAAGAGACACAGTTAGAGCATTCTTTGCGGCCTTTTGGTGGAAGAAAAAGCAATCCTACCTGTGATGACAGAGACAAAGGTTTTATACATGTTTCAAGTTTAAGGAGTGTAGTTAAGCTGTCTGAAAATATTGTAACATATTGTTGAAAAAGTAAGCACCTTATAAGAATGAGCCAAGTGACAGCCAACGATATGTTAACTTAAAAATAGTAAAATATATAACAAACATTATAGATGGTAGAGATTACATTTATCAATGATTTTTAAAAAGTACTTTTATTGAAATGTTATTTAGTAAATGGTGAGACAGCTAGAAATATAATTTGATGGTTATAGCTGAAGGGTTTAACATGAGGCAAGTGCCAAGCTATGGAGATAAGAAGGGTGAAAATGTTCTTAAGTTTGGCAAAAAATAGACTGCAACATAATATTATTTTCTGATGTTACATGTCCATTGACTGTAAAATAATTCTGTATTAAATATCTTTTTGTAGCATTTGTTCCGGAAGTGTAATTCTCTGCAGGTATCATGAATCTAATGTTTTGTAACAGTTAGAACATTAAATTGTAATGAATGATTCAGAAAATCAGGTGTCTGTAGTTTGATACTAGGTCAGTGTTCATATTTTACCTCTGTATGTATGCATGTGTTACTCTACCTACCCATCTAGCTATCTGCCTACGTATTTATTTTTTATTACAATTGGCAAAAATGTGAGGTCATCCTTAGTATTAACAATGATGAACTATGTAAAGATTCAGATATTGTGAAATAGAGGTATCACATTCCCAATTATCTCATGTAGATTAAAAGATCTCCATCTGCCTGTGAGTGAACAATGTGCACATTGTAGCAGAGCAGCGTCAGCATGAGTGCAATTGTTTCTTCTCTAACATTTCTCCTCTCCTGAACACAAACACATGTGGAATAGGTCAAATTGCCCAAACACATCATGCTTTTCTGCTTTTTTAATGGAACTAATAATGTTTAGACATTTTGATCATGTATGTTTTATGTTTCTGTCTGACAAATATTAGGATCTCAGAGATACTGAGAAGTGACACAAATATATATATGTATAAGGGAAAACTTCTTTGCAGAATGCTAGAACTGAAGATTAATGTAAAAGAGTCATATTAAAAATGTATAAATTAAATTAGCTGAATAATACCATTGAGTCTTGTCATTTACAGTTATGCTATCCAAATTCATAGTCCTGAGCTAAATTAAAAAACAGCACAGTTCAGTTTATATGTGGAGGTGGCATAATGACCAGCAACTAGAGAAATGAAGATAGAGAATTGAGGCTTGAGCTGGATAATGTATAGAATCTTCTAGAATGGAAAACACTGAAAGATCAGGAGCTATAACGCTAATAAATCCTGTGCCAGGAACAGAAGAAAATATAATTAGAGACAAAAGTTCCAAATCAAGTACAATTTTGAAATGCTAGTAATACTGATCTTAAAAGTTTATATAGTAAAATAACTATAATGAACATGCATTTTCTGAAGTAAAATCATTCAGAAACTTAAATGATTATCATTACTTGTTGATGTTAACAAACACCTTGCCACCCCCCCGAAAAAAAAAACACAGATTTTTAGAAGAAGAACATCGAAATGAGGGTTGTCCTTAAAAATCAGGGTCGGTTGAGATGTAGGGTAGGATTTCTTGAAGGAATAGGAGAAAGAAGAAGTTAGATACCCTTCAATACAACAATGATAGTAGGTTATCATGAAATTGTATGCATTTTGAATGAAGGTGTGACTTACTATTGCATTTATTTGAGCTGACTATCCTGTTATATTGCATAAGTAATTCATAGGTATGTACTAGGCTAATGGCCCTGGGGCCTTTACAAGCCTAGCCATAGGATTACCCTGACATCATGCCACCTGACCTTAGTTCCCAGTGCCTCTGTCGAGTAGAGCCACTGGAGTTATCCCCAGGGTGAATTTTCTATTTCCCACCCATTCATCAAGATTTCTCTTGAAGAGGGTCAGCTAGGTACTCTGCTTGACATCTATGGGAAGTCTATTCCATAGCATGGGCAGTCTCTGGGTTATAAACCTGTCCCTCCTGTACATTCTGTTGATTGTAGTGATGAGGTTGAGGTCTCTGGAGCATGTGGTATGGAGAGATTGGGATTTCTTTACATGTAGCATTTCTAACAGAGCTGGGTCAGACATGGCTTTGTATGTCAAGCAGAGCTCACCTCTTAGTGGTGATATAAGACAGAGAATAGTTGGAGTTTTTTGAGTCTGTCCATATAGAACAAGTGTTTAAGGCCTAGGATCCTCATTGTAAGGTACTTTTGTGGCCTTTCCAGTTGTTGCAGGTGTCTAGTGAGGTACATGCCAAATGGGATATTGTACTCGATGATTGGCCTAATGAGAGAAGAGTAGAGGGAGACAATGACCTCTTTCTTCTTGGAGGCAAAACCCTTAGTAATGAGATGTGCCACATAGAAGAACTTTCTGACCACAGCGGCAATGTGGTGATCAAAAGAGAGGTTGCTGTCATCCTGTGTTTCCAGGTCTCTCATAACGCCTTCTGTGTTCAGTGGACTACCATCAATGTGGTAATTCATGGGAACTGGGTTTTTCCCAAAGGGGATGACTACACGGTTTTTGGCATTGAGCTTAAAGGCCGTGGTTCTGACACCAGTTATTGGTCTCAGTGAGGCCATTCTGTAGGATGTCAGCCTCACATGGGGAGTTAATAATAGCTCCCAACTTGCAATCATCTGCGAACTTTGTCAGCCAGAGTCCCTTCTTGTTGGCCTGGACTTCAGACAAGTAGATACCAAACAGGAGAGGACCCAGGACTGAACCCTGGGACTCCACTCGTGACTAGTCAGCAGTCTGATTTAGAGTCAGCTACTTTCTCACTGTGGGTTCTATCTGTGAGCCAGTTTGCAACCCACCTAGTGATATAGGAGTTGATGCCTAGTTTAGTGAGTTTTTCTATGATTCCTGAGTGGGGAATGGTATCAAAGGCCTTGGCCAGATCAAGGTAGGCTGTATGAACTACCTTGCCTTCATCCACAGCTCTGGTGACTGACTCAAAGAAGTCGACCAAGTTGAGCAGGCATGATCTACCCTTCACAAAACCAAACTGTGTGGGATATATAGTTTGGAGATTCCATATATCCTTGTTTATTAGGTCCATGATGATGAGTTCCATAGCTTTGCATACCAGACTCATCAGGCTAATGGGGTGATAGTTCCCAGGGTCTGTAGTCACTCCTCCTTTGTGGAGAAAGATGACTGCAGCAGTCTGCCATTCAGTAGGGACAAAGCCTGAGGTGAGGTTGTGATTGAACAGGGCACACAGGTGAGGTGCAGGTTCACTCTGTAGTTCAAGTAGAACACAGCCAGGGATATTGTCAGGTTCCATAGAAGCTGTATTCTTGGCCTTAGAGAGTGCTGTTTTACACTGTGCAGCAGTAATACTTGGTGCCTGGAAATCTACTGGCATTGTGTTTGGTCCTAATTAAGACATATTTCCTAAAATCTAGAAATCTGAAAGCTCTATGCTGAATAGAAGAGTTAATTTACTGATAATAGTTTATTTTTTATTCTTATTAAATTTTAATTCTCTTTCATTGTTTCATTTTTGCCAGTTTAGAGGAGTCTGAGTTTTTAGATTTGTCTAAATTTAGAAGGATGGCAAGCATTTCAGAGGAACTTAATCCATCTTAAAAGCAGAATGCCATCAGTATTGTTTCATAAGCTGAGAGATTCATAGAAATGACAAGAACTAGGTCTGTGTATGTTTTAATTTTGAGTTCCACAGAAAAAGACCGTCCCTAAGACAGTTTTCTGTGTATGCCATTAGGTGGTTATCTAGTTCACCATTTATTCCTAGCATCTTTATAGAAACAAATGCTTTGCGGGTTTCTACACCTTTGTTAGCTTTTCATAAAGCCTATCTCACCTCAACTGGTTTCCCAATGTGTTTATTATCCCTATCTATTCAGTAATGATCTGACGGATTGCATCTTTGACTTTTAGTTTATGCAGTAGACAGGTCTTTTAACATCTGGTCTCTAGAAGAAATGATCATAGAATGAGCTGCAGAACATTACAATTATAATGGATAACAAGAAGCATAGGAATTAAAAATAAGTCATTTCAAGACTGTAATTTGCATACTGATATGACAATATGGAATATTCATGATCAGCATTATATATAGTTCTAAAGAGATATAACAAACAATTCTAGTGGAGCATACAAATCAGCCAAATTAATATTTAAATTATATGTTTCCAGTCAGCTGAATAAATTTAATTCACCTTGAGCCCAACTTACAACTATATTGCTTTTACATACCATATCCTAGAATCTAGCAATGCATGAAATCTCTCAACTTTTTTACTGTAAAATAACTGGGAAAATTAGGTAACATCTAAAGGCGTTTATCCTGCCTTTCTTAAAAAGTAGAATAAAGCAATTCTAGTTTTGCTTGAAACAACAAAAGTACTCATGTGAATTCATTTCTTAAACATCTCAAAAGGAATGATTATTCCCCCTATGTGCCATTGGTGTGCAAACAGAAGTAATTAATCTGTCTGATTTTGTACTCAGAAGAAATGAGTGATACCATTGTTTAGACATCTCAAGTCCTAGTTGTTTACTACTAAATGGAAGACATTTAACAATAACTATAGAGCCAAAAACTTTCCAACAAATGCAACTAAAACAATACTTCACACGCGTCATCTCCTCCCTCACTACATTATGGTGCTTCCATCCTAACTAACCTCAAGGCATCTCAAAAAGCAAAGCTTGGACAATGCTATAACAAAGGAGCCAATGGTGCAGCAAGTAACACTATCAGAACCTACAACTGCACAACACTAAACATTATTCCATCAACTAATATATGCACAGTTTCTTACTACCCATAAGATTATCCAGCATCCATCTGCTTATCCAGCACTAATTACCATTCTACACAACTATGTTCCCACTCTGTCATTACAATCCGGTAACCAAAAACTTTTCTTTGTCCACAGACGTATAAATTCTGCTGGGCATGGTCTGTACTTTTACCATGCTACCAGGCCTGGAAATCATGTATTTGGAAGAGTTCATTATAAGAGAGTGTGTATCAATGGTTAAGTTTTATAAATTTCCTAATGGAGTGAGGCACGGTTACAGGGATAATAGTATAATTAATACTATGAATTAGTGACATTATTTAACAAAGCAGATGACAAACTGATCAGAAACCTGGCTAGTCACTATAAAAGAAATCAAAAGTGAAATGCAACTTTTGGGCAATAAACTCAAATGTTCTAATAGTTTTGCAGCTCTTTCCACTTTGTACACTGGTATAGGAGCTAAGATTGATCATCTATGCGCAACTATAATTACTAGAAAATAAGGAAAATTAAGGAGGGAGATGAGCACTTATATGGCTGGTTTAGCTTACCCTCTGACATCTACTAGTAAGGTTGTAAAGACAGTAGCACCTGCAAATTATTATCCTATTTTAGTCACTTCTTATTCTGAAAATGTTGAAGTTCAAAAAGTCAGTGACATGCCCGCTATTGTTCCAGGAACGAGCGGCAATTCAGATGATAAAATCTCACTCCTTCCAATTGTGGTTCCCTGTTCTTTTTTAGTAAATCACTTGAGAAGATAAAGACTCCAAAGTGGACAACAAGCACACAAAGCAAAGGGAAGGGGAGAGGTAAGAATCAGTAGAAAAATTAAATTATGAAACAGAAATTTTAAACTTAAGTGGTACTTCTTTAACAGCAGAACAAACAGCTGCATTACAAAAGGGATTGACATTTGCTCTAACTAATTCAGTAGACATTACCAAATTGTTAATAAACTTCAAACTATTTGCTGGAAAATTGAATATTCAGTTTTTGTTGCATAATATATGAAAATTTGTTTCTGATATGGGGCATTTGAAAAAAAAGTAGTTATAACCCTGTACTTAATGCCTCATTAAAGGTTTTTTACAATTTATGTGAGCATGATTTAAGAAACAACTTAAGACAAAAACCTGCTCATTATAATTTAACAAGAGAAGAGAGATGTGTCCTACAAGAATTAACAAGGAATATAAAGAATTTAGAATTATGATGGCAGACAAATGTGGCATGTTGGTTATCATGACTTTCAAAGAATATGAGAAAACCATTGATACTTTACTCAGTGATAGATCTTGCTACATTGAAGAGACATTAGGCTTCATTCACAGGAGTTTTTCAAATATTGATTTAGAATCGTTTGATATTAGTTAAGGAGGAATTGATTATAACACATACAGCTTCTTAAAAGTTGAGTTTCCCAAACTTGCATGCTTTTTTGGTATGCCTATGGTGCACACAAATTTGGAGTCACCACTTTTTCAACCAATAATTGCAGCATCTTATTCTAAGATAGAACCAATTTCCATTTGGCTAGACCATTTTCTGAATCCAGTAATCTAAGCTTCTGAATACTATTTGCGTGATTTGTGGTATCTTTTAGAATCATTAAGCAAATCACAGATGAAACAATCACGTTTCTATTTTGCGACATTGGATGTAGTATCTCTTTACATCTGTATCAATCAGAAAATAGATTTGGAACTTTTAAGTGAATATTTGATGGAGTTTACATCACTTGAAAATGTCATAGTAAATACTATTTGTAGCCTGATGGAAATAGTGTTAGATAACAATTATTTTGAATTTTCCAAAAAAAATTTCAAACACGTTTCTGGGGTAGTGATGAGGGCAAGGGTTGCCCTGGTTTTCACCAACTTGATGATGGCTATGTGGGAGCAAAAATACATTAAAGAACATCCATTTTCTTGAAATATTCTTATTTATCATTGCTTTATTGACAGGCTGTTCTTTTTGTGGTCTTGTGACATGGACGAGTTTATAACTTTTGTCCACTAAACTCATTCACTTCAATGGAGCTCAGGAAGTTTCCAATGTAACTGCCAATGGACAGAATAAAATGATGGCCTGACATTTCAAACAAAGGTTCATAACTCTGGAACCATAAGGATAATGAAGGAAGTATAAATGGCAAACTATTCCGCATAAACTATTTTATATGTCTTAGTCTTCTTTAGGTTCTAGGTCTTAAACCAAATTTTGTAAGTCACAGTAAACACAGTAACGATTACATTTAATATTTTGTAAGCAACTTACAATATCTCAGCATCCACTCAAGTTACTGTCAGCAGCATTTTGCTCATCTAGCTGACAGCTTGCATATTAGACTAAGGAGTTCTGTCTGTGGAACTTGGTTGTTCAGATATTAAAAAAAATGTGACAATTATATCTATATAAATTAATATAAAACAACAGCTGATATCTATTTACCTGCACTAGACAGGGGTCAAATATTAATGCGGTTGACTTTGTCGTTGCGTAAGGTTTAAAATGAAATATTTTAAAACCTTGTACATAGCATGATTTTGGAATTATTGATGCAAATATGAACAAGCAATGTTTGTGACACCTAGAGGCAACAGTAGGAGTTAACTACAGATGCACGTGGAGGCATCACTAGGAAGTTATGAGTTAAACAGTACTACTGATTTTATCAACTTAACATCTGGTGGTTTTAGAAGAAAGTATCAATTTTCTCAATATTTATTTATCTTATGATTTTTCCACTCATTCCATTACCTATAGAATGCATAAAAAGGAAAGTTTCATGAATCAATATTTACACAGAGGCAGTTTGCATCCGACGCATATTAAGAAAGGGGTGGTAAAAGGATAAGTGATTCATTTAAGCAGGTTAACAACTGACCAAAGGACTTTTATGGAAAAGACCTGCAAGTTATGACCTTTTTTCATGGTGAGAGGCTGTGATAAAGCTTGGTTAAGTAGGCTGGAACAAGAGGTTTTAGGTCTTAGAAATAACAAGGCATGTCTGATTTTGTTGAAACATTCTCAGTTAATATGCAATGTTATGGCAGAAATTTCTTTAGAAGACAAGGTCGTTATTAAGTATAAATTGGCTTTCCCCATTCCGATTTCAAATGAGATATGGCTCAGTAAGGACTGATAATTAATAATTGAAAAGTAATATTGGCGAACACCAGTTTAACATGAGTTTGGGGTGAGAAGCCCGTGTTTTGTTATAAAAGTCCATTTAACTTAAAAGCTATGCTTGAGAGAGACAATAGTATTGATGCAGACATTAGTGATCATTCTACATTTGGTACCTACTGCTGTGGCCATTGCAAGCAGTGTAGATATACCAGTAATAGTTCTTCTATAGTGTTTAAACACTGTGACATTGTTGTGTGGTCCTGTAACAGGTACAACTTTGACTCTAAATGTGTGGTCTGTATTGTGTGTTGTAACTCCTGTGACAAGTGTTACATAGGTAAAACTATTAGAAACGTAAACCAGAGGATATCTGAACATGTTCTTGCTGTTCAAAAAAAGGACCACAAAAATGCTGTGGTAAAACATGTATCAGACTGTAAAGACTTCAAAACGTTTTGTTTCACAGTTATATATTGTGTTTCAGATGAAAAGTTTAAAAGTGATTATAAGATCATTTTTGAGTGTAAAGAAGCCATGTGGCAAATTAGGCTCAAGGCTGATAGTAAACCAGGGCTCAATGAAACCATCAACATAAAGTGTTTTATATTAGGTTCATAGGTTCATAGGTTCATACTAGGCCATCTGCCCTAGGGCATTTATAAGCCTAGCCAGAATGTGTTTGGCTTTCACCACCCATTTTAAATTTATTTTGCTATGCCCTTTTTCGAGGTTAGTATACTGTGCCTCTGTCTAACAGTGACACAGAAGTGATACCCGGGGTAAACCTACGATCTCCCATCCACTCATCAAGATTCCTCTTGAAGAGAGTCAATGAGGGACTCTGCCTAACCTGGACTGGGATTTTATTCCAGAGTGAAGGGAGCCTCTGGGTTATGAATCTGTCCCTCCAGCATGTCCTATTTATTTCAGTGCTAACGTTCAAGTCTCTCGAGCGCGTAGCTCTATGGGATTTGGATTTTTTGAGGTGCAGCATGTCCATTAATTCCGGGTTGGACATGGCTTTATATGTCAGGCACAGATCACCTCTGAACAGGTGGTATGCCACTGAGTAGAGCTGGAGTTTCTTTAACCGGGCAGCATATGACATCTGTTTGAGCCCTTTGATCCTCTTGGTGAGGTACTTTTGGGGTCTTTCCAGTTACTGCAGGTGTCTGGTAAGGTACATCCCAAAAGGGGCATTGTACTCAATTATGGGCCTGATGAGGGATGAGTAAAGAGGCACGATGACCTCCCCTGATCTAGATGTGAATCCCTTCATGATTAGGTGGGCTATATAAAATGTTTTTCTAACCACTTGGCTACGTGGTTGTCAAATGAGAGATTGCTATCCACTTGGGTCCCCAGGTCCCTAATTACTTCTTCTGTACTTAATGGATAACCGCCTATGTGGTAATTTGTGGGCACTCTGTTTTTGCCAAAGGGGATGACTATACACTTTTTGGCATTTAGCTTGATGCCATGGCTCTGGCACCAGTTGTCTGTTTCTATGAGGCCCTTTTGGAGGATGCTTGTGTCAGCTGGAGAGTCGATTATGGCGCCCAGTTTGCAGTCATCTGCAAACTTGGTCAGCCACAGTCCTTCCATGTTGGCCTGAACCTCCGAGAAATATATACCGGACAAGAGAGGTCCCAGGACTGAGCCTTGTGGGACACCACTTGTAACTGGTTTGGAGTCTGACATGGCTCCAGCAATTTTGACCATGTGGGTTCTGTCCTTGAGCCAGTTTGCAATCCATCTAGTGACATAGGGGTTTATATTCAAGCTGGTGAGCTTATCTATAATGCCCGAGTGGGGTATTGTATCGAAGGCTTTTGCGAGGTCCAGGTAGGCTGCGTGGACCACCTTCCCCTCGTCGATGGCCTTGGTGACTGTTTCAAAGAAATCAACCAGGTTTAAGAGGCAGGATCTGCCCTTAACAAAGCCAAACTGGGTAGGATCCAGTGTCTGTAGGTCCCCAATGTCTTTATTTATGAGGTCCATGATGATCCTTTCCATAGCTTTGCAGACCAAGTTACTCAGGCTTATGGGGCGATAGTTTCCAGGATCTGTTGAGGCACCACCTTTATGGAGAGGGACCACTGTTGCTGTACGCCACTCTTTGGGCACATATCCTGTAGTAAGGCTGAGATTGAACAGTAGGTTTATGTTTGGGTTTAGCTCTTCTTGGAGTTCATGTAGGACGCAGCCCGGGACACCGTCTGGTCCCATTGATCCTGTGTTTTTTGCTTTGGAGAGGGCGGCTCTTACCTGAGCATCTGAGATGTCAGGGGGGCAGCACTCTGCTGGGATAGATATTTGCCCTTTTGGGGGGGGGGGGGGGGAGACGTTTGCACTGAACCTGTCAGCTAGGATGTTGGCAATGTCTGTGGGTTTAGTGTATTTTTTGTCATTTTAGACTAATTCTGAGCATATCTGGGAATTACCACCCAGGTTTCTAACATAACTAAAAAAAGCCTTGTGATTATCCTTACTGTCCTGTGCAATTTTTTCTCGAAGCTGGCCTTAGACAATTTTATGTGTGCCCATAGTTTTTGCTAATACTGATCAGTGATGCCTTCCCTTTTGGGATTTTGCTCTATCATTTAGTAGCTTCTTCCTTCTATTGTATAGTTTGTTTATGGCTGGGGTCCACCAGACAGGACGTCTGCCAATGGAGGATTGGGTCTTGGTTTTATTTGGGATCGCATGATCCATGCATTCCTGAAGGTGTTCATAGAATGCATTTATAAAGGATTCTGCGGTCTGGGCCGTATTTTCCACAGGCCCGGGGGCTTTGAAGGATTCCACCTCCGTTTTGAGGAGTGTGAAATTTGCTTTAGAGAAGTTTTTCACTGTGGTTTTCTGGGTAGGTGGTGGGGTCGGGATGTGAATATCCAGTGAGATTAGTTTATGGTCTGATCTTACCAGTGAGGGATACACTTCTGGTCTGGAGCATAGAGTCCCCATGTTGGTGATTATCAGGTCCAGTATGTTTTCTCCTCTTGTGGGAGTGGTAACAAGTAGTTCCATAGCATTTGAGTTTATAAATTCTAGGAACCTTTGGGCTAGAGTGTTGGAGCTAGAGAAATGCTCCCAGTCTATGTTTGGGTAGTTGAAGTCGCCCAGTATAATGGTGTTTGGAGAGACCTTCATATTTTCCAGTGTTCTCAGGAAGGCCGAGTGGGGTTCCTGGGTTTGGAAGGCAGTTTTACCCACTGTTAGTTGCACATGGATAGTCTCTGATGCTTCGTGCTTTGCCACCAACCTGGAGGTGTGGGTATCTTTGATGAATATCGATACTCCCCCTCCTTTTGTGGTTCGGTCCAAGTTTTGGTGCCGAAAAGCATGGTATGAGGTATAACCTGGTAGTGCTGGGGTGCTCTCAGGAGCCCTGAACCAGGTTTCTGTTACTGCACAGATATCGATGTTCTCCATGCTAAGGAGAGTTTTGAGTGTGTGCATCTTGAGGTTTAGACTTCTGGCGTTGAGTAGCATTACTCTTAGTTTCTTATCCCTTGTGATACCTATGGAGGTGGGTTTGTCTTTTGAGCCTTGCCTAAAAAAGGCACTATGGGGGTAGCAAGAGCCTTTGCCAATATCCAAAAGCCCAGGGTGACAGGTGCAAGCCATCCCTAGCGAAGCATCGTGGCTTGTCGAGCATATCATCCCAAGCTGACAGACATTGAGTCCCCTTTGAATGACACCAGTACTTAAGCCAATTGTTGAAATTGATCATCTTGTCTTCATATTGTGGCATCATTCTTGGTGAGGGTAAGATGCTACTCAAGGTCAGGGTCATACCGGTCTGGGCTACATGCTCAGAGAGCTCCTTTATGTCTCTTTTCATGTAGTCCAGGGAGGTACGTCTCAGGTCATTCACACCAGCATGGACAATGACTGAGTCATATTTGTACTTGCCTTGGAGTGACCTGAGTGCTTGTGTTATGTGTGGATCCTAGTGCCCGACAGGCTGCTCACCGTGACCCTCTCCTTGTTCAGCCTGGTGAGCGGAACGTCAGTGTGCCTGACGATAGAGTCACCTATTACAAGTGTATCAGGTGTGTTGTTTAGTCTTAAGGGCTGTGACTGTTCGGCACACTGGCTTTGTAAGATATGTGTTGCACGTGTTTTGTTTTGGGGTAGCGGTTGCTTGGGTGTCTGCTTTGGAGGTCTCTGCTGCTTAGGCAGATCTTTATTTAGAGCCTCTGAGTATGTTTTTGTGTGATTATGTGTTTGGTTTGCTGTCGTGGTAGGTCTATGTGAGACTGGAATTGCAGTGAGTGTGGTTTCCTTCTCCTCCTGACTGGTTATGCCAGTACTGAGTTGAGAGAGCTTAGCCTCCACTTTGGCTATATGGTTGCATCTCTCACATGTGTTGGAATTTGTTGGGAGGAGGAGAGGGTTGTCTGTGTACATGAGGCAGTTGTAACATTGCCTCAAGATTCCCAGATTCACCAGCTGGACCGGAGAGGAGATTGACAACTGACCTTTGGACATGCTCGAATAATATTGGGAATTCCTTAATAATTGAAAACAAGGGCCAGTGGGGAGTGAGGGTGTAGTGCTTTTAATTTTTTGTGCTGACTTATATAATTGCTTTAGTGAGCAAGTGCCAGGTAACTTAAGTGCAATGTGTTACAGGTAACTTAAATGCAAAAACGACAAACAGTAACTTTCTTTCAAGTGAAACAAGGAAATAAGTACAGTAAGCAATGCAGATACCACTAGTGATCCACAGAAGCGCTGAAAAGCCGAGTATTAGGTGGAATTAGCACTCCAGGGAAATAACAAGCAAACAAACAACAAGCATATAAACAAAGCTAGATTCAGCAGGCCTGGATCTAGTCTATGCTGCAGCAAACAAGGTGTACCAATTTCAGTAAGATACAAAAAGCTGTAATCATTATCAATGCTATTATATTTTAAGTCACATTTTATTTGGGAGGCTACATCAGACAAACAAGTTTTTGGGAACCTTCAGTTTCCTCTGCCAGTAAAACAAACACGACAGAGAGAACTCAGTAAAGGAAGGAGCCATAGCAGAGGGAGAAAGAAAGGATGACAGCCATACAACGATCATATGTCATGGAATCTCAAACAAATGTGGAACAAGGCACAGGGTCCTTAATCGTTAACCTCTTTGATAAGGTACTGTCACAAGCAGAGGTTTCTCTGCTTGAAAAGGGACTTAATTTTATACCTGTTGAATGGTCTGATTTTTCAGACATTTCTTTGGGTTTGAGATTATTTGCCCATAATGTCTCACTTAAGTTATGCTTTGCAAACAGTTCTTCTAATGAGCATGTTTATTACATTAAAAAACTAGTGTACATCAACCTAATATTGATTCTGTGGTAGATGTGTTTGTCAGGAAATGTGAGGATGAATTGTTTATTAGTCTTTCTGACACTCAGGATAGAATGTCCAAGGTTAAAGGACATGATTTTTATAATTTAACAAAGGAAGAGAGGTCTGGTTTGTCAGCACTTGAGTCAGATCATTCTTTGGTTATAAAGAATGCTGACAAAGGTGTAGCCACTGTTTTAATGAATCGTGATTTTTATATGGGGTCTATACATAGTATGCTTTCTGATTCAAGTATTTATGATAAGGTTGACCAGGATTTTATATGGGATGTGCAATGCTCTGTTTTTTTTACGATACATGATTCTATAGACAATTTCTGTATTACTGGGCAATTAGGTGATTATTTTAATGTGAATCATCCAGTGATACCAGTGTTTCAAGGTTTCCCAAAAATATACCAGTTTGATTTCACCACCTCTGAGACCCATAGTCTCAGGCAGGAAATGGCTTACAGAGCTTTTTTCAATATATATATAGACAAGCAACTGCGACCTGTTCTTAATAGGATACCTATAGTACTTAATGATACTAGACAATCTTTGAAATATCTTAGTTTTTTTTTGTGAAGAAGAAAACTTTTGATTTAGAAAATGTTTTGCTAGTGATATTGGATGTAGAGTCACTATTTATCTGTATTCCAAACTATGAGGGCTTGAACATGATTAAGTAGTTTTTAACTTTGCACAGTGATTATGATGTGAAACAGATATATCTCATCTGTCTGTTTCTGGAATTAGTACTGACTAATAATGTGTTTCTTTTTTAACATGATTATTATTTGCAGAAAGTTGGCATGGCTATGGGCACATCCTGTGCCAATAGCTACGCCAACATGGTACTAGCAAAATGGGAAGAACAGTTTGTTTTTGATTGTATGTTTACTTCAAAGGTCCTTTTTTATAGGAGATTTGTTGACGATGTGGCTCTATTATGGGGAAGGACTGAGAATGAATTGAATGACTTCATAGAGTATTTGAGTAGAACTACTGAGTTTCTAAAGTTCACTAGCACTGTCTCATGTTCAGAGATGTTTTTTTTAGATGTATGTTTAACTAAGGATGAAATGGCGTGTTTGACAACCACTCTGTATAGAAAGCCCACCAGAAGGAACAACATACTGAGACGTGATAGCATGCATCCCTCTCATATGTTTAAAAACATAATGAAAACACAAGGGATGAGGGTATCTTGGCTGAATAGTATTGCTGATGGATTTTCCACATATTTAGATATGATAGCACATGATTTTTTGACTAGAGGCTATAATAAAAAAGAAATAAGTAAGATGAAAGAAGACATCGTCTAAGAGATTGACTGTAGCATGTCCTTATTTCTCAACTGAATCTCCTGTAAGACAGCAAGTTGAGAATGTGAAGCTGTAGAGTCTTCCATTAGTGCTAGCTTATGCTAGTGACTATAGAAGAATTAGACAGACAATTGATGCGAATTGGAACATTTTGACAATGGATGATAGAATCCGTGATATTGTGGGTGTTAGACCTAATTACACCTACAAAAATAAGAAATTCCTTAAGCGACGTCTCTGTTATAGAGATCATAAATATATAGAGCACAGTATGGAAGAGCATTCTAGGCCAGAAGGCACACATTCATGTGGTTCCTGTAGACATTGTTCTTCCATAGATGGACTGGATGAGATCATACATCCAGCTTCTAAGAAAAAATATATTTTCAAAGTGCCAGCAAACTGTAAAACTACAAATATTACCTACTTAGCTACGTGCGTAGAATGTGAAAGTTTTTATGTTGGCAAGTCTAACAGGATTTTATATGAACATATTCGTGAGCATAAATATGCTTTGAGGAAGGCTGATCTAACAAATGCACTTGCTAGACAGGTTTATGAGTCAGGCTCACTACATTACTTTAAGTTTAAAGTAATTGAGATAGTTAGAATGGGTCCTAGAAGTGGTGACCTCGTGAATTTCACTGAAGAAAGGGAACTTCACTGGATATGTAAATTTCTTGCTGATAGGAAACCAGGTTTAAATAACAAAGTTTCTTTGAGACCTGTTCTTAGATCTAGGGATTTGCATAGATGATTCCTGAAGTTTACTGATTGGTCTGTTTGTATTTTAAATAATGAGCAGTTGTGATGTATATATTAGTCTGAAGAAGAACTGTGAGTGTGAAAGCTCTTACTGTCTGTTTGCTGCAAATAAATAGTGAATTTTTAAGCCGTGGTTGCTGTGAACTTTTCATTTTGTTGCTGCACATTTTGTTTGGATTTAAATAATTAGTTCAACCATTGATAGTTTTGTTTTGCTTTAAGAGCGTAGGAGTAGTATTTTTATCAATGAAATTTCTTGTCAATGAGTTATGTAAATTTTAGTAAAAAACGATTGGTTGTTTTTATTCACGTGATCATTAGGAGGGTATTAAAAGAGTTGTAGGACATGTTTAATGTTTTATGGTTTTCTTAACAAGTTCTGTATATTAAAATAACAAAAGCACTAATTTGTGTCCATAGCCTTGCCTTGCCTTGCTTGTTTTTGTTTTGTTTGTTTCTAAGTTCAATGTCTTGTTCATCACTCGTTGAAAATTTATTTTAGTTCTAAAGAGATGTAAGAAAACATTTTAGTGGAATATACCGATCAGTCAAATTAATATTAAACTGGTATATTTCCAGTCAGCTGTATAAATTTAATTCACCTGCAGCCCAATTTATGACCATATTGTTTTTACAGACCATATCCTAGAGTCAACCTATGGATCAATACTGTCCACTTATTCAGTGTAAAATAAATGGGAAAATTAGGTACCATCCAAAGGCATTTATCTGGCCTTTCTTATAAAGTAGAATAAAACAATTCTAGTTTTTGCTTGAATAACAATGATACTTATGTGAATTAATTTCTTAAACATTTCAAAAGTGATCCTTCTTCCCCTCTATTTGTTATTGGTGTGGAAATTAATCCATCTGATTTTGTACTCAGAAGGAATGAGTGATGGCATTGTTTAGACTGCTCGAGTCCTAGTTGTTTACTACTAAATGGAAGACATTTAACAATAAGTATAGAGCCAAAAACTTTCCAACAAATGCAACTAAAACTACACTTCCCACTACTTACCTCCTCCAATCACTACATTATAGTAATTCCATCCTAAATAACATCAGGCATCTCAAAAAACTTGGACAATGCTATAATAAAGTAACCAAATTTGCAGCAAATACCACTTTCAGAATCTACACCTGGACAACACGAAAAATTATTCCATCAACTACAATACATACAGCTTCTAAGCATAAGATTATCCAGCATTCATCTGCTTGTCCAGCACTAATTACCATTCCACACAACTATGTTCCCACTCTGTCATTACAATCCAGTAACAAAAAACTTTTTTCTCTCCACAAACTTATAAAATCTGCTGGGCATGTTCTGTACTTTTACAATGTTACTAAGGCCTGTAACTGCTTACCTATATCTATTAGGCCAATATAGTCCCTCCAGTCCATTAAAACTATTCTGAAACACTTCCTAGCTAAAATCTGACTCTGTTCTTGTTCACTCCCTGGGTACACTATATCCCTAATTATGAGCAAATACCTTTTTTATACCTTATACCTTGTTACTCACCCTTCTCTACCCACTTCCTTACTTCAATCAATTTCTCACCTCCCAACTCTAGCTAATTATTTCATTACATTGTATCACTTCATATTGCAATTCCATTTTATATTATACAATCTTATTTTTAATTTCTCTAAACTAGCTAAAATTTCACTAAATGTGAAATCATGTTCATATAAGTTGCATCTATGTTTGACCAGTGTTATCATGTTATGTATAATTTGTTATAATTATTTAAACCATAGATGTGTTTGTATTATTTTTGAATATTGTAAAATTATAGGTCTTAAAATGTTTTTGCACTACTTTGGAGGTTTTATTTTATTTTTGAAAACTGTACAATTATTGTTCTAAAATTGTTTTTGTAATACTTTTTTTGAGCTTTTCTCCCCAGGCCTCCACTGAAAATGGACAACTACCCAATCAGACTTTGCCAGTAATCATATATCAATCAGTCAATTAATCAATCAATCAATAAATAAATAAATTATTTAGTTTCTGGGAAGAAATCAAATGACACTTTGTATTCCAGTTCATGTGACTTGATGGACATATACCATAGTTATGATCAATGTAGATCAGTTAACAAGCTAATGTTCTTGGCATCCTCTAACAGTCCACCATTAATGGTATTTGTTCCCCCATAATTCCATTTAGTTCAGCATTTATTTTTGTTCTGTAGTGTTTACTTTTTGCATAGAGTTAGAAAATCTTACAGATCTAATTTGTATAACCATTTATTATTACTGTTAAGTGATAACCTGTCAAAATTTCATGACCCCATAAATCTTGAGAACACTGGTGCCTTTGCATAACTGTTGACAGAAATCTCATACAGGCATGTCAGTAGACACACAGAGGCAGCTGTACCCACCATGAATAAATACAGAACTAACTCAAAAACAGGCCACCCTACTGGAATTGCAACATCAGTATGCTCTGTAACAGAAGGAAGAAAACCATGGCAAAAAGTATGAGGTGTATCACCCAGCAGGATAAAAATCACTCTTATCAAACTAAACAAACAACTCAGATGAAAAATAAAGTCTAACAAAGCCAGAAAGGATAATATGGCCTCAAAGGCCAAAAACAACCATAAGGTATTCTTTAACTATGTCTACAACCTCAAAGGCAATACACAGTATGTAGAAATCATTGTTAATGGAGCTACGTATACCGAGTCAGAAGACAGAGCAAAACTAGTGGCAGACACATTCAGTTCTAACTTTACATCTATTCCTAATTTGCAAATTTGGTCAGCTAAATACCATCAAATATAACTCCCCTTACTATTACTATGAGCAATTCCTCATTGCTCTCTGTAAAGCCATGAACACTGAATTAATGGGCCCAGACAATATCCTAGGATGCCACCTAAATAACATGCAACATGACCTATCAGGCCTCTGGAATCACTATTTAAATATAGCTTTCAAACAGGCTTCTGTCCAACAAATGGAAAATAGCAATAGTCATTCTACTGCACAAAGGTGGGCCTTCTACAGACCCTGTAAACTACATACGCATAAATATCACTAGTATATGCAAAGCCATGGGAAGAACTATCATGGAAATGATCAATAATGATAGAGGAAATTCCAGGCACTGGATCAAGCTGAATTTAATTTTATTTAGGACATGTCATGCCTAGTCACCTGGTGGATTTGTTTGAGAAGGTCATCAAAGCAATGGATGAGGTCAAAATGGTTCACTCTGCCTACCTTTACCTGGCAAAGATATTTCATACAATACCCCATATAGGCATTGCTGGCAAACTCAAGAGGTTAGGTATAAATGCTTATGTCACTAGGTGGATAACCAGCTGGCTCACAGACAGGACCAGAAAGTTAGAATTGGTGAGTCCATCTCTACAAAGAGGCGAGTCACAACATGATTTCCTCAGGTATCAGTCCTGGGACCCCTCCATTTTGTCATTTACTTCTCTGAAGTCAAGGCCATTGTCAAGGGTCTCTGGATGACATAATTTAAAGATGATTGCAAATTACGAGCAGTCATAGAATCCCCCACTGACACTTATGTTCTTCAGGAAGGGCTGACTGAGACAAATTACTTGTATCAGAGTCATGGAATAAAACTAAATGCAAAGAAATGCATAAAAGTATTCTTTAGGATGTCATCTACCTCTAGTAACTATCATATTAACAGCGCACCCTTAAGAGCAGTCAGGTTTCGGTAATGTCATCTCAGTGATGTTGTCTTTGGTAATGCGGGTTTTTGTGTATTTGAAGTAGACCTATATATATATATATGTATATATATATATATATATATATATATATATATATATATATATATATTACTCCAATTGTTACAAAGTTGTATCAGCCTTGACAAGGTGTGGCTCTAGAACATCCAGGTATAGTAGTATAGGAATACTCATGAATAACAATGCAACTGTTACAATTGCCACATTGAAACATTTCACAAGTTGACAGTTGTTTGGATTTTTTCTCAAAAAAATCTGTTTTATGTTTTTTTGTTCTTAAATATGCAGATTGGTGTGTTCCCTAAGTTGCACAGTAAATATTCTGAATTTAAGGCAACGTTCCAATTTTTGGTCCGTATTTCTAATGAAGATGCTGCTATGATTATACATTAGGACCACTGCCTGTTAAAATTATTGGTAGCCATTAAACCATTGGTATTATTTCCACTGATATTTAAATAACCAGGTTTCAAGAGAGGATGTATTTCATATCTCTATTTATCATCCTTCCTTTGATACGGCCACCCTATTTGAATAATCTCTGTTCCTCAACATTTACTGTAAATGTTTGGCCTCTATTGTGATCATGTCATCTTCTGAAATGATCCTTGATAAATGCATTAATTTTCCCTTAATTAAATTTCTCCTCTGTCAAGATGGACAGCGGCTCTTATAAATGAAAATAACAGTTCAAAAATGTGGGTGTCTTATATATTGTACAGCCAAACCTATTTTCTTCTTCTGTCATGTACAGACTAATGTCTAAATAATTTACACAGTGATTGGAGACATAATACATTAATATAAACTCTGTACTTTGATTAATTTTTCAAAATTTCCCCCTGGTTCACTTCCACTTTTCTTTTTTTTTCACAAGAAAAAGATATCATCTAAATATATAACACAGAATGTAATGCTTTATTTCTGTTTCATATTAAAAACAATCATCAATTTCCAAAACCATGACACTGAATTTTCAAAAGCTAGAGTGGCATGCAGCCCCCATGGCCACTCCAGATAGCTTTTAAATATTTCTCCTTCAAAAATGTATAAAATACTGGTTAATGCTAAACCCATTAAGCTGGTAAGTGTCTTAATATTTTCTGATGACAAAGTTTAATACAAAGTCAGAATATTATGAAATCATTCCATCCCTATATTCTATGGGTTGGATGTAAACTTGTCGCTGATATCTGTTGTCACAATTAAACATCTGTTGTCTTAACAAATCACTGTAATATTTTTCTAGAAAATTCCAATAATCCCTCATTAAATATGTAAAGATATTATACAAGTCATTCAAATGCTTGTCTATGTAACACCATAAAGGCTCTAATTTATACTCAGCTGCTGGTAGGTCAACCTTGTTTTTGTATACCTTAGGTTTTCCAAAAATGTGAGATAAAACAGGATTAGGTACTATTAAAAATCAAAGATTACTTTGTTGGTGACTCCTCCTGAAAAGAGCTCAGCAATGTAACAGTCTGTCTTCCTGTATCCAATGTTTACATTATTAAAAGATGCAACAAACTTTATACTATCACCACATGAACAGTCTAACATTTTCCTGTTATAATTAAAATTTTTCATAATAACAAGCCCCAATCCTTTGTCTGGTTTCATAAAATAATATTTAGTTTCTATTTTTTTTAATGTTGTAGAAGGATTTAGATTTTGTGTTATTGATGATTAAATCCCTAAAATCAGCCTAACATGTTTTCTCTAATAAGAATGAAAAATGTCTCATTATTAAAAAAATCTATTTATATATATACCACCATCAAAAGAAAGATGTAGCTTTAACTATTAATATGTAATTTTAGTTCCAAAATAATGTCTACTACATTAGTCCATCTTAAATGACTGAATGAAGACCCTTTATTGATTAAAAGATCACTTTACAGTAAACAATTGCTGCAGTTTCTAAGGACACTGTGAATCTGCAAAGTTCATTTAGCCTCACAGTTAACAAATAATAATAAAAAGTAATGTTGTTTAGTTATTACAATGAAAAACAAACTAAACAAGGTAAAATAAATACATAATAGGATTATTTGTAAATATTTTATGATTTATCCTCATAGGATTACATATTCCTGGAAACACAATTGAAATGTTCCCAAACTACATGTGCACTGAAATGTAGCTCTTTGATTAAAAAGTATTACTCATTTTAACATACTGATTTCACAAGCTGTCTGCACTGTAAAATTTATATTTTATATGTTACTTGAAATTGTCAATCTCTAGAACATATGAAAAGATACATATTACTTTTTGCAACATGGTATCTTTGCAGTTACCTCACACGCTGCACAAACTCATTTGGTAACTGATAGTTATTCATTTAAAATATCAGTTTAAATATTAAATGTGCCCTTGAAATGCTATTGACATTTTGACAAAATATAATCTGAAGTGTAAAATGAATGACTTGAAAGAAGTGAAGTAATGCATAGATTTCAAAGACAGTTCTTGACACTACAGTAAAAGTAAAAATATATATTCACAATGAAGTATTGAAATGTTTTAGTCTTTCAGTTAAAATAGCTTATTGTCAACATTTTGCGACATCAGAAAGTTTGAAGAGCTAAGAAATTACTATTCTTTGTCTTTATAATGATTATTAGACAGATGTTAGACTCTGCTTAGTTTAATGAATTGTGACATATGTTTATGAGGAAAAGTGGATTCAATTACTCACATTGGACTACACATTCCTGGAAACTCAACTGAAATGTCCCCAAATTACTTGTGAATTTAAATGAACCTGCCTGATTAATAAGCATAACTTACTTTAACAACCTGAATCCATTAGCTATCTGCTCTATATATGCTACATTATATGTCACTTGCATATGACAGTCTCTAGAGCACATAAAAAAATACATATTATTTTTGCAACATGCTATACTTACACTAATCATACATCTGATCTGATGAAGCGTAGGGCACACTACGCGAAAGCGCTTATTCTTTTTATATCTTTATGTGTTGCTGTACCATTAAATACTTTTGGATTTTATCTGGGATTCGTGAGCTTTTTTGTAAGATAATTGTGGCTAGATCTCCTGTTTATGTTCTCTCTATTTGCTTTTTGTGGTTGACAGGAGATCCACTTAGCGGTATAGTTGCATTCATCTTTTATTAACTAATCATACATTCTAAACTAACTCAATTGGCAACTGACAAGTTATTTATTTGAAACATCAGTCTAAATATTAATTGTGCCCTTGAAATATTGTTGCCGTTTTGACAAAACAAAACCTGAATTGAAAAAGGAATGATTTGAAGAAGTGAAGTATTGTACAGATTTCAAAGACAGCTATTGAGACTACAATATAAGTAGAAATGTATACATGCAAGGAAAAATTTAAATGCTTTATACTTTTAGTTTTAGTTTTAGCTTATTGTTAACTTTTTGCTTTATCAGAAAATTTAAAGAGCTAGGAAATTATTTCTAACTTGTCTTTATAATGTTTACTAAAGTGATGTCAGTCACTGACCTGTTTAATGGATTGCAAGTCATGCACAAGACGGACTGCTAAATGTTATTTCTGTTTACCTATGTTTGCTGAATTGCTTTTATTAGTACTGATTTAAAACAGGGGAAAAAAAAGGGAAGGGAAATCTCTGTTTTTGGTGAAGGGAGGAGAGGCTTAAGAGTATTCTAACTGCCCCGAGAACTCTTTAAGATGCTCTAAATACTATTTGATTAATACTTACCTAACGTAAATCTTGATTACCATATAGGACCTTCACATTCATTCTAGACCTGATGTGATTACCCATTCTGGAAGCAGGAGGTGCCCTATGCAGGATGGAAATTGTCAGGGTGATCATAGTTCATTCTTAGACTCTGCTTTGTAAATCTATAAATATGTAAAAGTACTGCACACTAGAATGTAGGGCACCTCTACTCAGGGACACCACTGATAAGCCATGTATTTTCATAAGTGCAAGTTGAAGTTGGTGAGCTGAAGAGTGGGAAAGTAAAGGAAGACAGTACACCTACAGTAAATACTTATTTCATTGGTAATCACTCATTGTCTCCTGTAGAGTCCTTTTAGTCAAATTATTTTAGTAATAATCTATTTGTTGTTGGCTTATTTAGTGTATGCTCCTCTGTTGCATTTCATTTATCCAAAATGACATATCTGACATGTTTGGGATCTGTTAAGGGTAACTAAATATTGGATATTTTCTAAGTCAACATAATAATTGTTTACACTACTAACATTCCATCCTGATATATAAAATTCTATAGAACAATAATAGAATAAAATAGAGTTTCATATCTCTTTTAAGAAAATTCTCCATATAATAATTTAACGTATGGAGCTCAGTTGATATTGTTGGTTAAAGGTATGAGTGATAATCCAATAGATCTATCTTTATCTATTGGGTTAGGAATGACTTTCATTCAGTGTTTAATGGGAAATTCATATTTACTTGTATTCGATACTTTAGAATTAATGTTTTATAGAAGTACTTTTTTAAAGCCTGACCAGAATTTTACCCTACTTATATTTAAAAAAGTAAGAACATTAAATTACACTCCCAGGTTTACACACATAAAAATAACATTCAGTGTTATCAGAGAATATGGTATAACTACTATAATCAAAATAAAAAAAAGAAGCAAAAAGTTTCTTCCAACAATAACTTGAAATGGATTGAACAGTCTTATCATTAAATACTAATGGCTTAAGTAATGCAAATAAAATATCAAACTTACTAAAATATTTAAATCTAAATAAGGCACAAGTAGTATTTCTCCAGGAAATGCATTTTAAGACTAATGATAGCTTTATTTGGGACCCTAAGGACTATACAGTCTTAGCTCAATCCTCATATAGAACAAAGACAAAAGGAGTATCAATTATCTGGAAAAAAACATAATCACTCCAAAAGTTATTTATAAATATGAAGACAAAGAAGGTCTGCTAGCATTTGTTATAATTAAATTTAATAACAAAATATGGGCCGTAGCTAATCTATATTGGTTCCCAGGAATTGGAGCAGGAATGGTTAAAAAACACCTAGGTTTTATTTCCAACAACTATAAAGGAAATCTTATACTAGGAGGAGACTTTAATTGTACCTTAGAAGCTTCTGAAACCACCAAGAATTCTTTTCACATAGCAACTATTTCAAAATCCTTAAAAAATGGATTGATTAATTTAATTTAATTGACACTTTTAAAGTAAAAGAAGATAAATCCTTATTACTTTCCCATAAAGACCATAGATTTTGAACACAAACCAGAATAGACAAATTATTCGTACTTCAATATTTACAAACAAAAATTCTCAACTTCTCAATAGTGCCATGCCCCTTCTCAGATCATGACTCTCTGATAATGAAGTTCCAAATAGAATTTAAACCTTTAATCCTCTTAACTAGAATGCCATCATATATCACAAAAATTAAAGAATTCAGACCCTGGATGTTGTCTGAACTACAATTATTTCTTGAAATTAATAATACAACAGAAATCAGTAGAGTCATGGTTTAGGACTTATTAAAAGCATATTTATTTGGTAAGATCCTTAGCTGGTACAAAAACAAAGTTAGAGAGTGGGAATTGGAATCATTAGACTTGCAAACCAGACTCTTGACAGCAAAATCTAAAAAAAAAAATCATAATTTCTCAGAAGTCAAAAAAGAAATAAAAAATGTAATGAAATTCTAACACACAAAACTTGTCTAGCCTTGGAAAAATTAAAAATAAACTCATTAGCCACCCCCCAGATATCTACATAATGTGGCTGCAAGAATTAAAATACAATCTAAAGCAAATAACATTAGTAGTATATATCATGAAAAGCAAGGGGAAAAAGTATCAGATATAGGAGACATCCTTGAAGCATTTTGGTTCCATTATATGGAACACTTCAAAAAAGAAGATTTAGACACCAACCAAATATACTTAGATGCAAACCTTATCAATATAAAAAAATCCCGAAAACTTAAAACTAGACCTACAAAAACCTGTATCCTACAAAGAAATTGTTGACAAGATAAAAGAAAGTAAATCTAACAAAGCTCCAGGGATATATGGTGTAATTATGGAAATTCACAAACTCTTCCCTTCAACAGTAATCTCCCTTTTTCATAAAACTTTGCTAGAAGTCCAGTCAGAAGCAAAAATACCACCCTCATGGAAGTATTCTTTCATAACACCAATTCTAAAAGATAATAAACCATCAGACCTTTGCACCTCATACAGACCTATATCATTACTGAATAATGATTACAAAATATTAATGTTAATACTAGCTAACAGAATGAAAATCCCACTTTCAAAAACAATTACTAATGATCAAACTGGATTTTTATATAACAGGCATACACATGATAATATTAAAAGGATACTTACTCTTATAGATTATGTGAATAAAGAAGCTAGAGAAACACTTGTAATCAGATTAGACATAGAAAAAGCCTTTGATTCCCTCAACTGGGAATACTGATTTAAAACTTTAGCATTATTTGAATTTCCTCCTTCCTTCATCTTATTACTAAAAACATATATATTAATAACTTAGCCTACATTAAATTAGGTCCTTTCACCTCAGGATCTATACATATAACAAAAGGTACTCAACAAAGATGCCCCCTTTCTCCTATTTTATTTGCTTTGGCTATAGAAATACTTGCAGAAATAATATGCAGTAATCCAGGAATAAAAGGAATAGAAGTCTATGACTAGTACATATCTAAAATAATGCTTTTTGCTGATGATATTTTATTAACCCTATCGAACTCCAGAGAGTTATTAGGAGAGCTAGAAGAAGTAACGGAGAAATTTTATAAGATTTCAGGTCCACACTTTAATAGATCAAAATCAAAATTTCTATTTTTAAATAAGAAAAAAGAATTACAAGTTACAGATAAATCCATCATAGGAAAACAAGAACTTACTCTAAATTATTTAGGAATAGTGTTATGCAAAAATATAAATGAAACAATATTAATAAATTATAAAAACATTATTGAAACAATAAATATATATATAGAAAAGTGGAACAAAATTATATTAACTTTTGAAGACAGATTGCAATTAATAAAACTGGTCTTATTGCCAAAAATACTATATGTAGCATTAGCAATACAGTTAATTCCTGAAAGATGCATTCTTACAGAAATAAACTCATGTTTAATAAAATTTTTATGGTATCCCAAAAAGAATAGAGTTGCTCTAACTCATCACATTAGACCCTGGAAACAAGGAGGATTGAACTTCCCAGAAATAGAAACATATATAAAAGCATCTGTGCTTAAAACTACAATAGACTGGATAAACCCAAATTATTTTGCCAACTGGAAAGAATTAACAATGGCTACATTAACAAATGAATTTAATCTGTTAAAAAAATGTTTAATAGTAGACAAATCAAACAAACCCTGGTACATACTATGCATAAGTATGCAATATAATATAACAAAACCTTCTAAAACAACATTGATTAATCATTACATCAATTCCTTTAGGAAACTTATCAATGCAAACATAGATCTAAAACTTTGGTTTGACCTCTTAACCCCATTTACCATCACTAAGAACTTACCTCACAAAATATATAGGGAAATAATAACCTCCTGGGAACAAAATGGATTCTTATGCTGGTTTCAATGTGTAAATAAATTCAATTCTGGTAAGGTACATCCCAAAAGGGGCATTGTACTCAATTATGGGCCTGATGAGGGATGAGTAAAGAGGCACGATGACCTCCCCTGATCTAGATGTGAATCCCTTCATGATTAGGTGGGCTATATAAAATGTTTTTCTAACCACTTGGCTACGTGGTTGTCAAATGAGAGATTGCTATCCACTTGGGTCCCCAGGTCCCTAATTACTTCTTCTGTACTTAATGGATAACCGCCTATGTGGTAATTTGTGGGCACTCTGTTTTTGCCAAAGGGGATGACTATACACTTTTTGGCATTTAGCTTGATGCCATGGCTCTGGCACCAGTTGTCTGTTTCTATGAGGCCCTTTAGGAGGATGCTTGTGTCAGCTGGAGAGTCGATTATGGCCCAGTTTGCAGTCATCTGCAAACTTGGTCAGCCACAGTCCTTCCATGTTGGCCTGAACCTCCGAGAAATATATACCGGACAAGAGAGGTCCCAGGACTGAGCCTTGTGGGACACCACTTGTAACTGGTTTGGAGTCTGACATGGCTCCAGCAATTTTGACCATGTGGGTTCTGTCCTTGAGCCAGTTTGCAATCCATCTAGTGACATAGGGGTTTATATTCAAGCTGGTGAGCTTATCTATAATGCCCGAGTGGGGTATTGTATCGAAGGCTTTTGTGAGGTCCAGGTAGGCTGCGTGGACCACCTTCCCCTCGTCGATGGCCTTGGTGACTGTTTCAAAGAAATCAACCAGGTTTAAGAGGCAGGATCTGCCCTTAACAAAGCCAAACTGGGTAGGATCCAGTGTCTGTAGGTCCCCAATATCTTTATTTATGAGGTCCATGATGATCCTTTCCATAGCTTTGCAGACCAAGCTACTCAGGCTTATGGGGCGATAGTTTCCAGGATCTGTTGAGGCACCACCTTTATGGAGAGGGACCACTGTTGCTGTACGCCACTCTTTGGGCACATATCCTGTAGTAAGGCTGAGATTGAACAGTAGGTTTATGTTTGGGTTTAGCTCTTCTTGGAGTTCATGTAGGACGCAGCCCGGGACACCGTCTGGTCCCATTGATCCTGTGTTTTTTGCTTTGGAGAGGGCGGCTCTTACCTGAGCATCTGAGATGTCAGGGGGGCAGCACTCTGCTGGGATAGATATTTGCCCTTTTGGTGGGGAGGGGGGGGGAGACGTTTGCACTGAACCTGTCAGCTAGGATGTTGGCAATGTCTGTGGGTTTAGTGTATTTTTTGTCATTTTAGACTAATTCTGAGCATATCTGGGAATTACCACCCAGGTTTCTAACATAACTAAAGAAAGCCTTGTGATTATCCTTAGTGTCCTGTGCAATTTTTTTCTCGAAGCTGGCCTTAGACAATTTTATGAGTGCCCATAGTTTTTTGCTAATACTGATCAGTGATGCCTTCCCTTTTTGGGATTTTGCTCTATCATTTAGTAGCTTCTTCCTTCTATTGTATAGTTTGTTTATGGCTGGGGTCCACCAGACAGGACGTCTGCCTTTGGAGGATTGGGTCTTGGTTTTATTTGGGATCGCATGATCCATGCATTCCTGAAGGTGTTCATAGAATGCATTTATAAAGGATTCTGCGGTCTGGGCCGTATTTTCCACAGGCCCGGGGGCTTTGAAGGATTCCACCTCCGTTTTGAGGAGTGTGAAATTTGCTTTAGAGAAGTTTTTCACTGTGGTTTTCTGGGTAGGTGGTGGGGTCGGGATGTGAATATCCAGTGAGATTAGTTTATGGTCTGATCTTACCAGTGAGGGATACACTTCTGGTCTGGAGCATAGAGTCCCCATGTTGGTGATTATCAGGTCCAGTATGTTTTCTCCTCTTGTGGGAGTGGTAACAAGTAGTTCCATAGCATTTGAGTTTATAAATTCTAGGAACCTTTGGGCTAGAGTGTTGGAGCTAGAGAAATGCTCCCAGTCTATGTTTGGGTAGTTGAAGTCGCCCAGTATAATGGTGTTTAGAGAAACCTTCATATTTTCCAGTGTTCTCAGGAAGGTCGAGTGGGGTTCCTGGGTTTGGAAGGCAGTTTTACCCACTGTTAGTTGCACATGGATAGTCTCTGATGCTTCATGCTTTGCCACCAACCTGGAGGTGTGGGTATCTTTGATGAATATCGATACTCCCCCTCCTTTTGTGGTTCGGTCCAAGTTTTGGTGCCGAAAAGCATGGTATGAGGTATAACCTGGTAGTGCTGGGGTGCTCTCAGGAGCCCTGAACCAGGTTTCTGTTACTGCACAGATATCGATGTTCTCCATGCTAAGGAGAGTTTTGAGTGTGTGCATCTTGAGGTTTAGACTTCTGGCGTTGAGTAGCATTACTCTTAGTTTCTTATCCCTTGTGATACCTATGGAGGTGGGTTTGTCTTTTGAGCCTTGCCTAAAAAAGGCACTATGGGGGTAGCAAGAGCCTTTGCCAATATCCGAAAGCCCAGGGGTGACAGGTGCAAGCCATCCCTAGCGAAGCATCGTGGCTTGTCGAGCATATCATCCCAAGCTGACAGACATTGGATCCCCTTTGAATGACACCAGTACTTAAGCCAATTGTTGAAATTGATCATCTTGTCTTCATATTGTGGCATCATTCTTGGTGAGGGTAAGATGCTACTCAAGGTCAGGGTCATACCGGTCTGGGCTACATGCTCAGAGAGCTCCTTTATGTCTCTCTTCATGTAGTCCAGAGAGGTACGTCTCAGGTCATTCACACCAGCATGGACAATGACTGAGTCATATTTGTACTTGCCTTGGAGTGACCTGAGTGCTTGTGTTATGTGTGGATCCTAGTGCCCGACAGGCTGCTCACCGTGACCCTCTCCTTGTTCAGCCTGGTGAGCGGAACGTCAGTGTGCCTGACGATAGAGTCACCTATTACAAGTGTATCAGGTGTGTTGTTTAGTCTTAAGGGCTGTGACTGTTCGGCACACTGGCTTTGTAAGATATGTGTTGCACGTGTTTTGTTTTGGGGTAGCGGTTGCTTGGGTGTCTGCTTTGGAGGTCTCTGCTGCTTAGGCAGATCTTTATTTAGAGCCTCTGAGTATGTTTTTGTGTGATTATGTGTTTGGTTTGCTGTCGTGGTAGGTCTATGTGAGACTGGAATTGTAGTGAGTGTGGTTTCCTTCTCCTCCTGACTGGTTATGCCAGTACTGAGTTGAGAGAGCTTAGCCTCCACTTTGGCTATATGGTTGCATCTCTCACATGTGTTGGAATTTGTTGGGAGGAGGAGAGGGTTGTCTGTGTACATGAGGCAGTTGTAACATTGCCTCAAGATTCCCAGATTCACCAGCTGGACCGAGAGGAGATTGACAACTGACCTTTGGACATGCTCGAATAATATTGGGAATTCCTTAATAATTGAAAACAAGGGCCAGTGGGGAGTGAGGGTGTAGTGCTTTTAATTTTTTGTGCTGACTTATATAATTGCTTTAGTGAGCAAGTGCCAGGTAACTTAAGTGCAATGTGTTACAGGTAACTTAAATGCAAAAGCGACAAACAGTAACTTTCTTTCAAGTGAAACAAGGAAATAAGTACAGTAAGCAATGCAGATACCACTAGTGATCCACAGAAGCTGAAAAGCCGAGTATTAGGTGGAATTAGCACTCCAGGAAATAACAAGCAAACAAACAACAAGCATATAAACAAAGCTAGATTCAGCAGGCCTGGATCTAGTCTATGCTGCAGCAAACAAGGTGTACCAATTTCAGTAAGATACAAAAAGCTGTAATCATTATCAATGCTATTATATTTTAAGTCACATTTTATTTGGGAGGCTACATCAGACAAACAAGTTTTTGGGAACCTTCAGTTTCCTCTGCCAGTAAAACAAACACGACAGAGAGAACTCAGCAAAGGAAGGAGCCATAGCAGAGGGAGAAAGAAAGGATGACAGCCATACAACGATCATATGTCATGGAATCTCAAACAAATGTGGAACAAGGCACAGGGTCCTTAATCGTTAACCTCTTTGATAAGGTACTGTCACAAGCAGAGGTTTCTCTGCTTGAAAAGGGAATTAATTTTATACCTGTTGAATGGTCTGATTTTTCAGACATTTCTTTGGGTTTGAGATTATTTGCCCATAATGTCTCACTTAAGTTATGCTTTGCAAACAGTTCTTCTAATGAGCATGTTTATTACATTAAAAAACTAGTGTACATCAACCTAATATTGATTCTGTGGTAGATGTGTTTGTTAGGAAATGTGAGGATGAATTGTTTATTAGTCTTTCTGACACTCAGGATAGAATGTCCAAGGTTAAAGGACATGATTTTTATAATTTAACAAAGGAAGAGAGGTCTGGTTTGTCAGCACTTGAGTCAGATCATTCTTTGGTTATAAAGAATGCTGACAAAGGTGTAGCCACTGTTTTAATGAATCGTGATTTTTATATGGGGTCTATACATAGTATGCTTTCTGATTCAAGTATTTATGATAAGGTTGACCAGGATTTTATATGGGATGTGCAATGCTCTGTTTTTTTTTACGATACATGATTGTATAGACTAGTCACATACCTTTCAGGTGTATAGGGTGTGAGACCTGTATCTCAAAGGTAAAAATCTTTTCTGAACTAACTATGAAAAGCAAATGCAAGGAAAGAAAGACCGCTAGCAAAAAAAAAATACAAGTAAGGATGTCGAGTGAACTAGAGTAATATGTATGTATGTATGCATACACTATATTTGAAAGTACACATACATAACAAGGGTAGAAGTAAGTCCTGAATAAACTTCTCCTTTAAAAATAAACCAGCCTTCAGCCTAGGGCCAATCTAATCCAGAACAAGGTCAGTAGGAACTGTTAATCAGAATATAGCAATTCTGAAACAATATATTGGAGGAAGAGTGTGACAGAAAATAAACGGATACAAGTGGACTTTATCCTCCCTCATTTCTACATCATCTATAGCCTAAAATAACTGTGGTTTGCCTCAATGAGTTATAAACAAAACATAACAAATTAACTAATAACTATAAGGGTGAATATGGAAAAAATAAGCCCCCCCCCAAAAAAAAATGAGCAAACAAAAAAGCAAAAAAATTATTTGTAAATATTAATAACTGAAAATGGAATGACTCCACAATCTCAAGTTAAATCACCCAATGCCAATTTATTATTGTTTAAGTAAAATTTATTTGGTAAAATTCCACCAGGACCTTCACTGCATAGCTGTTAAAGAAAATAAAGTAAAAAATCAGACAAAACTGGGGAGGTGACACAAATTCCTAATGAACCCAGGGTTTAAAAAGTGTACTCCACTCACAGTCCACGTCTGTCTATTAAATTTATACTATAGAGGCCATTATAACCTTTGTGGGAAGCTGGGGTCTACACAGATAACTGCCAATCATTTTCTGGTGGTTTAACCAATCTGCAGCAATGCAAAATTTTTTTTATCTAGTGAAACCCTAAAACTAGAGACCAAATTACTTAACCTTCATTTTGTTTAAACCTACAGTAGAGTAGAACTATCATAGCAATTACTGTAAAATGAGTCATGGAAACTAACAACCAACTTTCTCAAAAACATTAACATATAATACATATAATAAGTGAGAAGAAGGGCACAGGGGACATTCCGTCTTACAAAAATTCATGTTTAACATTTTTGTGGTTTTTTTTGATTTTCTAGTAATCAACCAGTAGTGTTTGACAACTTGCCACTCAATAATTTGATTCTGTGATATACAGATGTACAAACACAACACACACACACACACACACACACACACACACACACACACACACACACACACACACACACACACACACACACACACACACACATAGATATGTATGTATATATATTTGTTTGACATTTGTTTTCCAGGGTGGTCTGACTGGATCTACAGAGCCCATTTTCATCAGACGCCCGGGGAGAAAAGCTCCACATACAGTACAATGCAAATGCAGTATAATGCAATACAATACAAATTACATTAGAAATACTATACAAAAATAAGTTGAAAAAAAAAACTATGTTACAAGATGTTGCAATATGTTACTACACATCTAGACAATTTTATAGAGATAAAACATTATAGACAATAATAGTCACTCTCACAATACATGATGTAGTGTCCAAAAAATAGTACATAGGTAGTGCAATGTGTGACATTGACTGTTATAGTACATGAAAAATAGAATGTTAGTTTCAGTTAGGAAAATAGCAGCCAGAAAGTGATGCAGATATATAATGAGAGAGTGTTAAGAAGAATAAAAGCAATACAGCCTGAGCAGTAGCTTAAGGATATGATATACAAACAGAGAAGGAGTTAGAAGAGCCTTAGGATCTTGCAGACTGTAAAGGATTGAAATGTGACAGAAGAAGAGGATGAGGCTAGTGTGGAAGAAGAGGAAGACCTGAGCATTAGGCAGGCTTTCTGCAGGAATACAACCATGCATTTTTTAGAGGATTTTTAAAGAGGCTTTGAAATGGGCTAGGCCAGGCATAGACCTGGTAACTAGAGGTAGTGAATTCCAAAGTATAGAGACAGAGTATGAATACAGAGAGTGACCTGGTTTTCTTGTGGGTTTTGAAATAGCTACGAGATTGTTGTCTTCTGACCCTAGGGATCTATTTGGTGTGTAAGGTGTAACTAGACTGGCTAGTGCAGGGCAGGCATTAGGCTTTAAAATAAGGTTGTGCAAGGTGGATAGCTTAATAAAGGCAAGTTGGTTGTGCAGTTCAAGCCAGTTTAATTCTAAGAGTGGTTTACAGTGGTGTGTGTGATATTTAGAGTTTGTGGCAAACTTTGCACCTTTGTTGTAGCACTGTTCCATCTTACTTAGGGTAGAAGTTTGTAAGTTGGTTAGGATAGGGGCACCATAACGAAGGGAGGGAAGTAAAAATATTTTTTGCAAGAGTAGTTTTGGTTGCTGCAGTAAATAAATGTTTCTATATGAGTCCCAGTTTTTGATGAGTTGTCTTTATATTTTGCTGTATATGGGGGTCAAATGAAAGTTTGTCAATGATAGCACCTAGAACTTTGGTTTCAAGCACTGTTTCTATGGCAGTGTTGTCAGATGCAAGGATATTGAAATGATCAGTGACAGGGGAGGTGTTTTTGGTATGGAAGAGTACTAGTTTTGTCTTCTTTGGATTAAGAAAGAGTTGGGCATTACTTAGCCAGGATTCGACTGTAGTAATGGGTTGTTGCATTTTTGAAAGTAGTTCTGGTAGTGATTGAGTAGTACAGGTTATGGTGGAATTATCAGTGTATTGAAGGAGAGTCCCAGGGTGATAGGCAGTATGAATGTTGTTTGTGAAAATGTTAAAGTGTAGAGGTCCTAGGATGGAGCCTTGAGGGATTCCATTAGGGTTGTGGAGAAAGGGTGATAGTCATTGGACCATTTAACTGCTTGTGTATGATCCTTGAGGTATCTCTCAAACCATTTTACTGTGTTATGTGAGAAGCCTAAGTTAGACAGTGTGTTCAAAAGCAGGGGGTGAGGCACTAAGTCAGAGGCCTTGGAGAGATCAAGGAATACTGAGGCTGTATAGCATCCTGCATATCTGGCCTTGTTCATGATGTCTGTAAAATATAATAGGGCTGTATCTCTGCTGTGGCTAGGTCAGAAGCCATGTTGAGTTTTGGTTAAAAGGTTGTTTTGCAATAGATATTAAATTACCTGCTGATGGTTACCTCTCTCAAGAACTCTGAATATGGGTGACAAGATGGATATAGGATGGAAATTAGATGGAGAGATTGTTTCCATATGGTAGGTACTTCTGAGTCAGACAAAGACATGTTTATAAGGATATATATATATATATATATATATACACACACACACACACACACACATATATATATATATATATGTGCGTGTGTGTGTGTGTGTGTGTGTGTGTGTGTGTGTGTGTGTGTGTGTGTGTGTGTGTGTGTGTGTGTATGTGTGTGTGTATACATGCTGCTATTCATGCAACAAGACAACTTTGGTGCATACAAAATATAAACTTTAAAAAAAATTAAACTCATAATTTTTTTTGCAGGGGACAAGCCCCTCTGCACCCCAATTACTCCAGCTAATTATAATTAAAAACTCTGAGATTGCACAATATTGAGGGAAGGGCATATTCTCCAACCCCAAGATTTGTGCAGCCTCACACACCTGTGTTGAATAATCATATTTTGACCATAGCTAGTGTCAATTAAATTCATTCTTCGCATATATTATAGTTATGTTTTTCATTACATTTCAGTCATTGTTTGAGTATGTTTGGACTACTGCATACTGTCATTAAGGTTTATGTACTTATCACAGGTGCCATTCACTTTACACAGACTATTTTTTCATATTCAAATGCTACTCAAGAGATAGAAAGAACAACAAAAGAGCTGGTGGATGGAATAAAACTGTGTAACGAATAAAAAATATATATCTCAAAAACAAAATGCGCACACCGTTGAATGTCTGAAATGTATTTTCAGTTAGCTCATTCACAGCAATAATTCTGCTTTTTCAGACCATTAAAAACACAACTCAACACATGAATATAAATAGAATTTCAAGACTGTAGCACTGGTCAGAACACAAAATTCATAACACATGACCATCATCCTGATACAAAGTAAATAACCAACCCACCCTTAAAGAAACAGAGTTAAAATAACAAATCATTTCCTCAAGCCTCTTATTTTTAAGAAAGGTTTCAAACAACAGATTTTATTGTTTAGACCCTTGTCTTTATCAGCTTGCATCCTGATGATCCAACGTAGCTCCCTTTCCTCAGTTATATGAAAACAGTCACCCACCCTAGCTTCAAAATTCAACTTCCATTTGCCAAAAAGGTAAAAGTGTGTGTGACTTCATGCTGAAGAACATGGCATGCTAATACATTATCTTCATCATTCTGTTTAATATGCCTAACATGTTCCCTTATTATCTTATAAACTTAGTATTTGAAATGTAGTCCATGGAAAGAGTGCCATAGGAACACTATCCTACATAGAAGTAGCATGCACCCACAGCACATATCTAAGACCATTATTGGGAATTGAGGACTTAGAATGTCCAGATTAAATAGTGAACAAAAGACTTTTAAAAGAGACATCAATAGGCTAAAACATGAATTTTTACAGATGGGGCTACAAAGAAAAAGAGGTCGCTGGTAGATTAGTTGATATTTCTTCATTGAGAGCTACTTCAGCCTGACCTTATTTTTCTAAGAATGCTCCCATTGAATCCATGGTTGACACTTCAGATACTATTCAACAAGAAACAAAAACTGTTGGACTCTCTCTTTCTCTTTTATTCCAGCAACATAGACATGTTTTGTAAAGTGATAGTGAATAATTGGCACATTTTAGCCACTGATGATAAAGTATCCTCAATAGTAGGGAACAAGTCCTGATTTAGGTAAAAAAAATCATAAGAATTTAAAAAGATTATGATGCTATGATAGATCTGTTGATAAATCAAAGTCATCTGTGAGTGGCACATTTCCTTGCCGGTCATGTAACTTTTGTAGAACTATCAACTCTACAGGTACTTTTGTGCATCCAACATTTGGTAGAAACTATACTTTTAACTTGACACTCGATTGTAACACTAGGCATGTTGTCTATTTAGCTCAGTGCTAATTGTGTTTAGCCTTCTATGTAAGAAAAACAGATAGATCACTGAAAGAGAGAGTAAGGGAACATATTATGCATATTAGATAAAATGATGAAAATAATGCATTAGCACGCCATCTTCTTCAGCATGGAGCCACACACACTTTTACCTTTATGGTAACTGAAAAATTTCATTTTGAAGCTAGGATGGGTGACTGTTTTAACAGACCTGAGGAAAGGGAGTTACGGTGGATGGATCAATTGATCTGAAACCTGTCTTAAAACTACGAGGCTTGAGGAGATGATGAGTTGTTATTTTAACAAAGTATTTTAATAAAGTGGTTATTCTTTGAATTTATCAACTTGTGGTCTGTGGCAGTTTCTGGATCCCTTCGAACTTTTTACTTTGGTTTGGTACTGAGCGGAGGTTGGCCGTTACTTTCTTGTTGGTGTTATTTTAACTGTTTCTTTAAGGTTGGGTTGGTTAGTTACTTTGTATCAAGATGATGGTCATGTGATATGAATTTTGTGTGTTGATTAGTGCTACAGTTTGGAATTTCTACTTATATTTATGTGTTGAGTTGTGTTTTTTTCTCTTTTTTTTATTTTTCAAATGCATTTGAATGAATTCCATAGCATTTATACATAACATCTTAAATAACTATGTGCACTATTTACATTAACCTGACATTATAAAAGATATTAATATATTCAGTTGCTTTATAAGTATGTCCAATCCATTATCAGAGTGTCTGATCAATTATTGTATAGTGTCAATCAACGATAAAACTTTTCCCCAAGAGTTGTTGATAAATGGCTTTGGATAAATTCTTAGTTCTTTCATTTTAATTTTCAATAATGCTGCAGTCTTCAGTAGGCTGTAGAAGTCTTCCAAAGCTGGTATTGTGTCTGTATTCCATCTTCTTGTTATACACTTCCTTGAAATTGCAAGTATAGTCCATACTAGATACATGTTTGACCTATTGAAATGAGGACCTCCGTTCACATTTAATAATACAACAGCTTTAGTTAAATGAAAAGATTCATTAAATAAAGCTTGTAGAAAGTTATTAATACCATTCCAAAATGGCTTAATTTTAACACAATCAAACAAAATGTGGTTCCAATCTGCATTGTGTACTTGCTCACATCTCCAACATATTCTTTTCATGGAAGAACTAATTTTATTTATTCTGTCGGGGGTTAAGAATGCTCTGTGCAAGCATTTATCCTTAAAAACTTTCCAGTATTGTGTAAAGGATGTATATTTTATTGATAATAATATATTTGTTTTAATATCTTCAATTAACTCTATTGAGTGTCCTTTTGTTATTTAGGGCAGCCGCGGTGGTGCAGAGGTTAGCGTTGCTGCCTCACAGCAACAGGTTCTCCAGTTCAATCCTCGGCCGGGGTACCTTCTGTGCAGAGTCTGCATGTTCTCCCTGTGGTCACATGGGTTTCCTCCAGGTGCTCTGGTTTCATCCCAAAGACATGCTGTAGATGATTGGCCCTATGCATGAATGCATGTGTGTGTGCCTTCTGTGGAAGGTTGGGTGCTGGGCTGGCAACTCAACACCATAAAAACTCTACTACCAATCATGAGCAGACAGGTGATCCACTGTGGCGACCCCTAACCGGGAAAAGCCGAAAAAAGAAGAAGTGTCCTTTTGTTATATATTTCCAATATGAGGTTTTGGGTGTTGTTTTAAAGTTTTTCAATATCTTGTAAAATTTTGAAATACTGTTTCCCATGTCAAAGTCATTATATATGATTTCATATGTGTATTTCATAAATTTAGGTATTTCTTTAAATGAAGAATTGTTAATTATTCTATTTAAATATTGTGAATATGACAGAATACTCTGTAAAGTTAGCCAGTCCTGTTGTGGAATTTTGTATATTGTTTTTATTAGTTGCATATCTAAAACCTTTAGTTCTTTGATACATTGGAGCCAACAAACATATCTTTGTGTTCTCAGGAATTAATAATTTCTCTGTATATTTTATGTAGAAAGTTCTTTATGACTATAAATAGTGTTAAAAGATCAAACCAGATTTTTAAATCTATATTTGCATTAATAATTTTCCTAAATGAGTCAATGTAGCAATTAATCATATGAGTTTTAGTGGGTTTAGTTATATTATATTGCATACTAATGTATATGTGCCATGGCAAATTGCTTTTATCTGTTATTTGACATTTTTTTTTTTAATCAAATTCATTTATTGATATTACAGTTAGTAATTCTTTCCAATTTGCAGAGTAATTTGGACATATCCAATCTGAGATTGTTTTAGATATTGATGCTTTTATATATGTTTCTATATCAGCAAAGTTTACCAAGGCTATATATAGGATTTTGGGCAGTAAAATCATTTCTATTAACTGTAGTCTATCTTCAAATGTTAATATTATTTTGTTTCAATTTTTCACAGAGATTTTAATTGTATTGATGATATTATTGTAGTTTTTGAGACTAATTCATTATTATCCTTGCATAACTCAATTCCTAGATATTTTAAAGTAGATTCTTGTTTCCCTATGATGTGATCCCCCTTAGTCTGCAGTTCTTTTTTTTTATATATAAAAATAAACATTTTGATTTATTGAAATGGAGTTCTGAAGCCATGTGAAATTTGTCAATTAATATATCTAATTCTTCTGGGCAGCCACAGTGGTGCAGCAGTTAGCATTGCCACCTCACAGCAAGAGGTTCTCCGGTTCGATCCTTGGCAGGGGTGCCTTCTGTTCGGAGTCTGCATGTCCTCCCTGTGGTCGCATGGGTTTCCTCTGAGTGCTCCGGTTTCCTCCCAAAGACATGTTGTAGGTGGATTGGACACGCTAAATTGGCCCTAGATGTGAGTGTGTGCATGTGTGTGCCTTCTGTAGAAGGTTGGGCACCAGGCTGGCAACTCGACACTGTAAAACTCCACTGCCAATCATGAGCGGATAGGTTATCCGCTGTGGTGAACCCTAACTGGGAAAAGCCAAAAGAAGAATATATCTAATTCTTCTAATGTTTCTTTTGTATTAATGTTAGTAATATGTCATCATCAAATAGCATTACTTTAGAATTGTATTGTTCATAAACATCTATTCCTTTGATTTTTATATTGTTACGAATTCAATCTGCCAATATTTTAATAGCCAGAGCAAATAGAATCAGTGACATGGGACATCCTTGTTTAGTACCTTTTGTTATATGTATAGATTCAGAGGTAAAAGGACCTCACTTGACATACGCTAAATTATTTGCATATATATTCTTTAGGAGATGAACAAAAGATGCAGGAAATTCAAATAGCATTAGGATTTTGAATAAATAGACCCAATTTAGGGAATCAAAGGCTTTCTCTATATCTAAGCCAATTATGAGTTTTTTTTTAATTTTCTTTATTAGCATAATCTATAAGAGAAATTATCCTTTTAATATTGTCATATGTGCATCTATGATATATAAATCCAGTGTGATCATTAATAATTTCTTTGGATAATTGGAATTTCATTCTGTTAGTTAATATTGTCATGAATATCTTACAGTCATTATTTAATAATGATATGCCCCTGGATTTACTAAACTTCTGTGCATGACTGGTTTAGTCCTGCACAGAAGCTCCCATTTAGGAGCAGGATGGCAGCGCATCATGCATAGGAATGAAGGCACGCTGGTCGAGCTCCTAGGCTTACATGGAGAGTGTATGAGTGCAGAGGGCATGTCTGAGAGGAGAGCTCTCAGAATAAACACACCCCTGCAATGTCGAAGAGCAGAAGCTGTTAATAAATGAGTGAGACCATTCAAAGGTGTCCTCATATCCCCACCAACAAATCCTTATGTGTACAACAGCAACAGGAAATATAAAATTAAAACAAGAAACCCATCTCTATCTTGTAAAACACCAACTAAAGCTAACCGTAGGTACACAGGTGTGCCCATCGCATAGCTATGGGTAATGTAGCTGAAATAGCAAAAGGAGAATAAAAAGCAAGATATGTGCAAAGGAAGCAGTACAGCAATATTGTAGTGGGCAGAGCATTCACCTCATGAGCAGTCAATCCTGGTTCGATTCCTCTGTAGTACATTCCATTTCCATGTCAAATCACTGTTATGATCAATATATTTAGTTGTATAACCTAATAAATAACATATATGTCTGAACTGGAGTAGTAGGCAGTGTAATGAATGATAACCCCATACACTTGCCAAATCCACCACCTCCCCAAGAACCAGTAGACTATTACTGTCAAAAATAGAGCAGTAGTAAGGATAAATAAGCACAACTAATCAGGAGCAAGTCTGTTTGCATGACGGGAAGCAGTGCTTACACAGAGTAAGCAATAGTGAGGCTAACCATGCATAAGCCGATGTCACCGGAAGTTAGCAGTGCTTACTGTCGTGCAAACCCACTGACAACTGAGTAAAAGTGCTTCAACCACTCTGTATCCAATGGGCCTCATTCTGGCCAGCAACAAACTAAACAGTCCCTGCAAGGCCCGAACCCAGGAGCCTGCATACCATAGGCAATGTGATTTACCACTAAGCCACCACAGATATTCCTAACCCTGACGTTTCCACAAACATAGCATCTAGCAAAACCATTCAACATTACAGGACATGTAGCTAAATATGCAGATGTATGTGTGTGTGTGTGTGTGTGTGTGTGTGTGTGTGTGTGTGTGTGTGTGTGTGTGTGTGTGTGTGTGTGTATATATATATATATATATATAGATATATATAAAAAACTAAATAGATATATACCTCTCTCTCTGTATTACATATGTATACATATATAGACATACATATATATAAATATCCACATACAACTATATACATGTGCAGACATCCGTACATCTATATGTTGGATATATATATACAGCAATATATATATATATATATATATAGCAAAAATATGCATAGATATACATACATATATGTGTGTGTGTGTGTGTGTGTGTGTGTGTGTGTGTGTGTGTGTGTGTGTGTGTGTGTGTGTGTGTATACACAGATGTATATCTATGATATGAGACAGCACATAAGAATGACATATATAACCAGAGGCACTGCCAATGGGGTTGAGGGGTCTCGATCAACATACGTGTTACACATACCAATATCTCCCCCCCACAGCAAAACAGGTGAAACATACAAACAAACACACAAACAAAGTAAACAAACCACTGCTTCCCAAACCACAGGGAGGATACTACCAGTGGGAGAAACATTGTAGACCCACTAAGTCTAATCTAGAAATAAAGGCAGGAACGTCCCTTGCGGGACAACCCAAAAATTTTACGATGTTCAGATTTCCACCATTACACAGATGCATCAAGACAGGGTGCGTATATATCTGGACTACAAGGTTGGGAAAGCCTGATGATCCATGGGTCGAGACAACGTACGTGATGGGTCCTGAGAAGTGGAGAGTGGGCAGTGTGTAGTGGTGCGGTTAGACCCGACCTGCACCCAGAGAAAGGATAATTGCAGGGGAGGAGGAGTGGGGGGGGACTATGGGTATGAAATTATGGGTCGAGGCATGCAGGTGTTGGATGGAGTGGTTCTAATCAAACCACTTCATGGATGTAAGCAATAGTGTGAATTGGGCAGAGCAGTCACCTAACAAGCAGCCATTCTCGGTAAGTCTCCCACTGCAGCACAGTCTATTTTAGATGGCAAAGCATGTTATAACCAATTTTGTTGGTGCAAAACCCACTAAATAACACCAAATAACACAAGGTTGCAGCTCCCTATTGTAGGCATGTAATCTCTTCTAATTGGCATCACAACTTATTATTATTGTCCTCACCCCCAGCCAGGGATGTGAGTGTCCAAATCTACCTCCAAATTCAGTATATATACACAGCTGTTGCTGTAGAAGAAATGGCCAGCTGTGGACCTTCCCTTCAGCCTTCCTGCACATCCCTGGCTATTTCCCCTACTGTCTTTCCCTCTTTGTGCCCCTTTAACACCACTAACCTATCAACCCCTTTTTCTTTTCTTCTGAAAGTTTAAAGTTACAATTAGGTGACACCCTCTTCCCCAGCTATATTGTCAGAATCTGAAACTCACTACCCACATCTATTACCTTAGCTGTCTCAAAGGACGCATTTAAAAAACACTTGAAGGAACACCTCATGCACACTTGGATATGCACATGCTCACCACCTGGCTAAACCCCCCCCCACACTTTATACCCCTACATCAACTACTGAAACTAACACCTCTTTTTCCTGCCTCGCATACATATCCCAACATCCTTTAAACCTCCCCTATTGCTCCCCTACCAATTATTCCCGCAACCTAATATACAGTTACAATGTCTCCCCCTCTACCTACCTACCTACTCCTTCACTATTCACTTCTACTCCATCACACAAGTATGGAATAACTAAATCATAACTGAATACTTGAGTGTATCCTATCCACTATCCACAACTGTTAAAATGGAATCTAACTTCACCTTAAACCAACCTTTGTTAACAGACATACCTGACATGTAAACTTGAACTAAGCATGAATAATACCTACATGTTAACTTAAACTAAGCATGAATAATATGTTACTTAGCTATGTTAAGTCTGTTACTCTCTATGAATGTGAACACCTCTGTATTACTTGTAATGATTAGCTGAGTCTTACTGTGAAGCTTTTCTCCTCGGGCCTCTGCTGAAAATGGACAAGCATCCAGTTGGAGTTTCCAGGTCAACAAATTTAAAATAAATAAAGTAGTGCGGGGTAAGCAGGAGTAAGCACCTTTAAGCAGCGCTAAGCAGAATTAAGCCTGTTTGTGTGGTGGTAAGTAATGCCTACAGTGGTTAAGCAATGTAGAAGCTAACTCAGTGTAAGAAGCCATAACTGGAAGCATGAGCAAACCAGCGCAAACCCGCTTACTATTGCTCAAAAGTGCCTTAGTCGCTCTGTAGCCAACAGCTCTCATCCTGCCCAGCAACAAAATAATCTGCACTCCCGAGTTGCAACCACCAGACCCTGCACACTATAGTCAAAGTGAGTTACCACTAAGCCATGGCAGATACACATACAGCGGATGTTATCACAAACATATCATCCAGCACAGTCATTCAACAGTACAGGAAATGTATGTAATTATGTAGATTAATACAAGCAACCATTTGTACATTGCTCAAATACATTATTTTGAGCAGTCTATGTGTATCATAAAAACAGTGCCTGTCCAATCATACTGTGAGAACAGTAGTCTTGTATAATACATAAGAGAATAATAAAAAACGGTGCACATTGAGGGGGCATGCTTAATGCACAGAATGTCAAACCTGGGACGTCGGACCCACGGAACAGGGAGATGAGGCTGTCCAGGTGTGCAAGCGAATCGCTGCTTTTCAAACCCCTGGCAGGATGCTACCAGTGGAAGAAACAGTGTAGACCAGCTAAGACTAATCCTGACACAAAAACAGGTCCATCCCTGGCGGGACAAACCAAACATTGTGAGTCGCTTCGATGTTTACACCTGTATTGGAAGACGGGCAAGGCAAGGCTCATATGTACGTGGACTAAATGGATGAAGAGCCTGAAGAAGCTTGGGTCGAGAGAGTATACTGGATGAGTACCGAGACGTGCAGAGAGGGCAATGTGTGGGGGTGTGGTATGGCTGGGCTAGCAACTAGAGAATGGATGGTTGCTGTGTATGTTGAGCTCAGGGAGTGGGGGAAGGAACCATGGGCATGACATTAGGGAAGAAATATGCAAATGAAGCAGCACAGCAATAATGTAGTGGGCAGAGCATCTGCCTAATGAGCAGGCATTCCCGGTTCGAGTCCCACTGTAGCATAGTCTATTTTACATGGCAAAGCACATTATAACCAATATTTTTGTTGGGTTTATGCACTGGGGTACAGCAAGAAATGCACATGTGAAGTATCGGTGTAAGACTGAATAAGGAACTAGTAAGCTGGTTTAAGCATAAATAAGCAATAGTAAGCATATGTAAGCACTAGTAAGCAGGCTTAAGCCCATTTGCTTGGCGGTAAGCAATGCCTACACTGGATAAGCAACTCTGAAACTAACACCCTGTAAGCAGATGTAGCGGCAGGTTAGCAGTGCTAACCTCCACACAAACCCGCTAACAACTGACTAAACGTGCCTTAACCAGTCTGTATTCAACGGCCCATGTTCTGCCCAGCAACAAAATAAAAGGCCTCTGCTAGACTCAAACACAGAACCCCACACACCATAGGCAAAGTGATTTACCACTAAGCCATGCCAGATATACACAACCCTGATGTATTCAAAACATATCGACCAGCCCAGTCATTCAACAGTACAGAGAATATATTCCAACATGTAAATGTATTTGTGTGAGTGAATATAGTAATATCTAAACAGATACAACATATCAATAGTGTAGATATCAACATATATATATATATATATATATATATATATATATATATATATATATATATATATATATATCTATATGTATATGGCCACACATCTGTAAATAGCAATGGTAGATTGACAAATACAAATATGTCCACATGCACCATTAATGGAGTTGGGACACCCCAAAAAATATATGTCATATACGAATAGGCATAACCCCTCACCACAGCCAAACACGTCCGCCCTGCAATAGACTAAAGTGTTACAGATCACATGAGCAAGATCTGATATGACATGTGCACAACATGTAAACAGTATTAAAATCTACCTGTATGATATCAGGCCGGTATTAGTAACATATCATGCAGTACAGAGTGGCTCCCATAGGAAATGTAAAATATGGAAGCTATCAACATCCCCAGGATACATATACACAGACACATATATGTAGATACAGATATGCATATATATATATATATATATATATATATATATATATATATATATATAGTTATATCTATAGATATATATATATATATGTATAGATAGATATAGATATATATATATATATATAGATATATATATATATATAGATATATATAGATATATATATATATAGATATATAGATATATATATAGCTATATATATATATATATATAGATATAGATATACATGTGACTATACATTCACATGCAGAGATATGTACAGTAAGATACATATGTAGAATGTGCACACAATATGGAACAGCCACTGTGCCTACACTTAACACCTGGACACTGTATGAGCCACCCATACAAATGACAATTGTTGCCTGCAACATATGCCCACAGAGAGGACATAGGATAAAACACCACACATAGGTTTGCATAAATGGATAACCTTTATTTGTGTACCATTACAGTTTTATATGCCATGTATTATAGCTGTTCAGACACTGACATCCATATAAACAGAATATTGCAACTGTGAAACAGTTATACTAATACAGTAGTCTGGAAAGGTTCACAACTGTTGCTGTCCAGGCCAAGCCCTTCAAATTGTACAATAGTAAAGACAGACTGGGCCACAGGATACCAAACTATCAACAGTAAGTAATGCAGGTGTATAGTTCAGCAGCCTCTATCTACACTCTGTACAAAATCACTGGTGGTAAAGACGTCAATTGACCAAATGGGATGTAACTGTTACATAACAAGATATACCTGACACCAACAAAAGCACACTGGCAAACAGAACAGTCTGTATGGCAAGAGGCCTGCATTAACCCAATTTATGTAAGTAGTGTAAATATAGGTGAAGTGTATGGTACTGTACATCTAGATACCTTAAGGCAGCGCACCACTGATACCCCCACATGTTGTAACAGCCTAGGGTATTTATGGTGCATACCCTTAGTCAGGGAATTGAGGTTAGAAACATAAATAGATGTAGCCATCTACTGATAGCATTCAACACACACATTGCCAGTGAAATATCTGACACAGCACCTGTGTGGTGGACAGACAAAATATGATAGGCACACCTCTGGCCACCAAGAGGATAGGCCCACAGTGTAGAGCTATGCAGACAGACTGCATTCCAAGGTAAACTAGTATGTACACACACACACCTTGTAACACCAGTGCTATAAAAAGCAAAAAACACAACTCTACTCACTCTCTCTCAAAAAAAAAAAAAAAAAAAAAAAACAACAAAGCTCTTCAAACAAAAATCTGACATCACAGGCATTTAGCCAGCTGTCATTCAACAAGACATAATTCCCACAACAGGTATGTGAGGTATATATACATGTAATACAATGCAGTACCTGGTCAATTATAATGGGATAGATGATGTGGAATGATGTATATGTGCTATCAGGTGCTGTTGTGATGATGTTCAACTGAACAACTGCTATGGAGAATAGTGTCTGTCCCTGTGTGTAGTGGGCCATAGCTGTTAACTGTGCAGGTCAGAACTGACAGACAAGATGTAAGCCATTATATTGTGTGTTGTGTAATGGGAAGTATGTATATTACGTGGCCAATAGCTGGTGGTGGAAGTAATGCCTTATGATGGACATGTGTTAGCCATGGCCCATCACTGGCAGGATACTCAGGAGAATCTGTAATGCAGCATGCCGGAATGCCATAGGTGTGTAATAGGGTTACCTGCAATTGGCTCCTACATATACCCCCCTAATGTCAGGCCGTGCCTATATGTGGCACCTGTCTGTGTTGTAGCAAAGCAGAACAGTGCAGCTGTGCAGGAAGGTGTTGTGATATTGTGGAGCTGATGTCTGAATGTACCCCACATATAGGTATGCATATGTGTACATATGTCACATGTATAATATTTAAAGATATATATGTATATCAGCATGTATGTCCAGAAATATACATATACCCATGCGTAGACATATATATGTGCACATATATATGAAGTCACATATATCTACAGATATAGATAAATACTGATATGCAAATGTCAACATCTGTACAAACACACAAACACAAACAGATATGTATGGTAAGACATGTTCCCTATATCACTACCACAATGATGTGTGCTATGTGTGAGGCAGCAGCACACATAGCAATACAGACAGATATCTACAGCTGGCAGTGTATGCACCATGGATGGATATGTCAAATGTTAGTCCCGTCCTAGCACCACAATGCCCTCACCTGTGAAATATGCAATGGGAATATGGGGAAGTATGGCAGATACACATGTGGAGGTGGTCAGGATTGGTAGATATAGAGACAGTCTACAGGGGTGGTATGTGACATATGTGGTGGGTAAACACCATAGATTGTGTGTGTGGTCTGTGATGTGGATGCCCCATGGTCCCCAATATGGCCACAATGGGAACAAGGCTCCCACCAACTCCTACTCACAACAGCAGTCAATGTCCTGAAGGTGCCAGGCCTGGTGGCTGAGCAGGAGGAGCATGTTGGCCGTGTAAATGTTTACTGGGTGCCTCAGATGGATGTAGCACAGTGCAACACCAGTGTACATACCTGTAGGCATTGCCAACTGCTGCTGAGATACACTATGGAATTCAGCATTACACTAGTCCACATTATCAGCTGGGTCTACACTGCAACATGCGGTGTGCAGTGTATGGGACACTGCAAGCTGACACATATGTGTAGGGCTTACCTGTCATACAGCTGCATAAATGCTGAGGAGGGGTCACAGCATGAAACACCAGTGCACTGCCAAAGGAATCCTAAGGATGGTAGGAATGTCTCTATCTGCATATAGTCAGGTCCAGGACCTGTGGCAGCCATAACCCTACCCACACTGCAATAGTGATGACATTGTGTGAACACCATGGGATGTGCACATGAGTGGACCTTGCAGTCATGCAGAATAGGGGGACATGTGTAAGGTAGGCTGAACATACACTGGCAATTGCAGAAGGCCCACGCTGGTATACCCCTGCCATGAGCAGTGACTGCTGTAGTACACACAACAAGAGGTATGATAAACCATCACAATAAGGGTGTGCACACACATCCCCACATGGTGTGTATGCACTGTGGTCAGCAGCTGCACACCTACCACAATCTGTAGACACTGGATTTGAATTTACAGGACATATGTTATATAAAGGGTGTGTGTACAGCTAAGATCTGCAGTGCTGTGATCCCATGCCAGATCACGTATGCATGTGTAAAAGCAAAAATGGTGTGTACACCCCCCCATAGCCACGGTATGTGCTGATGGTTGTCAGTGTAAGCATTTCTGCAGTGGCCATACATGGTCTGTTCGCCAAATGACAGATCAAGTTCCTGCCCAAAGTGGATGTAAAGGGACACACCAAAATGATGTTCCTAGACATTGGAGTGTGTTACAATGTAATTGGCTATGGGAATATTACCACAGCTGTTCAACATGCACTCAGCTAGAGGAGGACTACAAATGGTGCAGAAGCCATCAACTGATCATGACCACCACTTGCAAAACACAAGCTGCTGCCTAGCAAAGCAGGTGTACATCCCACATCCACCAGAGAGGATGTGGGTGGGACAGACAAAGACAAAGTATGTCAGGGAAGGTGTGGGTGAGTAAAATGTAAGTATGTTTGTGTTACACACCTACCAGTATGGGGTTTCAAACACATGACTGTTATGCATAGCTATCACATGTGTATGCAGTTATTGCATGCACCACATAGCTTACATGTTGGTGAGCTGTCCAGACATATATGTGCTGGTGAATGACATCTGTAACACTGTTGCAATACAGTAGGTGTAGCACACGAGCCTGTCCACATGAACAGCTGTCAGCATCAACAAAGCCACACTCTATAAGGGACTCATGCACATTGCCACACTTGGCAGGGTAACGAATACACTTCCTAACCAGTTACCTTGCCACAATACAGTAATGCATAGGTATGGATTGGCCCACAGGGGTTATCCTTGGTTTCTATTGTCAAAGGGTATGTGACGTTGTCTGATATTAGAGAGCATGCTTCAGTATGCCACTGGGGGTGGAACTGGGTGTGAATGTGGTTGGAAGCATCATACACCACAGACACAGGGTGCTAGTACTGGTGTGCATGTGTGCATTGCTTCACGGGTGTGTAGTGGTTGACAGTGCCAGGCTGTACAAGGGTAGGTGAGGGGTATACCTTGGCATAATGCCACATGAGAATGGTCTGCATTATGGCTAATGGGTGTAGTGTCCGGAATGGACCACACAGGTGGGTATAGCAGTCACCATCCAGTCTCCTGGGTTACTGTTGTGCATGGCCAGTGCTGTGCAATGCTCGGCATGTATGTGTTTTCTATGCCATGACATGGATGATGTTTGGGATGTGCACACATCCCACATTGATGTACAGTGGCATGCGGAAATTTACCTGGTTTGTCTGAGCCATGTTGTGTACACAGAATGTTATAATCAGATGTGACAGTCCCACCCTCATGTGGTAGGGCCAGGTAATGGACAGCTGGTTGACCCTGCACCTACATTGGTAGCATGCTACAGGTATTCCCTGGTGTCCGTGGCATCTGTAAATACAGGACATGTGTGTAAGGCATGGTATGTCCTTTGCTTATCACATTTGATGGAGCCACAGTTGTTGCAGGCATCCTGTTGGAAACATACTAAAGGCACACTGTCTGCAATTAGGCACCTATTGTACTGATGGACATTGTGCCATGACCTCTGTAGGCCACTGCATTCACACCATTGTTACTAACAGTCGCCAGTATGCAGTGTACTACACACATCTTGGCTGTTGCCTCGCCCTGTGTGTGTGCATGAGACATGGGTTGAGAGTGTGCTCTGGGTAATACTGGGGTTGCTAACTGTGATTGCCTGGCATTGTTGTCACATTTATGGGTATGGATATGCACCCCAGCCTCTCAGCTATTTCACTGCTGCTTTCCCTGTACAGTGGACATTGTGATATGTACTAGGGCCACCATATAAGAAAGTTGCAAAACCTGCTACACATTGAGCCCAGGTGTCACACGCACAACTTCCTCCACACAGTGTACGAGGTACAAACACACAAACCTGTCATGTCCTGTCCAGGAGTAGAACCCCTGCCTAACTAGTTTATTATACTACAGTACTACGCAGTTATTGTATGCACCACAGTGATTACTGCAGTACTCCTTCCCCAAAAGTGTATATCACATTGGCTGACATCAGCAGGATTGCCAAAGTGGGGTATTTGACATGTACTGAGTGTGACTAGCCTAAAATGCATTGCTCCCTACACAGACAGTGGAGCACACACAAAACATCCAGAACTGCCATGAGTGGGTATAGAATCCTACCAGGGTTCTAAATCACACTACAGCAGTACGCAGTTATGGCACACACTATGGAGATTACTGGGCTACAACCTTCCCAGAGGTGTATTTCGGGGTGGATGACATCAACAGCCTTACCAAGGTAGAATATTTAAGTTGTAGGGGATGTGCCTACCCTAAAAAGCATTGCTTTCTACACAGACAGAGTCAGACAGATAGACATACACACACACACACAATTGCCATGGCTGGGGTTAGAACTCCTACTTAAGTAGCTTATCACACTACAGCAGTACACAGTTACGACACGCACCATGGAGATTACTGGCCTATCACTTCCCCAAATGTGTATTTCACAGTTGATGGCATCGGCACACTTGTCAAAGTGGACCATTGGAGGTTGTAGTATCTGTGAATGGACTCAAAAGAATTGATCCCTACACTGACAAAGGAACACACACACAAACATCTGCACTTGCCATGTTAGGGAATAAAACACCTACCTACATAATTTTTCACACTATAGTGGGACACAGTTACACAACATGCTACAGAGATTACTGGGCTACAGTTTCCCAGAAGTGTATTACTACATTGATGATATCACCTGCCTTGCAAACGTTGGGCATTGGGATTGTGGGGAGTGTGGCTATCCTAAAATGCATTGTTCTCTACACAGACAGACAGACACACACACACACACACAGTTGCCAAGTCTGGGAATAGAACTCCTACCTAAGTAGCTTATCACACTACAGCAGTACTCAGTTATAGGACGTACTACAGAGATTACTGGGCTACAGCTTCCCAGAGGTGTATTACTAGGTGGATGACATCAGCTGCCTTGCAAAGGCTGCGCATTTGGATTGTGGGGAGTGTGGCTAGCCAAAAAAGCATTGCTCTATACACAGACAGACACATACACAAAGTTGATATGTCTGATGATGGAACTCCTACCTAACTAGTTTATCACACTACAGCAGTATGCAGTTACAGGACACGCTACGGAGATTACTGGGCTATAGCTTCCCAGAGGTGTATTTCTAGGTGGATGACATCGGTAGCCTTGCCTAAGTTGTGCATTTAAATAGTTGAGAGTGTGACTACCCTTAAAAGCATTGTTCTCTACACAGAGAGACAGACACGCACACAAGCACACACACAGTTGCAATGTCTGGGATTCAAAGCCATATCTAAATAGCTTATCACACTATAGTAGTATGCAGTTATGGGACACGCCATGGAAATTACTAGGCCACAACTCTCCCAAAGGTGTATTTCACATTGGATGACCTCAGCGGGCTTGTCATAGTAGGGCTAAGGGGAGGGCAGTGTGTGTGCCTGGGCCATTACTCATTCATGTAGCGGTTGACACACCACATGTAGACACACACAGGGTCATACTTCACAGGTACGTGTATACAGTTGCTAGATGACTACTTCCTTGTACAGTCATATTGCACAGCTGGCACATGCACCAAATGGTCTGTAATGCTGACAGATATTAGTGGCTAGTATCTGCAGTGAGTGGCATATGCACCTCATGTGTTTGGGGCCCTTTGGCTGTGTGCTGGGTGGGACAGGCCTGGATGGCTCCTTGTCACAGTCACCCTCTTCCATACGTCTATGTACATCTACCTTTGGCTTATTATAGTGTGTTGTCCTTACATATATGTCTGTATTCCTATCCACTGTGTGTGCAAGGCATGAGTGGTGCATACTGATGGGTGTCTGCACTAACAATTGCAACTGCCAGATATGTCTGGTCCACTGGTGTTTGCAGACATGGCTGTCATGTGTTTGTGTGAGCATGCCCAGTATGACCTTACAGTATGTTGTTACCTTACATTGCCTTCATTTCTCTAAGTGTATGAGCATGCCCAGTATGGCCTTCTGTATTGCATGTGTGAGTCAAGTCCGGGCAGTTTGTACTGCAGTGCTGACCTTTGTGTTGTACACCAACAGGTAGAATGCTGTCTCTGCAGGATATCCATCAATCATTTGGCATTGACTATTACTACATTTCTGCATAGCGGGGGGAGCACACCTGACTGTTTCTACATCTCTACACAGGATTAGGTTGACACACCTGACTGTTACTATATGTCTACGTAGGCTGGGGGGGCACACCTGACACTTGCACACATTTGCTGGGACTGTACTGGTATGTCAGGTACTCCATTTCAGTCTGCAGTCTTACCTATCATGCTAGCTAGAGGCATACCAATGTACTACAGATCGTGGCTTTGGTTGCCTGACATATTATTGTCTGACTTCCTACCTTTCAGAACTAACATCTCACTGCCTGCCCTGCTGTGGTCTGTCTGTGTAGGCCTGGGGGGAGGTTAACCATATCCATCATTCTGGGGCCATGGCACAGGCTCTGCTTGGGTTTGTCTACACCTGTCCTGCTGCTGACACTGTTGTTGGATATGTGAACTGTCCTGACTGGCACATATGGGTCACATGCACACACATGTCACTCAGCACAATTCCTGCAGGGGTTTTGTCACCCTGTGTAGTAGTGGCTACTATGGTGACTCCAGTATGTGTTACAGATGTCATGGTGCCACTATGGGTGTCTACTGTCTGCTGCCATAACATACAGCCACCCATTTCCCTTACATGCGCACATCCATACCATAGCTACAGGTAATGACACATTCTACTCCATATGGCAATTGGTAGGTTGATTGACTTACCTTGTGTGTGTACTAGGCTTGTGGATGGTGCTGTTGGGCTGCCTATGTCGGATGCACAGAGTACACTCCCTATACACGTTTGAACACAGGTAGTGTCATGTCTGGCATCCCTTATACTGTATGTGTGAGTTAGAGAGAGGTGTCATTCTCTGAGTCCCTACTGTGTCAGTGCATCTGCTATGCATTGCCTCTTTGGCAAGGCCAGGGCATACTGAGCATGCCTCCTTCTGCCTACTGGGACAGGCTCAGGTTGTTCTTCCTCCAGGTCACTCTGTGCCTGTGCAGGCCTTGGCATTGGTGGGGGGCTGTGTGGCCCTGTCCCATGCTGTTCCTGCTGCAGCTGTTTCCACATGATCATATTGTGTAGCATAGCACATACCATAACAATTTTGGTACATGTAGCTGGTGAATACTGCAAGGCTCCACTGGATGTGTCCAGACACTGGAACCTTGACCTGAGCATTCCAAACACATGCTCTATTATATGTCTGGGCTGTGCGTGTGCCTCATTAGGGCGTTGTTGTTCAGGTGTGTCTGCATTTCTGATGGGTGTCATCAGCCATGGCTCCAGTGTGTACCCAGCATCCACCACTAGGTGGCCGTAGGGGATGTCCCCACTGGCAAATCTCTGGTACAGCTGTGTCAGATGCCATATGTGGGAATCATCATAGCTTCCAGGGCAGCCTGCCCACACATTCAGTATAATGCCGTGGGCATCACAAATGACCTGGCAGTTGATGGAGGGGATGCCCTTGCAGTTAATGTAGGCCCTACCCTGCTCACAAGGTCGTGCTTTGTTGCGTATGTGTGTGTGTAATCTATAACACCCACTACCCCCAAGGTATTCTGCTATTTGGTGGAAGAGATGCATACTGCTGGTCAATACCTCACAGGTGTTGAGGAAATACACGTGCTCACTGGCATGTGCTGACATGGCATCCAGGAACTGGTGGAATACTCTAGATGCTGATGCCTATGAGATCCCCATGATATCCCCAGTTGTGCTTTGGGAGGTACCTGTGGCTAGTATACCTAGGCCTACACATACCTTGGTATCCACTGGGATGAGTTTTATGGTAAAGGAATAGTATCTTTGAAGGAAAAAGTTTATATAGTTCCATAATTATGCCATCTATACCTGGAGCTTTATTATCTTTACCATCTTTTATTATATCTGTAATGTATTTGCAGGATATGGGTGCTTGCATATCTAGTTTTAATTTTTCTGGTATTTTTTTTTATATTAGGACATTTTTTCATGTAGATTTAATTAACCAATATGTATATTTTCTTTTTGGAAATGTTCCATATAGTGATTTCTATAGGCATCAAGAATGTCACCTATATCCGAGATATTTTTCCCTTTCTTGTCATGGAAGATAATTTTAATGTTATTAGATTTTGATTTTATTTTGATTCTTGTAGATAAATGATGTAGATATTTGGGAGAAGTGGCCAAGGTATTAATTTTTAGTTTTTTTTAAAGCTAAACTACTTTTATGTGTTAGAAAGTCATTCTATTTATTGTTTAATACTTCTTTCTTTTTCATCTCCAAATGATTTTGATTTTTTCAGCTTTTACTGACAAAAGTTTGGATTGTAGATCTAATAATTCAGAATCCCATTCTCTGAATTTTTTATACCAAGTTAGGGTTTTACCATATATGTAAGCTTTTAATGAGTCCCATGTCATTATTTTATATATCTCTGTGGTGTAATTAATATCTAAGAAGAACTGTATCTGGGTTGTGTTTTAATGGTCTGAAGAAGCAGCATTATTGCTGTGAAAGCGCTAACCAACAATAATTGAATTTTAGCCATTCAGTGGTGTGCGTATTTTGTTTTTGAGTTTTCAAGAGATAGAATGTTGCAATAGATATTGTAAGGAGGCCTATTAGTAAGCCTAAGTATTAATTAGATTTGCAATACAAGGAAAATAAATCAATGCTGCAGTACTTGGTTCTACTTTTATCTTTTGATTTCATCTTTTATGTTGCAAAATCAAAACATTTAAAAAGATGTTAGATGTGATGGTGTGCTCCAGGAGAGGATATGCTATTAGGCAAGCAGTGACAGATTAATAACATAGCCTAATGATGGGTGGGTGCAGTCAATCAATACTTTTGGCTTTAAATGTGAGTTTGACTGACTTAACTAACATTTTGCTTGATTCTTTGTGTTATAATTTTATGGTGAATATTGCCTGTAATTTAAGCATTCCACATCTTAAATAGAGCTAAATTCTGTTTTCCTCTTATAGGTTTATAGGTAAGTGCTTGGCTAGCTTCCCTTGCAGACCATTTTAAGCCTAGCTTGTTTCCATTTTTGTTTGTGACATAATCTATATCATTTGGTTATAGATTGGCCTTACCCATCTCATGGTTGATAATTATATATTACCTATAATAAGAATAAATCGGATCATACCATAGATAATTTAAAGGGAGCTACAGTATGTGTGGGATGAAGCATGTAAGAGTTGTTTCTGTCCATTAGTAGTACATGAGGTAATCCTTGGGTAAATTTTTTCCTTCCATCCATAGATTTATGCTGTACTCAAATATGGACAAGGATGAACTTTGTTTAAGTGAATGGGAAGTCTCTTCCAGAGCAGCTCCTCTGTGAGATATACCTATCCCTCCAAACTGTTCTGTTGATGTTGCAGGAAAGGTTTACATCCCTAGACCAAGTATTTCTGATGCTACTTTACTTGCTGATATGCAATAATTCCATTAGTAATGAGTTGGAGGATGCCATTTATGCCAGGCACAGGCAACTCTCTTAGCAGTCTATAGAATACTGAGTATAGTAACAAGGATTTGAGTCAGTCCATGTAGGACATTTTTTTTTACACCTTGTATCCTTTTAGAAAGGTATCTTTGTAGGCATTCTAGTTGCTGCATGTGTCTGGACATATACATGCCAAAGGGGACATTATATTTAATAAATGGACTAATAAGGGCTGAGTAAAGGGATAAAATGACATCGGTATATCTAGAAACAATCCCTTTGTTTATAAGTTGTGCAACGTTGAAGGACTTTCTTGCAACAATGGATACATGATAGTCAAAAATGAGGTCAGGTCACTGCCACACAAATTTCCAAATCCCATACATCTGGGTCAGCTGTTGGGGGGATAGATGACTTTTTAAAGGATACAATAATGCATGTTTTGGCATTTAGTTTCAGTCCATGATTTTGGTTGTTGTTGTTTGTCTTTCGGCTTTTCCCGGTTAGGGGTCACCACAGAGGAACTCTGGTCTGCTAATGATTGGCAGTAGACTTTCACAAATGCCGAGGTGCCAGCTCGACGTTCAACCTTCAACAAAGGCATGCCCATTTACGCATATCTTTCGAACGGCCACCGAACTGCGGGGAGGACAAGCAGACTCCACACATAAGGCATTCCAGCCGAGAATCAAATGGGAGAACCTCTTGCTGTGAGTCAACAATGCTACCGCTGCACCACCGCAGATTTTCAGTCCATGATTTTGGTACCAGTGGTTTATTTGAGACAAATGTCCTGCCTGATGGTTAAGTCATTTGGGTATTCACAGACTGCTCCTAGATTGTAGTCATCAGCAAACATAGTCAACCAGAGGTCTTTGATATTGGCTTTTACTTTAGAAAGCAGATGCCAAACAGGAAAGGTCCCAGCACTGAACCTTGGAGAACTCTACTGGTGACTGGTCTCTTTGCGGTGGTAAAATTCCCTGTTTTGATTATTTGTGTGCTATTTATTTCCATTTATTTATCCTTTCTACTATGCCTGAGTGGGGATTTTGCCAAAAGCTTTGCCCAGATCAATGTATGCATTGTATACTGTTTTGCCTTTGTCCATTGCTTTGGTGACTTTTTCACAATAATCCACCAGGTTGAGTAATTACATTATAGTATGCTGGGTTCCTTATAACTGGATGACTATGCTCACTATTTGTTTCCATTAATATAAATGATGATTACAGTATATATGTGCTATTTAATTTTATATTATGATCTATCTCTATAATATAAAGATACATTTTGAGGAATTTAACACGTACCAATGCCAAATAGCATATGAAGAGGCTTTCTAATTTTAATAAGTTGAATAGGATTTTGCATGATGTTTGAAGATAATATTGAAGATGTAATATTGTTCCTGTTTATTTACTAACAATGGCTTCTCATTTGATTAGCTACATACTTCATAATAGTAAGCATACAGAACTCTAATATTAAAGATAAAGAAATTTAATAGAAACATAGTGGAAATTCTAATCAGATATGTTCTTCTTTTCCCAGTTAGTGGTCACCACAGTGGATCACCTGTCTGCTCATGATTGGCAGTAGAGTTTTACGGTGTCAAGTTGTCAACCTGGTGCCCAACCTTCCATGGAAGGCACACACACATGCCTAGGGCCAATTTAGAATGTCCAATCCACCTACAGCATGTCTTTGGGATGAAACAGGAGCACCCAGAGGAAACCCATGTGATCACAGGGAGGACATGCAGACTCCACACAGAAGGCACCTCAGCCAAGGATCAAACTGGAGAACCTCTTGCTGTGAGACAACAACGCTAACCGCTGTACCACCATGGCTGCCCTCTGTTCAGATATGTTAATATGTATAATATGACATTATGATTTATAATTATTCAACTTCAAAGAGCTAATACTCACTTTATATGCAGACCTTAAATTCTTAAACTTTGCACATATCTGTATAAAAATATGCATGTGTCTGTTTTGATATTAATGTTATCAATGTTGATTTCAATAGAAAAGGGGACAAGAGAAAAAAACATCTCTATAGGAAAATCAAATATTTGTCTTTTATGAATAGAAACAGGAAAAACTAAATATAAAAAGAAAAGATATTTTTTTATGACTAAAACATGTTGTTATGATAATGGAAAGCAGAAGAACAAAAGCAGAAGTTCAATGTCTAAATAAAAGCATTCATCTCTTTCTAAGACTTATGAGTTAAATATATGGGACTACACAAAGTATAAGCCCAGAGAATTAAATCAATTAAACTCTAAGATATAGCCTTAGTCAACAAGATCAGTGACATAGTAAGGAATAGTTTTGGTTATAAAATTCAAAATATAATAAATGATAATTAAGCAACTCTTACTTGTTTATCTTTTCGGCTTTTCCCGGTTAGGGGTCACCACAGCAGAACTCTAGTCTGCTAATGATTGGCAGTAGATTTTTATGGTGCCGAGTTGCCAGCCCAACGCCCAACCTTCAATGAAGGCACGCCCATTCACGCATGTCTTTTGGAGGCCACACGACCACGGGGATGACATGCAGACTCCACACAGAAGGCACTCCAGCTGAGAATCGAACAGGAGAACCTCTTGCTGTGAGGCAACAATGCTACCGCTGCACCACCATGGATTAATTAAGCAATTTTTACTAAACATTAAAAAAGATTGAAAAATAGGAAAACTATATTGTAGACAATATTGTTATTTTTGTGTTTGTTTTATTTTAAGAAATTATATAATATAACTTAAAAACAGACTTTTTCATATTTACATGTAGTCACTATGAAATATATTTTGCTATTGAAATAATTAATTCCTGAGATTCAGAAAGGTTACCACCAGCGGTAATCCTTTTTTACCTGTAGTAGTAACCATTTCCGATTCAAAGACAGCAAGATGGAAGTGCTTTGCCTCAAAGACGTGCAACATCATGGTGGGATGTCCTTGTCGCCCTACTGCAAATGCTACTGATGCATTATGGAAGCAGTCTATGTGCTTTTCTTCCTGGAAACTGAAACAGTAAAGCTTTTCTTCAATCAAGTGTTTCAGGGAATCAGTCAACTACATAAGTTAGATTGGTTGTCTGAGTTAATCAACACAGCAAAAAATTCACATTCACACATTGTTTTCAGTTGGTGTGATCACATTAGAGGTAAGGTGAGTGGAGAGATTAACAGAGAGATAGAGATGTGTGTGTATGTGTGTCTGCCTGGGTGGAGGCAGTGGGTGATTATGCATGGTTTAGGAAGGGTAGGTGTATGTGTGTGTGTGTGTGCATGGGTGGGTGAACTGGTGACTTGTGTTCACGGGTGTGAATGAGTGAGGATTTTTTTTTGTGTGTATGTGCATGTGTGTGTGCCTGCATACATGTATAGATGACTGCATGAGTGTGTATCCGTGTGTGTTTGTATGTGTATGCATGCACCCATGTTTGTGAGAGTGGGCTGTCTTACCTCTATAATCCTCTAGATTGAAAAACAAATTCTGTTCTACTGTGGAGGACACAACACACCAGATATATTTTTTAAAATATTGCTCTACCCTTACTAAAAGGAGTTAACAGACTAAAAAATCTTGCATCATGATGCTGTTTTGGAACAATAAGAAGAAAGAAACAATAATATCTGGCATAATAGACTGAATGTCATCATTCATTATGTATGGGGCAGGAAACTACTAGGAAATGGCATTAGGGTCATTCAGTAAACTAAGGGGCTGGTAGGAGATATGGCTGTGCATCCACAAGTGTGTGTTTGTGTGTGTGTCTGTGTTTTCTGTGTATGATTTTAATGTGTGTTTTTATGTGGGAGAGTAAGTGAGGGGTGCTTGTACCAATGGGATGCATGTGCCACCACTGATACATAGCACAGGACAATGCTGATTATAATTAGCAGTGATGCCACGCAATTCAGAGATATGGTTATTAGTTGATAATGAGGTTATTTCTTTACTGCAGTTAATTCAGCTTTCATGAAACCCAAGCCCACAACTGTGATTGAGAATTTTCTTTCTAATTCTTACATTTTTCTTTTCTTGCCTTCTTGTACTTCTTGTATCTGAGCATTTGTGAAAGTAAGTTTTTGGGTAAGTATCATTTCGATCATGTGAAGGGATGGATCCCTTATTAAATATCTAGAATATAATAAATCACACCAAGTACTTTACAAGAAATATATTTAAGAGAAGAGAATATATTTAATAGAAGATAAGATATAAAATTTGGATTTGAGGATTATGCCATATTAGTGAACTTTTCTTTTAAAGAACAAAGAAGAGGTAATGCTATGCTATGAGAAAATAGTGTTGTTACACCCAAACAAAAGTAATGTTTTCATTGGAAATTAAAGAAAATCATAATAAATTTCATTACTTTCAGACATTTGTTGGTTACCAGAAATATGAGTTTAGTTTGAAAGGAAATATTGGGAGACATTGATGAATAACCTAAAACAAATCTTAATATTAGGAGGTGATTTTTACATATATTCAAGAATACATCAACACCTGAAAGGAACCTTGAAATCTGGGTACCCCTTTTGACATTTGGCTTAACTGATGAGACTTAATAGATATTAAATAATATGTAGAACCTGAAAATTTACAAAATCATAGAATCATAGGGGCCATGTCCACCCTAAGGCCTTACCTCCTTTCTCAATCTGCAAGAACCCCAGCTAATCCTAGAATATTCAGGAACTACTCTAAGGCATATTCACAAAACAAACAGCAGCAGAGTTACCCATTCTAAATACTTAAACCTTGCTTGTGATATAAAGAGGACCTGACAAGTATGCATCCCAAAGACTAACCCTTCCCTAGAACAGGCTCCCCATGCATGTGAAACAGAGTTCCTTTCTAATCCACTTCATGTGAAACTTGAACAATTGGATGGGAAACAGGAAATGTATCCCTGGTTTGGCACCTATGTCTCTAATGGATACAGGCAGCTTGTAAATGGTTCATCTCTTATGCCCCCTGCTTGTAAATGTTTCATGTCCCAAGCCACTTCTTAAACATATCAAGGGTACCAGAACTTTTCAGTGATTTGGGATGCATTGCAGTCATTAGCCTAGCAAACACCTATGAACATAATAGCCAAGGAATACCTGGGATGAACTTATGGATACACATCCAACTGTCAAATTCTTTTCTAAAGGAAGAAAATGTGCCACATTGCTTGATCTGGAGAGGAAGTTTGTTCCAGTGTAGGGGTAGTTGTGATGTGAAAAGTCTGTCTCTTCACCATGATTTGTTTATTTTCTGTTTATTTTCTGAAGCAGGTTTATATCTCTGGTTCTAGGCTTTACAGGACTGTTTGATTTGTAAAGAAATAAGAGGCCATGGATTGTCAGATCCCTAATGGCCCAGAGGCCCAGGAATGATTGTCCCTAAGAAGGTTATAAGTCACAGAATGCAGGGATAAGGCCTTCATCCTCTCTTGGTAGATCAGATTGTTTAGTCCCATGATCTTTTTTGCCAGGTACCTTTGGGGTCTCTCTAACGGGTTCCTATAAGTTAGTCGAAACTTTAGCAGTTCGAAAACATATGTTCAAACTGTGAAGTTTGAAAACTGATTATCGCGAAGCAGTGGAACACTGAATTCTTTCCCAGGGAAAGAATTCAATGGGCTGTTTCTGTGGCTTCGCCATTTTCAGCACTGTGGTGTTAAGTTATGGGTTGGGTTCAGGTAAGTGTGTGATTGTGTGGACGTTAGGGTTAGGGCACTGGTTAGGTGAGTTAGGGTTAGGGGGCAGGTGAGGTGGGTGTGCGATAGTGACAGACTTTAGGGTTAGGGAGGGATAAGTGAGTTAGGGTTAGGGCACAGGTGAGGTGGGTGTGCGATAGTGACAGACTTTAGGGTTAAGGCGGGATAGGTGAGTTAGGGTTAGGGCACGGGTGAGGTGGGTGTGTGATAGTGACAGACTTTAGGGTTAGGGCGGGATAGGTGAGTTAGGGTTAGGGCATGGGTCAGGTGCATGTGCGATAGTGATGAACCTTAAGGTTAGGGTTTGGGTTAAGGTAAGTGGCTAGATAGTAGTGTATGTACAGTTTAGTGCAGGGTTAGATGTAGGATTTTAAGTGTATGTGTGTGGATTGCTGTTTTCTTGGTGTGCTTGTGTTGTGTGTGTGTGTTTCTTGGAACAGCGATTTTTTTCCCTGGGAAAAAAATCGCTGTTCTAAGCCTTTGATGGTTTTGCACTTCAAGGTTAGAATTTTGAACTTATGGTGTTCGAACTTCTGCCGTTTTGATGAACTGATATAGACCCTCTCTAACTGAATGATATGTTTAGGAAAGTCATTCCAAAGGTGGTATTGTATTCTATGATGGGTCTAATAAATGTAGAATGCAGGGGGCTCAGGACTTCTTTACCCCTAGAGAAAATGTCCTTTGCAATCAGCCCTGCCAGATAGAAAGGTTTCCTCAACCCTTTTTCAACATGATGGTCAATGGAGAGGGAGTTATCTACCCATGTTCTAGGGTGTCTCACAACATCTTCAATTTTTGAAAGGTGGAGATTTCTATACCATAAGCTTGGTGGTGCATCTGTTTACCAAATTCAGCAATCTTGCATTTTTTATCATTTAGATTTAGCCTATTGCCATTCCACAAGCTATTAACATGTGTAAGTTAATTTTGTAGCTTCTGTGTATCAGAAGGAGATTCAAATACAAGACACAGATTGCAATCATCAACAAACTTGGTTAAGGAGAATTCCTGATTTTTGATTTAGAGGTAAAACAAGTATATGTCAAATTGCAAAAGTCCTAGCATGGAACCCTGTTACAACACCTGGTTACTTGTGTGTTCTCTTAGGTTGCACCTAACATCCTCATTGTGTGAGTTCTGCCCTTCAGGCAATTAGCCACTCATCTAACTACATAGGGATTGATTTAGAGCACATTTTAGCTTGTTGATAATGTTGGCATGTAGTACAGTATCAAATATTTTGGTGAGTTCAAGGTATGCTATATGAAAGGCATGACCACTGTCTATGGTTATCCTCTCAACAGGAACTACCCAAACCAAAGCCAAACTGCTGGTGGTCAATTCTTAAAAGATTGTTATTTCATAGTTTATCAGGTCTGTTAACCAAACTTCTTTTAGTTTTCCATAAATTACTTCCCCTTGAGAAAAATAACTTTAAGATCACGTCCATAAACAATATAATGATTGAAGTAGTTCTCCATACAAAACTGATGACAACCTCCACATACAGAGCAATTAAAAAAATGAGAATGCTATATAGAGCCAAAAAAAATCCTTACCACCTCTGCCAGAGTCACTTTTGCCACTATATACCTATTTCCTTCTCTAAAACATGGTTCTCCTATATTGACTAACCTCCAGGCTACTCTAAAATCTGAACTAGAACAGTGTTACAACAAGAAAACTAGATTTGCAGTTCATGCAAGTCCCAGAAAACATACATTTTCTGCATTAAAAACTAGAATTTTCCCACAAACTAAATTCTACTAATCTTTTCTTAACACACAAAATTATATTTAACCCCACTTCCTGCCCTGCTATAAGTACAATTCTCCACCACTACCTCCCAAGTCATTACCTTCAGTTTTCTGACAAAAATCTGCTTGACATATATAAGCCTTACAAAAAACGTGGTCAAAGTCTTTACTCACACTATGTAGCAAAGTCTGGCATACAATCCCTACACCAATACAGGGAATATATGACATTTTATTTATTTAAGCTGCAACTAAAAGAATTCCTCTCTGACTCCTGGCTTTGTACTTGCTACTTTCCTGGCTAAAAGTGTAACATTCCTTCTCATTTAATGCTTTATACATTTATGTCTCCTTTTCCTTTTTTTATTTCTCTTTCTCTTATTCCCCTAACTCTTAATCTTACTCATTATTTCTCCCGACTCTAATATCTACCCCACTGATTACCTCTAACAAGTACTTTGTTCACACTTTCCCTACTCTTCCTTGCCTCGTTGTTATCCACTGTTTGAATTTTTTCACCTTGACATTTACTTTATGGATGAGTAATAATCTCTATAACTTATAACATGTCAGCATGTGTCGGTGCTACATGATATAGTATTTTCTTGTTTTAATGATAGTGTATGTGTATTATTATACATGTCATATGTGCATTATTATTTGTATTAATCTGTGTAGTAACAGTATATTGTACCATAATGTCAATTTTCACCCGTGTATATGCATTTTCTCTTCTTTTATTTGTGGAGATTTTCTCCTCTGGCTTCCACTAAAACAGATAAAATTATCAAGTCAGATTTTCCCAGTAAACAAATATCAATGTTGTTCCTTCGACTTTTCCTGGTTAGGGGTCGCCACAGTGGAACTCCAGTCCACTAATGATTGGCAGTAGATTTTCACAGTGCCAAGGTGCCAGCTCGATGCCCAGCCTTCAACAAAGGCATGCCCATTCACGCATGTCTTTCGAATGCCACTCGACTGCGGGCAGGACATGCAGACTCCACACATGAGGTGCTCCAGCCGAGAATTGAACGGGAGAACCTCTTGCTATGAGGTGACAATGCTACCGCTGCACCACCATGGCTCAACAGTAAACAAATGTCAATAAATAAACAAATTATGACTTACCCATAGCCTTGCAGATGAGGCTTGCGAGGCTGATGAGCCTGTTATTCTTGTGGTATACAATGGGGCCTGATGCTTATGTTGTTAAGCTAACTGTGTACAAAACCTGAGGGGCAAAGCCAGTGGATATGCTCAGGATGCAACATTTTAGGAGCAGGTCAACAAATGAACGTTTAACTCTGTTCATCAAGCAGCCCATAGAGGATGCATTTTTTGTAAGGTATTCTGTTGTGGGGATAGAGGGTTTTAATTCATTCGGTATATATGGATTTGGTATAGATGTCCCTGGGGTAAAACTACAACTGAATCTGTTTGCAAGAATATTTGCAACATCCCCTATAACAAACTAAGTAGTGCTATTTTGGATGAGTTCCAGGCAATTTTGTGTATAGGAAAAAGAAAGGTTTGCAGCTATCCTTAGCTTCCATTGCTAGCCCAAGTTCATGAGATGTTTTAGTTTTCCTATTTGTGTGCCTTTATGCTGTGTGTTCTAATTTTGTTGTTGTTGTTGTTCTTTTTGGATTGTTTCTTTATGTATCTAGTACACTAGGTGGTTTTGCTTTTTCTTTTTATATTTTGTTTAGTTTTGGTAGGGACTGACAGATTTGTACAGGTTTCTAATTGACTATAACATATACTTATATAACTACTAGTTGTGTCTACATTTTATGAGTTGCAGTTATAAGTGAGCTTAGAGAGCTTATCAGAGAATTCTAAGACATATGTATGTTTGAATTGTTTGAATATTGTAATATTTGCCTCAGCTGGTTTAGGGATTTTGAAACAGAAGGTTAGTAATTTGTGGCCAGACTTCAGTGGGGAAGGATACACCTGTGGGATAGTACATATAGCTATCATATTTGTAGGGACTAGGTAAGGAACATTTTTGACATCTAGTGGGCTGTTTGGCTACTTAATCCAAGAGCTCTTGTTTATGAAATCAAGGGATTTTTGGGTGTAGTCTGCATTTGAGGTATATATTTATCAGTTTATCAATGAGTAATTCTAACATTTCATAGAGGGAGTTTTATGTTTATGAAGTTCATCCAAAGTATTTAAGAGCTAGCCTTTGTTTTCAGAGGTCATTGAAGGGGCATGCTATGATCTGATAGTTGTTTGTGTTTGGGCTGTGTTCATTCTTGATAAGTTTTGTTCATTGATCTTTAGAAAGCTGTTTTGAGGTAATGTGGTCTTTAACAAATATGGATACTCTATCACAGCTCACACTGAGTCTAAAGACATATTGGGTACAAAACCATGGTATACAGGATGTACATTTTATACTGTTAAACCGTGTTTCAGTAATTATATACACATAAGTGCAGGACTGCTTCAAGGTAAAGCAATTTGTTATTTTGAGTCCTAGCACTGAGCAGTGCCACACTTACATTGCCCACTGCTTTGCTTATTTTTTCATTAGGTTGGTGGATTCATTTGCTGGACTCTACCCAAAAAAGGTACAAAAGAGGAGCAGACATATAGTCTTATTAATTATAGACTATAATTTGTTTATTTCAACTGTAAAACAATAGTGTAAAATTAAAGCTGTCATGTCGGTTGAAGACCAAATGGGATTTATAATTAAAAACAAGCATAGGATAATATTAAAAGAATAGCATAGATAGGTAGATAACACATTTGGTTCTCTTGATTGGAAATATCAGTTTAAGGTATTATATATTTTTGCCTTCCATAAACAATTTGTTGAGTTATAGATAACGTTTGTATTAGCTCAACATTTAGAATATTTCTTTTGATACTTTGTTAATCTAACAAAAGGAATCAAAGTTGACATCGTTCACCATTACTGTTGGTTCTTTTAAAAGCTCTCACAAATTGTGTTTGACAACATGAAACAACTAACAGAAAATAATATCTACTAGTCAAATGTTATTATTTGCAGATGATGCATTGTTCATTTTAATTACTCTTAAACATCATGTAGAGTGGATGAAATGATAAAGATTTTTGAACAACTCTATAACCTTTAGTTTAATGTGAATAAGTCCAATCATTTTTAATCAAAAACTATATCACTTTGCAGAGGAAAATATACATATAATTGAAATTTTAATAAGGTATGATGTAAGGTTAGGGTTAGGGACATGTTTAGGATTAGGGTTAGGATAAACATGCATTAGTCAGGTAACCTTAACTCTGCCCTGTGCTTAACCATAACTCTGCACTGTACCTTACAAAAAAGCTATCACTTTTTAGACAAATATAGTTAGGTAGTAATAGCTGAAGTAGTAGGGGTTTTAATGGGATTGCGAAAGGAAATGGTTTCCTTTTGAATTTTTTTTCATCCATTGTTTTGGGCTTTTTGAACATTTATTTTAATGGAAGCATGAATCAACTCATGTTTGATCCTTTTGCATTTCAGTCAGCTGTTGTATTCTTGAGCCATCATTTAAGAACACAAAAAAAAAATCATAGGATTTTACAGATTTGGATCCATATATTTTAGCAGATATTTTTAAAATTATTCTTTAAAATATTTTTTTTAGCTGAATTAGTTCTATACTGTAAACTAGAAAGAGATGCATAAAGCAATTTCTAATGGGAAAATGTCTACAATTTATGTTCAGCCTTTCAGAGTACTAGATAAAAATATTATGAATTTTAAGTTACTGTCTATATACCACTTATATTTTACCTCTCAATTATAAATTCAAAGCATATAAACACAGCATGAATGCACTTTAAAAACACTATTCCTAGATACCCAGCTCTTAAAATGGTCCTTCAGAATATTTCCATACATCTTATACGAGGTTCCATCGATGGTTCTAATGTAGTAGAACTCTCCAAATTAAGAAAAAGGCATTCTTTAATTTAAAGGTTTAGCTGTTTAAAATACCAGTGATTCTCAACAGATGTAATTATCTCTAAATATTATCTTGATTTGGAAAATTAGTGAATCACTAAGTGTATGAGACCAATTAAATCAATGAAATTATAAACTATAACAGAAAGATAAAATCATATCCAACTTTATTAAACTGTAGTAAATCAAAATTAATGAATAAAGAAACATGCAAATCAGTTTTATCCCAATTATATTAAATAACATCATTTGCAAACTCATACTGGAATTACGTGGACCAGATCTAAATCTGGACAAACCTTGAAATAATGGGGGGGGGGGCAAAGGCCACCAAAATTTGGAAAGATTTTAAATATTAATCTTATAAACTTAGAAAGTTGCTAGAATAACAGACTTTACATTAGCATGCATATTCTGAAGGATATAAAGTCTGAATCTGAAAAGTATATCATGATTTAGTGACCCTAGTCCTCAGTAATTTGCAAGAAAACAAATCATGTGACTGAGGAGCAGACTAAAAATATGAAGCAAAAATCTTGATATTTTGTGAAATTCTAGACAGTTAATAAGTATGAGCAGACCAGCTATCCTGATTTTAATGAAAGCACTAAATCATTAGTATTCATATCAGTTAAGAAGACTTCACCTAGAATTCATAAAAAACCTACAGCAAAAACTAAGAACTGCAGCCAAAAGAGGCTGTTTCTGTGATTAATGAAAAGTTATTTCTGAGACACATTAGCTGCAATGAGGAAGGATCTCATTATCATGTAATCTGCATATCTCTGAAATGAGCGGTGTTACTGCAAGTCATAATCAGCACTTATGTGTAGTAATTACCTCTGGTAGCCCACGCATCACATTGGCACAGGCTTCCCTCTCGTTCATTGTTCTGCACACTCAGTGCACACATTCAAACATGTATACGTGCATGCACACTTGTGCAAACACACACACACACACACACACACACACACACACACACACACACACACACACACACACACACACACACACACACACACACACAGAATGCATTTGATGTAGTCTCTTATTTTCCTTGTCCCTTATAAATCACAGTTGATTACAGTCAGTCAATAATGTCAGACATCAGTTTCATTCTTATGTTGCAGAATCTGCATCATCATGCTAGTCATATTGCTTTATCAACTTTTTAAGTGACTCTATGTAATACTTAAAAATTCACCTTGACGTCATATTGTATTCCTCTCTGCTTTTTTCAGAAGTGTTGAGCATAGCTGTTTAAAGGTACTGCAGTTCCCAGACATGGACACATTCACCATTCCTCTCATCTGTCCTTGATTTTACAGAACATGCCAGATTTTTCTTCTTATATCTGCTCTTTCTCTTGAAGCTCATATACCATTACAGTCAGTTAGCAATACTTTTTATTGTTCCAAAAATGCATATTGATGGAAGATCTGCTCTTGTATTCAGTCTTCAGTTACTGCGGAGGACTAAAGTGCTGTGTTATTAGTGAGTTGCTTCCTGCACCAAGGGTACATGGTTTTAATCCTTTATAATTGTTGTTAAACCTGTTATTCTATTAACTTTGTAAGTAGCTTCAGGTAATATTAAAGTATGCCTGGTGTCTAGTGTTCCCCACCAAACCCATTATATTAATTTTGCAAGTAACTACAGGTAATACTGAACTGTCCTTGGTGTCTAGCTCTACCCATAAGTCTTATATAGTTTATGATGCAAAATCTGTTCTTTTAACTTTTTCATTGAAAATAGCAATATTAAATAAAGCCCCTGGTGTCTAGTGCCCCCTATAAATGTTTTCATGTGACCAAATGTCCTGTTGTTCTATTAATTTTATAAATGAGATAGGATAATATTTAAAATTCCCTGGTGTCTAGTGCCGCACCCCAATATTGCATGATTTGCTTGTTTGCTAAGCCATAGATGTCATGTGTTTCCCTTCACCTGTGACTTGCTTGTGGTATAAAACATTACTGTAACTTAAAGTGTAGGCTGTCAGAATACTGACAGTAGCATAGAAAGTAGTGTTGTAGTGTTTCTAAATGTGAGACATTTTTATGGGGAGTATCTAAAGCAATATGGCGGATGTTACATGTGCTCAAGGCAGGAGTGGCAGTGTGCACAATACTGAAAGGTAAGTAAAAGGTATATACCCTTTTCCCCACTGTAGTGTGATCATGGAGTTAGTATATATATATATATATATATATATATATTTTTTTTTGTTTTACATATATATATATATATATATATATATATATATATATTTAGGTTTACTATCACAATGCCGACATGCACTTGCACGGCTATGAAGTATTCGAACAACAGATGTTCGAATACTTCATATTTCGGCAGGTGATGTGAGCAAATGTTACCATTGCGAATGGACTGTGCATTCGCAATTCTAACGTTCGCTCATGTGAGGGGATCGCGGTACAGTGCGGTTAGGGAAATACATCCCTTTCCTCACTGTAGTGCGATCTTGGAGTTGGAATATTAAGTTGGGGGGTGTGGGGGGCACACACCCCAGAAGTGCAGGGGCTTGCCCCCTTGCATAACTGTGTGTTTAGGCTGGTTAGGTAGGTAGTTACGGGATGGGTGGGAGTGCTGTGTATTGCCGAAAATGTCACAAATGACATTTTCGACAATACACAGCTGTTTTCGACTTTAGGAAAATTTGGAAATGTTCATTTCCGATGTATAAATTCGAAAATGCAGACACGTTTTGTTCTGATTTTCAAATTTATGATAGTAAACCATATATATATATATATATATATATATATATATATATATATATATATATATATAGTGTGTGTGTGTGTGTGTGTGTGTGTGTGTGTGTGTGTGTGTGTGTGTGTGTGTGTGTGTGTGTGAGGGGGATCCAGGTGACGTAGCCCCCCCACACACATAATTTGGTTTTATATCATCCAGTTTCTGTTAAGAGGGTAAGCAAGTAGTTTTTAAGTTTTGGAAAGGGTTAGTCATTGGTGTTGTAAGTGTGCATGTCTATGGCTTAAAATTCAGCATTTTGAAATTTAGGATTGTAAGCTTTCAGTATAACGAGACTCAGTCAAATGAGTTTTCAGTATTTTGAAAATTAGATATTGTGATTTCAGTCAAATGAAATTCAGAATTTTGAGATTCAGTCATGTGAAGTGGACCCATATCTATCTATCTATCTATCTATCTATCTATCTATATCTATCTATATAGATATATAAAATATACAAGCATAGTTGTTTCAATCAGCATCCTGTCTCCATATCACATACCAGCACCCTACCCCTTCAGCTCAGTGAAGAGCAAAAAAAAAAACAACAAAACAAAACAAAAGCACTATACTGTAGCAATCATTTTATTACAGTATGATTTACACCCCCCATCTTCTACACTTAAGAACAAAAAAAATAAAAACTCAATTTACCATAATAAAAAAAAAAACCTTTACTACAATAAGCCAATTGTTATTGCAGTTAGATCCACGCCCCCAGCTATTCCATTAATGATCATCACATAAAGAAAAAAAAAAAAAAAGCTATTTTTTGGGTGGAGCAGTGGTTAACGCTGTCACCTCACAGCAAGACATTCTCTGGTTCAATTCTTGGATGGGGTGCCTTCTGTGCAGAGTCTGTAAGTCCTCCCTGCATTCGCTGGGCTTTCTCCGAGTACTCCGGTTTCCTCGCATATTCCAAAGACATGCATTTGGAGTGTTTCTCCCTGGTCCACTGCTGAAAATAGGCTCTGTCCTAGCTAGACTTTCTTGGTCAACAAATGTAAATAAATAAATTATAATTAAAAAATTGTTACTGTAATACGCCAATTGCTACATTGTAATGATCATGTTACTACAGTTAGATCCACACCCTACAGTTCTTCATTTGAAAAATAATAAAAATGGCTGTTTCTTTTATTGGCATCCCCCCAGCCACCCCTCATCCCAAACATTCAGGTCCCAATCCTCATTTTGTGCATTAAAAAAAAAAAAAAAAACAAATGAAGGAAACAGTTGATGCAGTTTATACCTACCTGCATGGAACACTGTGACATTGAATTTTTTTTTTTTTATTACTTTTAATTAAACTGTAACAAACTGATTGATACAATGTGTCAAGCAGTTGCTACGGTTTTAACCATACACAGAGTCCTACAGCACTCAGATTTGACAGCAAATGCAATACTAGCTTTTAAAATCTGATATCCCTTTAAAGTGAGATCCACATTGGCTGACCACACCCCTGCCATCTCTTTGTGCCAGCAGCAATTGCACCTCTTACCCTGCCCTAGCTACACTACCAAACAATCATACACACACACACACACACACACACACACACACACACACACACACACACACACACACACACACACACACACACACACACACACACACACACACACACACACACACACACACACACACACACACACACACACACACACACACACTTGAAACCACCCATCTTTCTGCATACACTCACACATGCAGTCACCATATACATATAGACACACGGATCTACTTTGTTTTGTTGAATCTCATTTCACTGAATCTCATTTCTCTGAACTGAACTTAGTAGATATGGCACTGTGTAAGGAGGCACATTGTCCCAAATTGGGGGTGTGTGGGGGTCGTAGCCCCCCACCTTATTTGTTTTATATTGTATTTTACCAAAAACTTCAAAACAATACATTTTAAACAATAGACATGCATAGTTGCGACACCAGTGACTAACTCTTTCTAGAAAGCAATATGTCCTCAAACTAATTGGGAAGCTATGCCCCCCACCCCCCAATGTAGGGGCTGTGCCCCTCATCCCCCAATGTGGAGGGCTGTGCCCCTTACCCCACTTAACTATATAAACCAACTACAAGATCGCACTACAGTGGGGAAAGGGACATATACCTTTTACTTGCTTTACAATGCTCTACACAGTGCCATATATACTAACTGCAGTTCAGTGAAATGAGATTCAGTGAAATTAGTTTTCAGTAATTTGAGTTTTAAATGAAATTCAATGAAAAAAGATTCAATGAAACAAAGTAGACCCAGACACACACACACACACACACACACACACACACACACACACACACACACACACACACACACACACACACACACACACACACACACACACACACACACATACACACGCACACACATACACATGCACACAGAAACACGTGTACACTCCCTAACACCACCACTACCTGCTCATTAAACTCCTTGGTACTTACTTCTAAAGTGATCTCACCCATTAACAGTAAAAGCTCTTGACAACCGAAATGTAGCCAGAAAATGTGGTTATGCACAGGGAGCAGTTTCAGAATGATGAAGAAACTAGTTACAAATGCAATAATATCAAAATGAAATTGTGTAAATAAACCATTTGCGTTGCAAGTAGAGTAGTATAGAAGCTGCTTTATGCAAAAGTACATATTAATTGCCTGTGGATCAAGATCATTTAAATATTCATATGAGAAATATTCTCAAACGGAGGGTGAACTGCTGCTGAATATGTGTGGATATACAAAATTCCATGGACAGGTTAATGATACAGATGTTTCAAAGACGAATTCATCTTTATACTTTATATACCATAGTCTAATGTGTGTGTGTGTCTGTGTGTGTGTGATCCATCTTAAAAGGCCCATGTGCACTTAATAGAAGTGCTTTTTTTTCTTAATAATGTCTGTCAATTTTGTTCAAGTTTATGCCTTTTTTGCTACAGAGAAACAGAAACTGATCATTTATGTGTAAATAATATACCAGAATTTGACACAGAGTAACCTAAATCCTGATTAATTTGTCATTCATTTACCATGGACTACCTGAGGCCTGGGGCAAAAGTGATTTTATATCAGATGGTGTTTTGGACTAGCAATCCATCCAAAATTAACTATCTGCCTTATCCCTCTTATATGACTGGATGAAGGTCCTAATAACCCTGCTTGGGATAGAGATGGTATTACAGAATGACAAATAAATTAAATATGTTTGTAATCCCTATATAGGGTACTCTGTGGGTCAGAAGGAATCCGCTGTACTTATTCTGTTCTGTGCAACAGAGGCCAAATAATAATAGTAATAATAATAATAATAATAATAATAATAATAATAATAAAAGTAATTTGTCATATTTTCTTGATATGTTTTTTTCTGGAATGCTGGCATAGACACAAAAGTAAAATTATAGACTGTGTAAGTAGAAAAAGGTGGCTAGAAAAGTAGTGACATCAAGAACAGGATAGGAAGTATTGTTTGATGGTATATGTTTATTTTCATAATATCCTGTAGCTACAGAGCAGTTGGTCACCATTTTTACTTCCTCTCTAAGGGTAGAGTGTGTGGTTGGTACCTGGTTTCTGGAATGTTGAAGTGCTTCTTGTAAGCCTGCATCATTGCTTATTTTCATGTCCATTTTTTGGCATTTGTTGCCTTCCTATTCCTCACTCTCTTCACACCTCTGCTGTACAGGCAACTGTCATAGATATTATTTTCTGTGTTACATGTACCCCACCCATTATTGATTTCTCAGTGTCATACATTGGCATGCATTTGTATGTGAAACACTCATTAAATTTTGTGCATTTGTATGCATAATTGTCACTATTTTTTACCTCTGTCATATCCACAGTTGCTGGCAGAACCAAGCTAATTGTCTCTTTATGTCCCTATTTTAGAACATGTTCAGCAAGTATTATGGCATCAAGAGTTGTGTTCGTCCACTGACTAGCACGCGCACCTCAGCTTCCTTGCAGGATAAGCAATCATCTAAAGTTCAGGGTCTAATACCCCACTCATATCCGAGAATTCCAAAATATTCCACAGTGAAGCCACCATCCTAATCACATACTACATTAAAACATGACTACAAATATATGCACATAAAATGCATACAACCGTGAAAGCATAAACGCATGAAAACGATCTGCTTCTTGGCATTGGTAAAGCAAAAGGAATCGATACAAGTATGTGGGGAGGCACAGATAATCACCATTGCTTAAGTCCCTTTAACACTAAAGACAAGCTATGATGCTGTAGCACCTTATGTTAAAGGAGACAGTGGTCTACAGAATATGCCTACATTTCTCAAATAATTGCTGTTGTTGAAATGTAGTGCACTGCGATTTTGCTCTGCTACGGTCAGAATGCTAATGTTCACATGTCCATGCTTAGCTTCACTGAACAAGTCACAACGACTTTGACAATAGCTGACCTTAGGAATGTTAACTCACTTTTCTTGTTAGCTTAATAGATTTTACAATAGTGATAGTGCCCCTGCTGCTTGTGGTCTTAACTCTTGTGTCCTTCCCTTTCTTCTCTCGTGTTTAGCGGTATGTTGCATTATTAATAGGACTTGAACCATTTTCACATACCATTCAGTCATTTGTCATTCACTGTGCCCTGGTTTTGAATATATTTTACCATTTAAAATGTTTTCCCTTTATTTTCAAAATCCGAGAACCCATTTATTAGTCCAGTGTGAAGAAATGCAAATAATGCGTCATTGGGAAATGTAAGATTCCAGGATACAGTTACTGTCAACTATTTTTAACTTCTCAAAAAGCTTTGGAAACTTCCTTTTTGGTATAGTACAGTGTAGATTTAATACAGGCTGATGAGCATTCTGATGTACCTAGTTTTAAGAGTGCTACACAAATGGGTTTCCAAGTAATATGTTTTACGTAGACTCAATAGATGACATTTGCTAATGTCCATTTATCAGTACAAAGTTTCATTAGTCGCATGTCTTCTGAAGCATACCAGTTCCATTTTAATGTTGGGAACTGTGTACAGTCAACTGTTAGACCACAGAATAGTCTTATGTCACAACATGCTCTCAAATCAAATTACAACAGAATAAAAAACATCACATTAATACCTTGTTCATGCTTCAAATTGTATTTTTTTCAAATAATTATATTAATTTTAACATATTCACAATACACATATAAAGACTGTGATTTTTGATTCACAGTGAGACAGTACACACAAATCTATACTTAGTCCCTGATGACCTGCCAACATTGAAAATCTCAAAATGAAACTTTGAAGAGTTGGGGCAAAGTAACCCTACAAAGTTGAATTATAGCATAACTAAATAAAATATTCAGACACATTTTAGTCTCATTTATAAAGCTCCATGATTAATTGAATTTGATGTTTTAACAAGCCATTCAGTGCATAAATGATCTCACCTCTCACAAACCTGTAAGAAATGTAATAAGGAGATAATAACAGGATTAGGCAATAATTTCAATGTAAATGAATGGTGCTGGTAATCTCGTTATAGTCCTGTGCTGATGGTAATCTGTTTACAAAATAGCTCGGTCACTCTAATGCTCAAGATGCTTAGTAAAATACAAACATAAAATGAGCATTATGTATTAAGATTTTGTTACAGGTCATATTAAGAGCATAAAATAGCCTGGTTCTGGCATCTCAATTCCATGTATTCCTGAGTTTCTATAATAAAATGACAAAGCATTTTCTCAGCACAAGTAGAAATAGCATGATGAAAAAATGAAGGTGTTGCAAATTTAGATGTCAATATATTTTTAAGATCATGCCATTTAAGTAAAAAGTGTCTATAATGGTAAATATTTTTCCTGTGTCCGTAGTCACAGAAGTGCATAATTTTGCACTTAGTGCCACTGAAGCAGGTATTACCTATGACACCTTAAAGATGCATCAGCCCCGAGTACAAAAGATCTGTGAAGATTGTTAACAAAATGGCCTATATTCCAGTCATTTAAAGCCCTGATGTTCCATAATTTGACATCAGGCAAAATGGAGGCTATAAAAACATTTAGCAAGCAAAGATGAAGAAATGACTGCTGTAAAACAACCTTTATTATGGTCAGGCCTGTTCAGTACTGACTGTAAAATATTCCTTGAAAAATGCTGTACATCAGATTTGATGCCACCAATGTAATGAATGAGACAACCCAGATATAACTGAGTATAGTACAGATACAGTAATGGTTTTATATATATATATATATATATATATATATATATATATATATATATATATATATATATATATATATATATATATATATATATACACACACACACACACACACACGTATATATATATGTGTGTGTGTGTGTGTGTGTGTGTGTGTGTATATATATCTCTCTCTCTCTATATATATATATATATATATATATATATATATATATATATATATATATATGTGTGTGTGGGTCTACTTCTACTTACCAAAATAACAGTTCTTAAACTCCTAAAGAAGCATTGACAAAGGTTGCTTTAAGCTGCCAATATGTAGCACTTACCATGCTCATTAATTCACTTATTATTGGCTTTATCCTAACAGGGTCATATCACAACCCTGTTTTAGATAAAGTGCATAAACAGTAGCAGCTTTTGTGGGGCTCCAACACATTCATGAATGATGGGGGGTGGCACCTACAGACATAGGTATTCCAGGTGCATAAAGGTGGAATTGATGCTAGTTTTTAGTGGCGAGAATGCACAACAGCAGGATTTACCTAAGTTAAGGGCACTATTGCCTAATTGTATATCTCTGATCAAGTCACTGACACTGCTTCCGGGCTGAGTCTGATCAGTGTTCTACCCTGAAAAAAAAATACAAATAAAATAAAACAAAAAAAATGTCAGTGGTAAAATATTTAATGAAATTACGAATCCTGTTACTTTACAAAACACTGTTACTATAACCAGCAATATCTTCGAATTTTAAAGGAGAAGACATGCTACCAATCTTTATGTTTTTTTTATCCCAAGAGTTATTATTACCCATTAGATTTAATAAGTGCACAAGTTAGTTGTACTAGCTTTTGTTGATTTAATAAACATATAATAAAATATCAAAATAAGATAACTTACTGAGTTTCGGTGCTCTCTAGGATCATTGGGCCTCCAGCAACTGCATGGTTTGCTGGAGCCTAAAACTAGCTATGAGCATAGCTCAGGCACATTTCATAGACAGTAGCTGCACTTAGGCACAACAGGTTTAGTACAGTTAGGAATAACTTATGTAAGTGATTTATTATAGGTTCATAGGTTCATAGGTTCATACTAGGCTATCTGCCCTAGGGCATTTATAAGCCTAGCCAGAGTGTGTTTGGCTTTCACCACCCATTTTAAATTAATTTTGCTATGCCCTTTTTTGAGGTTAGTATACTATGCCTCTGTTTAACAGTGACACAGAAGTGATACCCTGGGTAAACCTACGATCTCCCATCCACTCATCAAGATTCCTCTTGAAGAGAGTCAATGAGGGACTCTGTCTAACCTGGACTGGGATTTTATTCCAGAGTGAAGGGAGCCTCTGGGTTATGAATCTGTCCCTCCAGCATGTCCTATTTATTTCAGTGCTGAGGTTCAGGTCTCTCGAGCGCGTAGCTCGATGGGATTTGGATTTTCTGAGGTGCAGCATGTCTATTAATTCCGGGTTGGACATGGCTTTATACGTCAGGCACAGATTGCCTCTGAGCAGGCGGTATGCCACTGAGTAGAGCTGGAGTTTCTTTAACAGGGCAGCATATGGCATCTGTTTGAGCCCTTTGATCCTCTTGGTGAGGTACTTTTGGGGTCTTTCCAGTTGCTGCAGGTGTCTGGTAAGGTACATCCCAAAAGGGGCATTGTACTCAATTATGGGCCTGATGAGGGATGAGTAAAGAGGCACAATGACCTCCCCTGATCTAGATGTGAATCCCTTCATGATTAGGTGGGCTATATAAAATGTTTTTCTAACCACTTTGGCCACGTGGTTGTCAAATGAGAGATTGCTATCAACTTGGGTCCCCAGGTCCCTAATTACTTCTTCTGTACCTAATGGATTACCACCTATGTGGTTAATGATATATAAATGAGGATTAGTTGAAAAGTCTGTGACTATCTCATGGAAATAAGGAAACATTCCCACTTATGTGTGATGTATAGTCACTTTATATACACATTGGCACTGTGAGCATAAGCTTTATTAAGGCAAAGTCACTCCTTTTCTATCTACTTTACAACCCACAAAGATGCTTGCTGTCACTGCTAGTTTGGCTATTTCCTGCTTTGAGCTGCTTGTCTCAGCCATGTGAATATCGTAGGCTCCCAGTGATGCCTGCCTGCTGAGATGGTGCAGATATAGGCAAAGATGGAGCCATTTAGACTTTGTTGATCAAGAAATTATTTATAAATCTAGATTGGACAAGGATATAGCATAGGCTTTCATGAACATGTATGGTGCACAGACAAGGACTGGAAGGATATGCGGTCTTCCTGTACCTGGGGAGAGAAGGGTATGTATACCCCTTGCTATACTCATAGGGACCATCCAGAGACAAACTAGGAACATGCTGGATATCTCACAGACTTCTGCCTCAAGAATATTAAAATGGTTACTTGACATACTCTTGACTCATGCAGATCTGTATATTTGTCTGACAGTGTTGCCTTTCGACTGAACCAGATCCATGCATGCAATCTGCAGAATGGCTCACTTTCCTAAAGTGATCGATGCAATAGAATGTATCCATGTTGCCATTAGGACCTCATCTAAACCACAGGAGAGGACTGCTATCAGGAAAAGGAAGGGCTACCATATGATCAACTGCCATGTAATGTTTGATGCATGGGGCTGCATCACTAATGTGTTAACGCAGCAACCTGGAAGTGCCCATAATTCTCACATCTGACACATCAGCTGACACTACCACATCTTCCTTTATGGTAGGATACTCCATAGTCACCTTGTTGGTAAGTTCAACCTTTTCTACTCTTAACACTGTGTATAGATATATTCTGGATAATGTATTGCTTATTAGTAACCCGTTATTTTCTTGTTATGTAGATGTTTTGGAGGGGCGCTTCTTATTTTGGAGGTAATGCAGGCTACCCACTTGCATCTGGGCTAATGCCACAAGTCACTATTCCTAGCAGAGTTGCTGAGGAGTGCTTCAATACTAACTTGTTCCCAGACACGTCTTATCAATGAGTGAGCATTTTCCCTTTTGAAAGTCCATTTCAGATGCCTGGACAAGTCTGCTGCTGGCCTTCAGTATGCCCCTGTTACTGTCTGAAGGGTGTTTGCTACATGTTGCATTTTACAGAACATGATCAAGCAACTGTCCCATGATGACATGGCAACTTCCAATACCATCCCTAATATCAGTAGTAATGGTGATGGTGCCCAGCCAGTGGCAATAGCACAGGACCCCAGGGGTCAGGCTCATGCATGGTAGACAGCTGCATAGGCAAATAATTGTCTGGTCCACAGCTATGGGCTTTGTCATTCACTTAGTGAAAGTTCAGCAACAAAAATCACATAACAGGTCTCCATGCTTCAGGCCCATGTATTCTACACAGCTGCATAGACAAATAAATGTTGTCTAGTATACAACTATGAGCCATGACATTCACTTAGTGAAAGTGAAGAAGCAAAAATAACATAAAATGTACTTGATGTATGCTTACCTTTGGGCTATGCTATGTGGTACATGGTCAACTTACACTGTACATCAGAAAGATTCTTTACTCATACTTAAATTTTGTTTTTCTGTGAAATTATTTGGATGCGTAGTGTATTGTGTTAAGTGGTAGGATAGTTCCACTGTCTTGCTTAGCTGTTAAGTGTTAGATGTATGGTTATTGAGAAAGGTATAAACAGTATTAAAGATGCTAAATTAAGCACACATTTTGATATCCTGGTCAACCAAGCTTCTTCAGACATAATTTCTAATTTTACTAGTGGTGGAGCAGGACTGGTATTTATGTGAAAGGGTTATGGCTGGATGTTAAGGAGTCATTACATAGGTGATGTATGACAGCATGCATAGCTGCAGGTTTTTACCTCATAAAGTACAGCACAGTATGCTAAGTACACTGACACCAGAAAGGAAAGTTCTATTTTACTTTTTTTGTGCATTGTTACCTCCTCGTTACTGTCTTTTTCAGGCATAACAATAAAGACACTGCTCTAGAAAATGACTACAGCACAGGTACCTGCTGCTTGCCATTAAAATTGATTTCAGTCTTACTTATGACATGCCCTCTATGTCTACTGTTGGCTATGCTGTGTGGTGCATAGTCAAGTGACAATGTACATCAGTCTGTTGCAATGTTGCTCAACACATACTGCCTGCAATAGAAAGTTACGTATTAATAGTCATTATTTGTATAATGCTGAGAGTAAAATGACAAAACTGCTAGCTTTAGTGGCAGGATTATAAATAAAGGTGTAATAACACATGCATCATGTTATTGTTTAAACTTCCCTTGAACGAAACTTACTACTATCCACCAATCCACTGCAAATTATCACCAAAGAACAGGTTGACACTGTGTTCTCTAAAGCTAAAAACAAAGCTTCAATATGGCTGGACAATATGCTATCTATCCTCTTAAGCAGCTTAAATCAAGACTTATCATGCCCCTTAGCATGTCTATTTAACCAAAGCCTCTAGACTGGCTTTATCCAGAAAGAGTGGAGGACAGCAGCAGTCATCTCTCAGCAGAAAGGGGAATCATCTACTGACCCAGGAAATTACAGACTCATAAGATGGGCTAGAATAATCAAGGACCTGATAAAAATTGACATAGGAGACCTCTGAACCAACCCAAATTAGCATTGTTAAGGGCAGGTCATGCCTATAAAATCTGGTGGCTTTCTTTGAGAAAGTCACTAAGGCCAAGGATGAGGGCATACCTCTCAATCACTTACTGCAAGAAATCTGGACAAAGCCTGACAAAATGGAGGGACAAAGGCCCCAAAATACAGGCAGCTTTTAAATATTGGTCTTATAAACTTAGAAAGTTGCTACATTAAAACAAACAAATAGGACCAACATGGAGGTAAACCGCTGGAATACACAACAAATCCAAATAACCAGCCACAGAATTCCAAATATCGGTCATGTTGAGCCAACAAAACACAGGTTTATTTTATATCCACAGAGCTTTCGGTTGATACCTTTCTTCAGTGTGTAAAAAACATTCTGATAAAGCTCAGTGCAATTTATACAAGACACAGCCCACTCAGAGTCAATTACTAATTAAACCATCAATTATAAAGTCATAGTGTAAAACTATGCACATTATTCAAAGCATATAAAATGCAACATGTGGACAAATATATAAAAAAACAACATATAACCAGATATATAAAAATATGCACAAAGAGATATAAAATTATTTCAACATCTGTCATTTCTGTTTAAGTACTGGTTTAATACTTATTGCTGTATTCAGGCCAGGTTTCTTTTCTGCATCCAGTACTGTTATCCATCTATAGTCACATAAATCAAGAGCATTGTTTAAATTACCACCCCTTCTATTCTTAACCACAATATCTATGACACTAAATAAAAACTTCTGCTCCTGCCCTTTCTCTTCTATATGTTTAGCTAACACATTTGTACTAATTCTTCTTCTAATCTCTGATTTATGTTCAGTAACTCGTCTTTGAATTTTCTATTACATTTACCTATAAAATATGCAGAGCATGACTTCCAGTTAGCCAAATAAACAACATTTAAAGTATTACATGTGGTAAATTTAAAAAAAATAAATTCATTTCTTGAGACAGGGTGTGTAAATGTATTAGTTCTATTTATGTCATTGCAGTAAGTACAGTTATGGCAGGGAAAGGTGCCTACCATATTATTTATTTGCTCTGCTTTATCATGTTTCATATCTTTATAACATAATTGTGATTTCAGGCTAGAACAGTTTCTATATGCAAAATATTTTTTATCACCTGTATTCCACGGTGGTACAGCAGTAGCATTGTTACCTCACAGCAAGAAGTTCTCCTGTTCAATTCTCGTCTTGACTTGGGAGTGCCTTCTGTGTGGAGTCTGCATGTCCTCCCCGTGGTTGGGTAGCGTTCGAAAGACATGCGTGCATAAATGGGTGTGCCTTCGTTGAAGGTTGGGTGTCGAGCTGGCATTTCGTAAAAATCAACTGCCAATCATTAGCGAACTGGAGTTCCACTGTGGCAACCCCTTACCAGGAAAAAGCTGAAAAAACAACAACAACCTAGAATCTGTTTGATTTCTGGCATTGTCATAAGGATATCCCGATTTTTCTCAATGATATTCTTTACATCACTGGATTTCCTATTATAGGTGGTAATATATCTAACACCACTATCAGCCCTTCTGTAAGTCGAGGTATTATTCCTATTACCATTCATAAAGTAAGGTTTAACTTTATACTGTCTCATACCTAAGACCTCAGTTTGTGTCTGTAGCAACATTTCCTCATTATAACCCTGCCTATTAAATTCCTGTAACATTTCCTGCATTTGGTCCATGCATTCTACATCATTTGTGTTAAGATGGCTAGTTCTAATCAATTGACTTTTTACTATACTCTTGAACACGTGAGGAGTACGTATGCTATTCTTATACACATACATATTGGCCTGTACCTCTGTTTTATATACCATGGTGTCAATAGTACTTCCTCGCTTTTTTAATTTGATATCTAGATATGTGATATCTTCATTAGAATATACAGCACTAATCCTCAGATAATCAGTTATTGAATTTAAATAATCTAGAAATGCTTGCAAATCAATGCTGGTTCCATCCCATATTAGAAAAACGTAATCAACAAAACGTTTCATAAATAGTATTTTGCCCTTACAGATCTCAGGACAATTATATACGTACATATTCTCCCATTCTGATACTACCATGTTAGTGTAGGTGTTTGTGACTGGTGTCCCCATCATGACACCCATTTCTGATGGTATATTTGTTCATAGAACATAAAAAAATTGCTCTTTAATACTAACTCAAGTAATCCACAGAGGGTTTCTAGCTCTCTTCCACCTATTTTTACTTCTCCACAAAGGAAACTACCCAAGGACTCTATCTTCTTCTTTTTCTCTTTCGGCTGTTCCCATTAGGGGTCGCCACAGAGGATCATCTGTTTCCATTTCTTCCTGTCCTCTGCATCTTGCTCTGTCACACCAACCACCTGCATGTCCTCTCTCACCACATCCATAAACCTTATCTTAGGCCTTCCTCTTTTCCTGTTACCTGGCAACTCCATCTTTAGCATCCTTTTTCCAATATACCTAGCATCCCTCCTCAGCACATGTCCAAACCAATGCAATCTCTCCTCTCTGACTTTGTCTACAAACTGTCCAACCTGTGCTGACCCTCTAATATACTGATTCTTAATCCTGTCCATCCTTGTCACACCCAGTGCAAATCTTAACATCTTTAACTCTGCCAATTCCAGTTCTGACTCCTGTCTTTTTGTCAGTGCCACCATCTCCAACCCATACAACAAAGCTGGTCTCACTACCCTCTTGTAGACCTTCCCTTTCACTTCTACTGGTACCCTTTTGTCACAAATCACTCCTGACACGATTCTCCACCCATTCCACCCTGCCTTTACTCTCTTTTTCATCTCTCTTCCACACTCACCATTCTCTGAATTGTTGATCCCAAGTACTTAAACTCATCCACCTTCACCAAATCTACTCCCTGCATCCTCACCATTCCTCTATCCTCCCTCTCATTCACACACATATATTCTGTCTTAGTCCTGCTGACCTTCATTCCTCTCCTCTCTAGAGCATATCTCCACCTCTCCAGGGTCTCCTCAACCTGGTCCCTACTCTCACTACAGATCACAATGTCATCTGCAAGCATCATAGTCCATAGGGCCTCCTGTCTATCTCCTCTGTCAACTTGTCCATCATCAGTGCAGATAAGAAAAGGCTCAGAGCTGATCCTTAATGTAATCCCACCTCCACCTTAAATGCATCTGTCACTCCCACTGCAGACCTCAACACTGTCACACTACCCTCGTACATATCCTGTACCACTCTTACATACTTTTCTGCCACTCCCGACTTCCTCAAACAATACCACAACTCCTCTCTAGGCACCCTATCATATGCTTTCTCCAAGTCCACAAAGGCACAATGCAACTCATTCTGACCTTCTCTATATTCCTCCATCAACACTCTCAGAGCAAACATCACATCTGTAGTGCTCTTTCCTGGCATGAAACCATACTGCTGATCACTAATCATCACCTCCCTTCTTAACCTAGCTTCCACTACTCTTTCGCATAGCTTCAAGCTGTGACTGACCAGTTTTATCCATCTGTAGTTACTACAGCTATGCACATCTCCCTTATTCTTAAAAATAGGTACTAAAACACTTTTTCTCCACTCCTCAGACATCCTCTGGATTTCCAAGATTTCATTAAACAATCTGGTTAAAAACTCCACTGCCATTTCTCCTAAGCACCTCCATTCTTCCACTGGTATGTCATCTGGACTAACAGCCTTTCCATTCTTCATCCTCTTCATAGCTGTCCTTACTTCCTCCTTACTAATCGGTTTCACTTCCTGATTCACTATCCCCACATCATCCCACCTTATCTCTCTTTCATTCTCTTCATTCATCAGCCCCTCAATGTACTCCTTCCATCTGCTCAACACACTCTCCTCACATGTGAATATGTTTCCCTCACTATCCTTTATCACCCTTACCTGCTACACATCTTTCCCAGCTCGGTTCCTCTGTCTAGCCAATCGGTATATGTACTTTTCTCCCTCTTCAGTGTCCAACCTTTTATACAACTCTCCATATGCCTTATCCTTAGCCTTCACCACCTCTCTCTTTGCCATGCTCCTCATCTCATTATACTCCTGTCTACTTTCTTCATCTCTCTGACAATCCCACTTCTTCTTCACTAGTCTCTTCCTCTGTATACTCTCCTGTACTTCCTCATTCCACCTCCAGGTCTCCTTGTCCTCCTTCCTCTGTCCAGATGTCACACCAAGCACCTATCTACCTGTCTCCCTTACCATCTCTGCTGTAGTTACCCAGCTATTTGGTAACTCATTACTGCCCCCCCCCAGTGCCTGTTGTAACTCTTACCTGAACTCCATCTTACAATCACCCTTTTTTTAACTTCCACCATTTGATCCTTGGCACTGCTTTCGCACTTGCCCTCCTCTTCTTGATCACCAACATCATCCTACAGACCACAATTCTATTCTGCCTAACTACACTTTCTTCTGTCATCACTTTACAGTCTACAATCTACTTAAGACTCGACCTCCTGCATAGGATATAATCCACCTGTGTGCATCTTCCTCCACTCTTGTACATCACCGTATGCTCCTTCCTCTTTGTAAAATATGTATTCACCACAGCCATGTCCATCATTTTTGCAAAATCCACTACCATCTGACCTTCTGCGTTCCTCTCCCTAACATCATACCTGCCCATCACTTCTTCATCCCCTCTGTTCCCTTCATCAACATGCCCATTGAAATCCATGCCAATCACCAGTCTCTCACCCTTGGATACACTCACTACCACTTCATCAAATCACTCCAAAATTTCTCTTTCTCATCCATCTCGCACACCCAACTTGCTGAGCATATGTACAAACAACATTCATCACTACACCATCAATTTCTAGCTTCATAAACATCACTCTATCCGAAACGCTTTTCACTTCCAAAACACTACTGGCATACTGTTCCTTCAGGATAACCTCTACCCCATTTCTCATTCCATTCATACCATGATAGAACAATTTGAACCTGCCTCCTATACACCTGGCCTTACTCCCCTTCCATCTGGTCTCTTGCACACACAATATATCAGCCTTCCTTCTCTCCATCATATCAGCTAGCTCTCTCCCTATACCAGTCATACTGCCAACATTCAAAGTTCCTACCCTCACTACTACAATCCTAACCTTCCTCCTCTCTTTCTACTTTTGAGTATGCCTTTCCCCTCTTCTTCTCCTTCGGCCAGCAGTAGCCCAATTTCTGCCAACACCCTGTTGGCTAACAGTACTGGTGGTGGTCGTTGTTAACCTAGGCCTCGACCGATCTGGTATTGAAATCTATATTGTTGTCTGCATATGTTATTTGGCAGAGGTTTTACACCGGTTGCCCTTCCTGAAGTAACACTCCCCATTTATCTGGGCTTCTGACTGGCACGAAGAAATGCATTGGCTTGTGCATCCCCAGTGGCAAGGACTCTATACCTATATTAACAGGAATCACTGTAAAAAGTGATTTTATATCCATAGTCATGAACAAATAATCATGTTTATTACAACTATTGTGCCAACTAGACAGTTCAAAAAATCTTCTCTATCTTTTATGTAGCTCCTTATCAGATAAAGATGTTTACTAAAGACAGATTGTAAATAAAATGAGATTGATTCAGTTATCCACCCTCTCCCAGATACAATCGGTCTCATTGGGGGCGACATAGATCTTTATGTACCTTTGGGACCCCATAAATTAAGGTAATTTTGGACAGGGGACAGTAAAATAATTGAATAAATCAGTATCAGTATTCTCATTTAATTACATTTCATATATTTCTAAGATGATGGCACTTATAAGTTTTGAAACGTCTACAGTATTTATCAAAGAAAAAGTGTTACCATCATTAAGAAAATGAAACATGTTTGTATCATGTTTCCTTGTCCATGATTACTATGGCCCCTCCCTTATCTGCTTGTTTCATAACAATGTCTACATTACTCTCAAGTTTAACAAGGGCATCTTTCTCCCGCTTAGATAAATTATAATATTTCTTTTTGTCCCTAGCAGCATAACACTCTGATTTCATGTTCACAAATTTCTGAGAAAGCATTTACTATTGGACAGTTAGTTGGAACAAACAAACTTGAATTTTTACATACCTGTGTATTAAGTGGTAAAGAGTCCTTTAACATTAATCTTAAACTTACATTCTTAATGAATATCTTCAAGTCTATTAAAGTATTTGTAACTGTATCAATATTAGAGGGAATAAAGTGCATTCCCTTGTTTAAAAGGGTAAAGTAATCTTCGGACAACACTAAGCCTGCTACATTAACAGGGTTTATGTTAACATACATTTTCTGTAGGATATGAAGTCTGAAACTCAAATGTATGTCATTATTTAGTGACTTCACTCCTCAGAGCATTCCAGCGATTTGCCTGAAAAATACACAATTTATGAAGAATAGACCAAAAATATGAAGCAAAAATCTGGTTAATTGACAGGTATTGATGAAGGTAAAACAGTACATACCACCTACCTCGACCTGGCTAAGGCATTTGTCACAATTCCTCACTCAGGTATTATAAATAAACTCTCAGAACTGGGCATAAATCCCTATGTCACCAGATGGATAGCCAGTTGGTTCATGGACAGGACACGTGGTTAAAGTGGGTGAATCCAGATCCAGCAAGAGGTCAGTTACTAGTGGTGTGTCACAGGGCTCAGTACTGAGACCACTCCTGTTCAGAATATACTCCTCTGAAATCAAGGCAAATGTGGAAGCCCTCTGGATGAAGTTTGCCAATGACTGCAAGCTGGAGGCAATCATTGAATACCCCAATAAAGTAGATATCCTTCAAGTGGATCTAGATCAGACAAATGATTGGTGCCAGAACCATAGCCTAAAACAGAATGTGAAAAAAATGCATTATCATACCTTTTGAGAAGTCAAATACCCTTGCAAATTACATCAATAGCACACTTAGGCACTTACAGCAGCTGGAGTGACTCTAGAACTTCTTCACAAAGAAAATACAGAGTGTAAACAATGTGAACTATGTGAATACATGGAAATCCCTAACCTTTTACTCTGTCTCCTACCGACTATTAAGGGGTGACCTATGCCTGACCTACAAGGCACTCACAAATACAGCTCTGATGGAGCTGCTATACATCCACATGTCAAATAGCATGAGGGTCACTCAATCTAGGGATCTAAACTTAGTCAACGACTCAAACAAAACATGCTGGAGAGACAGAAATGTATCTCAGAGATTGCCCTTTCTTTGGAACAGGCTTCATAGTCACATTAAGCAGAGCCCTTCCCTGGCCCTCTTCAAATGCAATTTGGATCAATGGATAGGGATTCACAAATTCACACCTGGGGTGGTGTCTATGTCCCTTATGGACAGGGGCAATCTGTACGATACACAATACATAGACGCAAATCCATGCCATCCTGTTGCCCTAGCAGCCATATATTGGGTAAAATCAGGTTATATTGGCTAGGCTTGTAAGGGCCTTTAAGCCATTAGCCTAGTAATCTATGAACCTATGAGTTAAAAACTTTTTTTTAGTAATGTATTTTTACTGTTCTCCAGTTGTATTAAAGAGTTGTGCATGGACATCCCTGTAAGAAAATTGACTGTTGGGTGAGTTGAAGTCTTTAAAGTGACCTACATGTCTAAGGAGAAGTGGGTGAAGGCACCATGGAGCATGAGCAAATTCTGGCATGTGAACCTGATACTGATTTGCTATGACGGCATGATCTACTGGATGCAGGGGATCTGGCAGTTCTGCATGACTTAGACCTCATGTGTTGCAGAAGTTGATGAGGCCTGCTTTTCTTCTTTTGGGTTGTGTCACCTGTAACCATGGCAACACCTTTCCTGAGAAACTTGTGGGGTCTGGCCTACTCATCTGCTATGTGTGCGGACAGTCCCCATGTCCACCTGTGTTTAATAGGTGTGCCTGGTAAGTCTTTACTAATGTGCACATGAAGGCAGACATGCATGTGGTGTGTGCTACTATAGTGTACATGAGGATCATCATGACATTGTCCCTGACTTAACCATTTCCATGTCCTGGTGAAATTCCACACATATGCCCTGAAATACTCTAACCTTCTCCACCTGACTTTCAGTGGAAGTGCCCTGTGCCTGAATTATGTCATAGCATATCTGGTTTTATACAACCAATACCTTGCATGTCTCAGAGGCTAACATTGAAATGCGCCTTCTCCTGGCACCCCTTTGAACTGGTGTTAGAGTGTGCACTATTACCTCTAAAAGAGCAGTGTCTTAGGCAAAGTGCTCTGGCTGTTCACAATAAATGTTTTTAAGCTATGTGGTTCCCCTCCCCCTATTGTAATGTCATTTCCTCATTCTGTTGAGTGTGTGAGCCCATACCACTGTTTATGGAATCATTCACCTGTTGTGGCATGAGTGGTACTGCCATTGTGCTTTGCCACTATGTGCCACTGTCATCAAGCTGTGTCATAAGTATTGGTTATGGCATCATCATTTTTAAGCCATTCTGCTTTCAACATCAGTCTGTTGTGCTGAATCACAGTACATGGTTGCTTCTGGTGTTTACCCTGCAAAGACATAAGTGGAGATATGGTTAATGAGGCATGTGTTTATCCTGAAAAACATGGTGGTCACACTTACCAAGCACACACTAACTACTTTCTGCTATATGTTATATGGATGGGTTATCCCATGATGAAAAACATTTAAGGGTTATATGTACAGAGGTTTCATAGTTGATAATATTTAAATCAGCTATTCACTAACCTTCACACATGACTGCAGTTGCTACAGTAGACTAAAACTACTTGTGCCCACACCCCTTCTGATCAGTCTAGTGGCATCCTCATCTGCATTGAAGTCATCACCCCTTTTTGAGAAATGGTGCTCTTCATATGGAGTTAAAGATTGGAGTGGGAAAAGGCCATCACCAGTACTGCTGTGAGCAGCTGCGTTCTGCATCAGTTGTTGTCCCTGCACATAGCACCTGGTTATTTGCTCTTTTCTTACACTGTGCCACCCACTCTTGTTTACCACCCAAGATTTTCTCTCAAACTTTCCTAATCCTTACCCCTATAACTATTAAATTAAATCTCTACAACCAACCCAGTACCCTCCTAATATTTTCTAATACTAATTTGCGACAAAGATAAAACTCAAGTTAAATAAGGTGGTCTTAACTCAGATTATTTTACTATTCCTCGTTACTCTACTAGCCTTCATCACCAATTATCAAATCCACCTCCTTCAAATACTTACGACTTCAACCAGTCCTCACAAAAATATCAACATCTACCCTACCTGCCTTTTCCATAATATCCTATTTGTACAAACAAACCATATCTAATTTATCTATAAATATCTCAAAACTAAGTATCTAAATTTGCAATCAAATACCAAACCAAGACCAACATATACCTGGCCACATTATTTCCCCTGTAAAATATCAAGTCAAAAAATGGTGGAAATATTCTCCCCAGCCTAGGTCCCACTGTTCTTAAAACCATCACTTCCAACCCCACAATAAACCAGCCACCTAATACATCTCAGCAAAAAACAGAACCCAAACTCACCTCACTAAATATGAACCAAAGACGTTATGTGCAATAAAATCCATGACATACATGCCTACCTTGCCACATACACTCCTGATGTAGTCATAGCTACTGAAGCCTGTTTAAAAAAAGAAAAATAATGAAATCACCCCATGACAGAGAAAACAAATGTGCAGGCGGTGTAGTAATCACCTATAAAAAATTCCCCTATCACTTACTTCCACAGGAAATACCCATATTTAACAATGCTGAACTTCTAATAACACTCCTAAACATCAACAATAGGAAAACTATGGGGGGAATTCAATAAAGCCTACATGGTCATTTTCCACCATGTGTGTTTCTCTGTGTGATGCGCACATAGGAGTGAAAACTTTTAGATTCAGTAAGCGGTGTGTAGTGGACTGCACCCTCATGCAAACAAGATAAACAGCACGCCATGCTAATTAGCTGAATTATATGCTAATAAACCTATCTTAGGGTTAGAAGGGTGGCCTAATGGTTAAGGTGTTTGCCTTACAAACACAAAGTGCAGGGTTTGAGTCTCACAAGGGATAATTGGCTAGGCTGAAAATGGCTCACAAGGGCAGTTAGCTTAGTACTAACCTATGAACTTATCTAACATGATAGAGCTATTCAATAAGCTATAAAGCAACCATGCAGACTCTGTGCTGGTGTTCCCCATGAATTTGAAATCTTCTGGAATACAGCCACAGAAAGGAGTCTTCAATGATAGAAAAAATGTAAGATGTGTGAGATTTATACATAACTGACCCTAATATGTGACAGTTAAGTTTATATAGGTGTTAAAATGCATGAAAATAAATTATTTAAATGCGCAGAACATTATGCCGTGTATTTTTATTGACTGCTTTACAGATCTGCACAGAACAAAAATGCAGCTTTGCTCCCCCACCCCCAAATGAACAAGTTCACTTTGTAAGTAATGCAGACCATACCTCTCAACTTCGTAGGGCAAGAAATCTCGACAAAATCATAAATAATGGAGGGAAAAGCTCAAAAAAAGAGGGACGTTTTTTAAATATAGCTCTTACAAACTTAGAAAGTTGATAGAATAACACGTTTTGTGTTAGCATGAATTTTCAGAAGAGTATGAAGTCTGAAATCTGAAACTCAAATGTCTGTCTTTATTTTCTGACTTTAATCTTTAATGACTTGGCAATGTTTTTACAGAAAGTTACATATCCATCTAAAAAGCAGTACTCCTCTCTACAGATTTATCCCAAAGTAATATCCTCCCTTCTGTGTTCAGCATTCGGCTCCCCTTCAATTTTCCCTAACTACACGGTTGCCAACAGTGTAGATTCAGAGCTGTCAGCATGGTGAGTGTGCAAATGAGGTCTGAAATCATTAGAATTGCTGAATCGCCAAAAATGGGATCTGTGAAGGGATTTTAACATTGTGCAGGCACTGGCACAGTGTTTCAGTTTACTGGATAGCAGCTGTGAATGCTTATATCAGGTGGGTGTGTCAGGTGAGACTTACAAAATGTTACATGCACATCTGTCAAGGTTGCAAATGCAAGTAAGCAGCACACAATTCACAGGTTCTGTTGCATTAACATCCACCCTCTTCTTCATATCTTGGCAAATTATGTTTTCTCTGTCAGTTTTTTATTTATTTATTTTTTGCCAGCATTTGCATGATGCTGCACATCGTGCAATCATGGAAAATGGAGAAATGAATGGAAGTTTTGCTATGTGTATCTTGTTTGCCCTGCATTGTGCGATGGGCAAAAGGGGAGAACTCAAGAATGATTAGTAAATAAGGGAATGTCATGTAGCCATCCATTTTCAGCATTGCTAAAGTCTGACAATTAGTACTGAGTCTAGGAAATACACTTGCTGCTTAACTCATTCGGTGGCAGCACATATTATTGCATTGATATATTCCTTTTTTGGGCCAGATGGTACAGGGTTCAAATACAGGTGTATCTAATACTTTAAAATACTTTTCATTACAGAGTGGTAATGCAATGACATAAACTGTTTATAAGAGATATGCTGCTATGTGTCGGTATAGCGCAGTGAGGTTAAGTGACACTGAGCAGGGGTGGTAACTGCACCTTTTGCCACAGCTCACTGTCGGTATGCAATGCACACCTCTACGCAAACATGGAGCCCAAAATGTGAAGGGATCCACTGCTTCTCCAGCATTGCTAAAGTGTGACAGTTGGTAATGAGTCTGTGGGATATACCTGCTACTTAACTGACTCTGTGTCAACAGGTATTAATGCACTGAATATGATGATACATTCATTTTTGGCACCAGATAGTACTGGGTTTGAATACAGCTGTATCTAACAGTTTTAAAAACTTTCCTATTACTGCTGGTGCATGTTGGTGTGTGATGCATGCCATCACATGAAAATGTATTAAAGAAAAGAAAATGCGGAAGTTAGGACAGTGGTAAAATGGGATGCAAGCAAAGGGAAGAAGAAATGGAAAGCAATACAGGAATGTGCAGGAGGGAGGAGGAAAGAACCAAAGCTATCCATTTCTTCAACAGTAAAAATAGATAATATATGCAGAATATTAGCTGAATTTGGACTGTCACCTCCAGAGAGAGTGGGGTGAACACAACATGTTCATGTTGTATAGCCAATTGGACTGAATCAAGTGTGTCAAGAAGACTTGTGTGTGAAATGGAGATCTATGTATGGGATGATTTTTTTCTTCTTTTTTTTTTTTTTTTTGTGGGATAGTTGCCCATTTATTTATTTTTTGTTTTATTTTTGGAGAGAGACAGGAATGATGTTAGGGAAGGGACATAGGTATGTCTGGGTCTGGTGAATTGGGTAGGTGAGGAAGCGATTGCAGACAGGCAAGACAAACAACACAAGACACAAGGGCAGTGATAGACACAAGCTGATGGTGGACACCATAGATGGAGTGAGGGTCGGGACATCCAGGAACCATTGATGTCAAGCTGGTTGACAGTGAGAATCCAGTCTTCACCCACAGGACTATCATCACTGTCACTTCACTCTGCCACTGGATGGAGTATTTGACATCTTTTTCTCCTCCTCCTCCTGGTCCTACATAAAATGAGGGACAGCAGCCCCTCCATCCAGCATAGACATGCAATGACAGTGTGCAGCACAACCATACACACCATCCCTGTCAGTTCAGTGCGGGTGATAAACTCACCACCCCTGCCACTACTCCCAGAAGGAACCACTTGCCTATCCTCCAGGGCAGAACTACCTGAGGGAGCAGGTAGTTAAGGGGCAGAAGAGGTGGTGCTGCTAGGTCAGCTCCCAGTTGTGCTGGGCAATGGTGCCAGGGTCAGTGGATTGGGGGTAGGTGGATTCTATGGGCAGGTTTATGCCACTGTACTGTGGAACATTTCATGATTTGGTACACCTGAATGACATGGGCACATTTTGGTGACACATAATACACTAAAATAAAATTAAAAAAAAGAGAGAGAGATAATGGTTGGGGTGTGAGAACAAAAAGAGATAAGATTAGTACCTTCATATGTAACATACAGTGCATTAATACAATTATTTGACTATTATCTTAACCTTTAATCTTACAACTACCACCACTAACAGATAACTTATTATTTTTAAGGCTAGCAGCTCTTAAAAGATGTGCACTGTACTGCAGATCACAGAAACTACTCCTTTACATGTGCTTATATTGCACATATGCATGTTCCAATTATCCAGATTACAGTTTACAGCAGGGCATGTGTGTCACTGCAATACAGCTTTTACTTTAAATTGAAGAATTAACAGTTATTGTATAGTTGGGAAGTGTGTTATTTTAACCCATTACTTCTGACTAAAGTCTAATATTGCACTCTTGGTTTGTGCTACAGACTAATGCATGCTCACTTGCTTTTACAGCTGAAATATGCATGTTCAATTTGATACAACTGTATAAAATACTAAACAAGCTATCTTTAACTTGTAATACTACAATAACAGTAAACTTCTTCTGCATAATACCACATGCCTCCCTCCTCCCCACCAGTCTAGTGGCATGGGTCCTAATACTGCACTCCATCTGTATGGCAACTGTGAAAAAAAAAAAACAGAACAGGAATACCATTATGAATGCCAGTCTTGCCTATATTCAGCTTTTAAGACATACAAGTACTCCATGTAGTTGATACTTATACATCTTTGGGATGAGGTTTGTCCTAAATTCCTCAATCCAAGCATTGAGGGTACCCCTCTTCCTCCTCTGGAGGTCACTGTAGTGTTGCCTACATTGTTCACCACTGTGGGGATACCAGTGGCACTGGTTGCAGCCTGGGCCAAACTATCACAAGCCATTGTCTTAAACTGAGTCACAGAATAGTCCACCTGCACCAGCCTGGCACTGTGGTGTTTTTCTAGGAGTCCAACAAAAATCTTGGACTCTTTGAAACCCTATCTTTGAGCCCTAAATTTCAGACCCTTTCCATGAATGCTACTATGTCTACCATGGATCAAGAGCAATGGGGCCTGATAATTTCCTGCCACTTTCTAGTTATCACATTTACTGGGAGTGTACACACTTTTTGAAAATGTTGTGCATAACTTACCATCACGCAAACATGATGCTTGGCAGTGCACACCCCTGAGCACCGTGTTTTCGTGATGGTAAGCAATGTGCATCAGTAGGAAACAAAAAATGTCAAGGTTATTTGATGTATAGGCAGTCAAACAAGTGTATTACTCAAATGTGAAGGTCATGCCAGTCCAGATAGCAGAAATATACGTACAGGAAAATAGTACAAAATATACTTGCAATCATACATTAGATACATAATTAAGTAAATAACTGACACAATATTAGTGTCTCAGCCCTCAAACATATAAAAATTAATATCAGCTACACTATATGTCAAGTGTTATAAGTGAGAGTAACTATAATGGGAAGTGGAACAACATTAAACATGTATGCACTATGCTGTATTCAAACCCAGAATCATGTGCATGGTAGTCCTACACTTACACCTGTTGCCACACGAAGATTGTAAAAACACTTGTCTATGTTGCAGTTCATTGCTAAAACCTGCAATGTCACAACAGTAAAACAAAGTTTGCACATCCTATACTAGAACCCAAGACCATCTAGACTCTTGCCCAGGACTTAAATCCTGCAGCCACAGGATTCACTAGATGACATTCATTATCTTTGAACTCATTGTTAAGTTCTGACTGTTAACCACAGCTCAATGTCACTTACTGAGTTTGTGCAATGCCTAATAGTAACTGAATGCATTCAGTTTCTATTTTTGGCTGTCTGGGTCCTGTCTGCTTTCCTCGGTGGTTCAGTCTGCACACTGCTGAGCTTTGCACAAATGAGAGAAGTACAGCTACACCCATGTGCTCTAAGCGATGCATTGCACAAACACTGGCCAAAAAAAAAAAAAAAAGGAGAAATACTTGAATGAGGAAAAGCAATTTATGACATACACACTCCAAAATGTTAATACACATGAGATATTTCTACTTAGGCCTGGATTAGAACTCTCACTCCAGAACACAGGATGGGTGTCTTATCCCCCTTTGCCACACAAACACCTTTGCAGCAAAGAACTGAAGTCATTCTTCACACAACTAACTGCAACAGAATGTACACTGATATCAAACTATAAACTGTTAATTGTACAATCATTATATTTATTATATTTGGACATAGTGCACTTAGTTATCACACAACATGTTATGATTATTGCTTGCAAACATACAGCTTTATCTTACCTTTCTGTGTTTCTCAGTCATTCATTATCTGACCAGTACACTGAGACATGCAGTGTGTAATCCATTTTATACCATTGACCTTAAAATGTATGAGGACATTAACTGGGAATAATATGATATGCAGTTGCCAACAACTGAAGGGCAGGATGGATGGCACAAACAAGTGCAGACTGCTCTTTTGGGGGTGGAGCAAAAGTGAGTTAATGTTATGGCACATAAAAGGGTACACTGTTCTTTCAGGGGGGATAAAGTTGAGGTACTGTTATGGCACTAACAAGCATAGACTGTGCTTTTGGGGTGAGCAAAGGTGAGTTACGGTTATGGCACAAACAAGAATGGAATTTTTTTGGGGAGGGTCAGTTACTGCTATGGCACAAACAAGGATATGTTGCTCTTGTAACTCTTCTTGTTTTGCATCCTGCCTGTTGTTTGATCTTGTGTCAGTTGTGAAGTCTGAAACTACAATGTGTTTCACTACTTTCTAACATATCTTTCGAATTAATTTCCAGTACAAACATATGGTGCTAAACTGAGGGCATGCGGTAATCATCAGTACTTTTGAGAGGTATGACTGTGCGAATCTTTGATGCCTGATGCCTACTTCTTACTAATGGACACATATAAGTCAAATAAGTCTCTGCTGTCACATGCTAAGGTAATTTCTGTACATATCTCCTACCTTTTACTTGCTTACTGTACCAACTGATGAAATACAAGGATAAGCCATAATATTAATAAACAATAGAGTCCAGGTTCAGGACTTACCTTTTAAATGCAGCAGTTGCCACACTGTTAGTACAGGGCTGACTCTGTCTGATGCAAACAGTACACAGCCAATACATGAGGAGGTAAAGGTTGTGTGAGATGCCCAGCATCAATATTACTATATATATGTCAGTAAGTGGAAGGTTTTAGTCCACTAAGTGGTGAGTGATTGTGCTATGCGTTATCTCTTAGCCAATGGAAGGTCATAGTGAGCATGCCTATGTTTGCCTACACCCACAGCCATTGGTGATTCCCCCTCTGACTCCCCATCTGCCTGTAGCTGTAGTGACCTTGGCATTGATGGTGGGATGTCCCGTCCCCTTACTGATCCTGCTGCAGCTGTTTCCTCAGGATTAAGTTATGTGGCATGGAACATAATGTGAAGATTTTGGTACATGCCAATAGATTGTACTGCAGGGCCTTCCCAGGTGCATCTCCCCTCCCTCAGGATTAAGTTATGTAGCATGGCATATAATGTGAAGATTTTGGTACATGCCCATGGATTGTACTGCAGGCTCCCCCATGTGTATCTAGGCACCAGAACCGTGACTTCAGCAGTGCAAATACATGATCTATGACATTTGTAGTTTGAACGTGTGCCTCATTATGATGTTCTTCTGTGGGTGTGTGTGCATTTCTGATGGGTGCCATCAGCCACGGTTCCAGTGCATAGCCTGCATCCCCCAGTAAATGACCCTTTGGGATATCCTGCCTAACAAATATCTGTTAAGTTGGGAGGTGTGCCAGATATGTGAGTCTTTGTAATTGCCAGCATTGCCAGTACACATGTTCAGGATGATTCCCTTTGCATTACACATGACTTGGCAGTTGATAGAGTGGTAGCCGTTTCTGTTAATGTAGACTGTAGCCCGTTCTTCAGGTGGTCTCTTCATTTCTACATGGCTGCAATCTATGCCAGCCAGTATTTCAGGGTAGTGTGCTACCCAGTACAACTGTTGCATATTGCTGGCCCTCTCCTCAGAACTATGGGGAAAATATATGTGTTTACTGGCATGTTGGAGCATAGCATCCAGGAACTGGTGGAAGATCCTATATGCTGATGCCAGTGACAACCCCGGCATGTCACCTGTTGGTCTCTGAAAGGTACCTGTAGCTAAGATTCTAAGGGCTACACATAACTTAGTTTCCACTGGGATAGGTTCCCCTCAGTTGGCTCTGGCTATGAGTTGAGGGCAGCAGAGTTCACAGAGTTCCTGTAGCGTGTCCCTGTCCACCCTGTAGTGCTCTACAATTTCCACACCATGTAGACTGTGATAAGTTAAATGAGGCCTAAAATCTCTTCTCCTTCTCAACCTAGGTCTATTGTCAGCAGTAGCAGCATTGGCTTCGGCCTCTAGCACATAGAAATGGATTAAAGCAGCAGCTGCCCCTAACATTCTGTCTTTGTAGACTTTCTGTGTCTGTCCTCCAAGACATTTGAAATCCACAGGAAAACCCAGTATGAAGGCTATATGAATGCTTTATAGCTTGTTGAATAGCTCCACTAGATTGGCTGATTATCATGCAGTTTAGCTGATATGTAATTAGCATCTATGAAACGCAGACTAAGACAGATACAATCCCTTAATAAGCTACTCCATTATTAAAAGGTAAATGTGTAGCTAGCCAAACTGATGGTGTGGAGAGTTGTTAAATGTTTGCAAGACTGCAAAAAATTTTTTTCTTCAGGATATATCTGTACATAGTAGTACTGAACTTTAGCAGGTATGCTCCCATTTTGTTACCTACATAATGCATATGTTGGAATGTATTTAAGATTAATGTGAAACTAAGGCTTTTACAATTTTATATGTATGCATTAGTTAGAAGTGTACTGATGGCATGGGCTTGTTTGTCAAGCCATTTCAGATGTATGCATGATTGACAATACACGAAAATGAAATACATAAATATTTCAGGGAGATCTCATTTGGTAGCACTTTTAGCATTTCAAAGATGTTTTGTTAGTAGAATGAGTCATTGCCTGTTCTTTTGTGGGTGGGGGCAAATGTGAATTACTATTATGGCACAAAAAAGAATAGACTGTTCTGTTGGGGGGGCAAAGGTAAGTTACTGTTATGGCACAAACAAGGATATGTTGCTGTTGTTGCTCTCATGGGCACCGGAACCGTAGAGTGAGGGGGAAGGGGCACGCCCCCACATTTGCATCCAACTTATATATACAAATTCCGAGATCACACTACAGTGAAGAAAAGGGTTGTTGTGTCTTTTGGCTTTTCCCGGTTAGGGGTCGCCACAGCGGAACTCCGGTCCGCTAATGATTGGCAGTAGATTTTTACGTGCTGAGTTGCCAGCCCTGACTCACAACCTTTAACGAAGGTACGCCCATTCACGCACGTCTCCACACAGAAGACACTTTAGCTGAGAATCGAACAGGACAATGTCTTACTGCGAGGCGTAAATTTCCCAATCCCCATTTTGTGTGATCTCCGTTCAGCTGCATGAATAAATGATCATAAATGCACAGTGTAACCCAGTGTCAACAGTTCTACAATTTCTACTTTAGTCAAAATGGCAGAAATGTATTTTCTTTATTAAGATCAGATTAGGGTCCGATAGCTCACACTGTTGTACTCTGCCTCTGCTGCTTGGCTTCCTTGACTTCCACTTGTGTGTGTGGGGAGTTCAACTTCAAATTCTGGTGACTGGGCTATACTGCAACTGCAAGCACCTGACCACACTAAGCAAGTGCATTGCCCTGCCTTCCCCCTGCTGACTTACTTAATAGTTCAGTCTGGTCAGGGTTCTGCACCAGGTCACTCAGATGTAAAAATTGGCAGTTAAAGTGGTTGTGCTCTTTCTGTGATCTTATGGGCTCCCATGCTTTTTCTCTGCTATATAATCATCTGCTGGCCAGACTGACATGAGCAGTCTTCCTTCCACTCCTCAATCAATTGAGAGTGATTGAAGTTTGTTGTTTCTTTCTGGTGGAAGAGTAAAAGAGTTTGAACTGAAGTTACAAGAACGGAAGCACATTGTTGTCAGTGCCGTGGTGCTGGTATGTTAAATATATTACTGCCTTCTTGCACGCAGTTGCAGCCTTTGCAGCCAGTATTTTATCTTCTATGTTTTTTTTGTTTGGACTTTAGTAACTGGGCGGGAAAGGCACTGGGTGAGGAGTTTGGGTCTAAGGCAGTGAAGAGATCATTGGGGAAACTTTTTCATTTCAGTGCTTGTAAACACATAGAAAAGTACTGAAAGGTTCGTTGGGGAAAATGTTTAATTTTTGTGGCTGTGCATACATGGACAAAGTATATAAGGGATCCTTGGGGGAAAGGATTCATTTTGATGTAATTTATTTTTACTCTGTAGCCAGTATTTATCTATTTTATCTTCTATTTTTTGTTTGGTAACTGGGCAGGAATGGCACTGGGTGAGGGTCTTGGGTCTAAGGTGGTGAAGAGGTGTTAGGGGAAAGTTTTTCACTTCAGTGCTTGAGTGTGCATACATAGACAAAGTACTGAAGGGGTCATTGGGGAAAATGTTTAATTTTTGTGCTTGTGCATACATGAACAAAGTATGTAAGAGATCCTTGGGGGGAAAGGATTCATTTTGATGTATTTTTGCTTTTACTTATACTGAAAAAGTCAATTATTTATTTTTGTGCTTGTGCATGGAACCTTGGGGGAAATGATTCATTTTAATGTCATTTGGTGGTACTTGTGCATACATGGACAGGCTATTGAGAGGGTTGTTAGGGGAAATGTTTCATTTTTGGTGCTTGTGCATACATGGACAAACCTGACTGAAAGGGTCACTGGAGAAAATGTTTCATTTTAGTGCGTGTGCATACATAGACAAGTAATGAAGGGGTTGTTGGGAAAAATGTTTATTTTTTGTGCTTGTGCATACATGGACAAAGTATGCAAGGGATTCTTGGAAGATATTATTCATTTTGATGTAATTTGGTGCTTACTATGCATACAAACACACTACTGATAAAGTCGTTGGGGAAAATGCTTTATTTTTGTGCTTGTGCATACATGAAAAAGTAATTAAGGGAACCTTGGGGGAAATGATTAATGTTAATGTCATTTGCTCCTTAGATGCATACATGGACAGGCTATTGAACAGGTCATTCAGGAAAGTGTTTCATTTTGGTATTTTTGCATACATGAGAAACTACTGAAGCAGTCTTTGGGGGGATTTAACCCCATAGCACATTACAGTTTTAATTTATTAATTATTTATTGAGTGTTTATGGTACTACTACATGGGTTTATAGATTTATGCTGGACCCTTAACTATTTGGAATCTATTTCTCAGAAGTCTAGGCAAATGTAAAATGGCCTGTGGGAACATGGGTGTAATATGGCTAGTGTGGTAAATGTCCTATGGCCATTAGCATAGTAACCTCCTATAAATCTGTGAACCCTTGATCCTATATTAATTGCAGCTTGCCGATTCTTGGTTTGGGGGCCTTTCTGTAAGAATGCAGTGTGAGAAGAGAGTAGTATATTATGTTAGTAGTTACGCAAAGTTTTTTTGCGTTGTGCACTTTTGTTTGTATTTTGTTGAACATTTCAGGGTTAGTGAACTTATTTCCAAGGACTGCAATCCATCCAAGTTGGAAACTTCTGACCTTATCGTGTTTTTTCCTGATTGGCCTGAGAGATTAACTGTGTAAAAGTCTTTTATCCTGCTGTGATAAGACTCACATTTGCGCATTGTTCAAATTCAGTTCCCTGTGCCAAGTGTGTGTGTGTGTGTGTGTGTGTGTGTGTGTGTGTGTGTGTGTGTGTGTGTGTGTGTGTGTGTGTGTGTGTGTGTGTGTATGTATATATATATATATATATATATATATATATATATATATATATATATATATATATATATATATATATATATGGGTCATCTTCAGATGCCCGACAACGCGTTTCGCCGACACGGAATCCGACGGGACGAAAACACCGACAACGCAGATGACCGACAAGGTGAGAACCCGACGGACTCGGTAAGTGTGCGATAGAGTGAGGGATTTAGTGTTAGGGAGCGGACAGGTAAGTGTGCGATAGTGAGGGACTGTGGGTTTAGGGGTGGGTTAAGTGAGTTAGGGTTAGGGTGCAGGTAGGGTGTGTGTGCGATAGTGAGGGACTGAGGGTTTAGGGGTGGGTTAAGTGAGTTAGGGTTAGGGTGCAGGTAGGGTGAGTGTGCGGTAGTGTCGGACCTTGGGGTTAGGGGTGGGTAAGTGAGTTAGGGTTAAGGTGCAGGTAGGGTGAGTGTGCGGTAGTGTCGGACCTTGGGGTTAGGGGTGGGTAAGTGAGTTAGGGTTAGGGTGCAGGTAGGGTAAGTGTGCGGTAGTGTCGGACCTTAGGGTTAGGGTTTGGGTTAGGGATAGTGGATATGTTATGTAGTGTACTGTGTTGTTTACGTGTAGTGTGTTGGTGTAATGGTTTTCGGTGTTTTGCGTTGTCGGTATTTTTTGTTGTCGGTCTTTTGGTGTCGGTGATTTGTGTGTCAGCGAAACGCGATTTCGGGCATCTGAAGGTGATCCATATATATATATATATATATATATATATATATATATATATATGTATGTATATGTACATATACATGCATATATGTATATATTGGTTGAAAATACTAGGTAGACATAAGTGCCCCTTTTGCCCTCTGCACCCTCCCCCCAGTCTTCAACAGCTTTGTGCACCTATGGTTGCTCTCCTTGTTTTGCATGCTGCTCGTTGTTATTATTTCATATCTGTAGACTGTTTTATGTTACTCCAGTGGGTAATACTGACTGACTACCTTTTCTGTTTTATCTGGAATGAGTTAATTTGTAGTTATGTGATATTTATGTGTATTACCATTCTGTTGTCTTTTATGATACCTGCACTGTATTATCATTATGTTGTCTTTTAGGACACGAACAACTATGTTATTCAGGTGTGTCCATTCATGGAGACCCTCCTTCAGTGATGCTAAAATGAAATAATTCTTGACAGTTTTCAACAACATGGTGCATTTCTCCTGGGAAGGGATCATGTGGATATGGCACAAAGGCTGCAAATATGGCAGGAGATTGTAGAAGATGTCAGTGATGTGGTCAACCACTACAGAACATATGAACAGGTGCAGCAGTGGGCCACTGACATGATAACCACTGCATGGAGCTGAGCAATTGCAGTTGCTCATGACCAAATGGTTACTGGTAGAGGGCATGCTACGGCGCCACCTGTTATCCCCAATGAAGACTTCCGGGCAAATATACAAGACCCTGACAGCTCACAGGAGAGTGGAGTACATCATATGCACCACACCTTCTGAGACAGGAAACATGGCCCAGGAGCATCTTCCAGGTAGGCTTTGTTATCTGAACAGTTGAATACTGTTGTATAGTAAACCAATTGAAATGAATGTTAATTCTGTGTCACATGTCTTTTTTGGGGGGGAGATTGATGATTATTACAGTTATAAGCATAGTCTGGAGTTGTCAACCGCATTCTTGTTGATAGTAGAGTTAATGCACATGTAAAGGAGTAAATTATTACCCCCAGTGTTAATGTTAAATGTGACAATGTTGCCCTTACCTCGTGTATTACTTCCTTCAGGAATGTCAGGACTCCAACAACATATGCATCCTACAGATGATAAGGCAAATAATTGTATGTCAGTATTGCAGATCAGTTTAAAGAAATATCATAATGTGTCATCTTAGGCCTGTTGTGTGTGTATTGCTGTATTGTCTGTAATAGTAAATAGTCAAAATATATAAGGCGGTACTACCAGGCTGAGAATAAAACAGCTTTATTAAAACAATAAATATAGCAGCATCAAATCATAAGTGCTTTCGGGTAGAATCCCTTCATCAGATGATAACTTTTAAAACAGACATCACATCTTATATAAAACAACATAGCCAATCAAATTCAATAGTTTATCCTCCTTTTTGCTAAAGCTGGTTTTAAAGGAACTGCACCATTTAGTCCTGGAGCTTTATCAGCTCCCATTCTTAATATCCATTGTATTTCTCTATACTCAGTTTCATTCCTCACATTTCCCATTCTTTGACTTCTATTAATAACAGTTATAGCCATAAAAACAAAAACATGACCTTCATGTATAGCTATATGTTTATACAATGCATTTTGTTATTTTTTCAATCTAATATCGGACAGGTGCTTAAAAATTCTGTCTTTAAACCTACAGTTGGTTTTACCTACATAGTATGCTGTACATAACTGACAGCCAGCAATGTAAACCACATTGTGTGTATTGCAATCAACATATGCATTCATAAAATAACTCTTGTTAGTCCTGGGATGTAAAAAAACAATTATCTTGCTTGATATTGCTACACGCCTTGCAATTTTGACAGGGAAATGTGCCCTTGCTCTTAATATTACACCATTTAAAACCATTACAGGAGGGTTCATGGTACAAAATATCTTTTAAGTTCTTATTTCTTTTAAAAACAAATCTGGGTTGTGTTCCTACAACTTTGGTTATACTTTCATCTGTGAGTAAGATTCTCCAATTATTTCTAATAATGTTACAAATACCACCTATATCACTGTTATAGGTTAAACTCAACTGCATCCTCTTATTACTGTTAGACACCAGAATACCAGTGGTATTTTGTGGCCATTCTCCCCTATCTGCCCATGGTCTAGCTTTATACTTCCTATATGTCTTACTATTTCTCCGTTTTTTTATCTAATACATTCCTAGTGTACCCCCTTTTTTGAAAATTAGTCTTTAAAGAATCTAATTCATGATTAAATTAAAACAATGAGTGAGAAGGTCACTTAAAATCCAATCATTAAAAACAAAAATGAAAACTTCAGCATGTTCATAAGGTTCATTTGCACATATCTCATGTGCCTCGGATACAAGAGGTTTGGGAGGTCACTCAGTGGAAATTCATGATTAAATGTATTCTCATTGTACATAGCCTAGACACTCTGCATATTTGCCCTTTTACTATATTCTGGAACACATACCTAGGGTGCATGCTATGAAAACTCAGAATGCTGTTAGTCCAGCAGGGTTTCCTATATAATGATGTATCCACACTACCATCAATATGTTTGGAGACACTAACATCAAGGTATTCAATATTAGAATCAGAACAATTCAATAAAAACCTAAAAAAGCTAGTGGTCGATTCTAAATATGCATTGTATAAACATATAGCTATACATGAAGGTCATGTGTTTGTTTTTATGACTATAACTGTTATTAATAGAAGTCAAAGAATGGGAAATGTGAGGAATGAAACTGAGTATAGGGAAATGCAATGGATATTAAGACTGGGAGCTGATAAAGCTCCAGGACTAAATGGTGCGGTTCCTTTAAAACCAGCTTTAGCAAAAAGAAGGGTAAACTATTGAATTTGATTGGCTTTGTTGCTGTATATAAGATGTGATGTATGTTTTAAAAGTTATCATCTGATGAAGGGATTCTACCCAAAAGCACTTATGATTTGATGCTGCTATATTTATTGTTTTAATAAAGCTGTTTTATTCTCAGCCTGGTAGTACAGCCTTATATATTTTGACTATTTGCTATTTGTATTTTTGGTGGTACTTTTGGTGCAGGAGGCCTTTAATTTACCTTTGGATTTTTCTGTTGTTATACTGGGCTCCTGTTACACATGGCTGACTGACCAAGTGAAGATATTGAGCTTGGATATGTTCCACACAAGTATTTCAGTAACCTGACTTAATAGATCTTTCCTACAGTCCAACCCCTGTTGGATGTGGATATTGAATCTTCTACTCTACTTTCCAGTGGTGAACAAGGGTCAAAACAAGGTGAGACTGAATTTAATGTGCTACTAGCATCTTTACAAGATACTTTGATGAGGCTAAAGTGCCTACAATGGCACAGATTTTATTTTGAAGAGTGCCTTAAAAATAACATTTTACCTAGAGGCTTGCATGTTTTGTGTATGCCAGCACAAGGGGAGCAATATCCCGAGTTGCTGACACGCTGACGACAAATTAATTTACAAACAAGTCAATCCTACATGCACTTACTTGTAGCTTTTTTTCAATCGAAGAGGATGATTTATTAAGAAAGCTGACAGTTTACGAATGCAGATAGAAAGCGACTTCAAAACTGATTATTACAGGGATAAATGTATGGATGTACTTTGTGCGGCAGCCAATTATGACTTTAAACTGCAACAAATAAAGTTAAGAAAGTTGCAGTGTGATTATCGTGATTTTTCATTGGGCAACATTTTTGTCTGACCCCCCACTCAGGGCTATACACGGAGCAGCTCACCTGAGTTAGCTGCAACACCAGCACCCAATCAACAGTATAAAAAAGAACGTTTAGATTTGGTGCATTCCAAGCAGCATAGTGCTTCCTGTTCTCAGGGGCTTGGTACACATAGCTATGTGAATACCGGGGTTCACCTTCTGCTATTGATGCTTCGACCATTGAAGGGCACTCAGTAATTGCTGACATTTCTTTGGCTGCAATGGTTGACAAAGCAATGGAGTCTCGAAGCAAAAGGCTGGACTTCTTACAACTGGGAGCTATACCTAAAAGCAACAATACCATCAATCCTTCTATTTTGCTGACTGATTCTGCTGCCTCTACCTCTTCTTCTTTCTTCAATTTGCCGGCACCAGTCAAGAAGAAAAATGCACGGAAGAAGAGCTCTTCACATCAAATAGAGACGAACTACAAAAGGAGACGAACTTTAAACTGACTGACAAATTTGTTTTTAATGTATATAATATTTCAGGTATTCACCTTTCTCAGTTACAAATATTTGTTTTAAGTAAGGGTTTGAATTTTATACCCAGTACAATGGCTGATTTCTGTACTTTGATACCAGAGTTAATGCTGTTTGCATGCAATGTTATGTTGAAACAACTGTACTCTGATAGTAATGAAGTTAAAACATTGTTTAGTTTGAAGCAACCTAGTACATTTTCACCCCCTACTTTGGTGATGTTTATTAGATCATGTGAACTTGAGATTGAACAGTACTTGTAAAATGCACGCAGATCTATTTACTATAATATGGACCAGCAACACAGGAAAGCAATGGATGAACTAAAAAGCAATGATGGTGGGAGGCTGGCATAATGGTTAAGGTGCTTACCTTAGAAACACAAGGCGCAGGGTTTGATTCTCACATGGGGTAATTGGCTAGGCTTAAAATGGCCCACGAGGACAGATAGCCTAGTACTAATCTATGATGATATTGTAATTAAGCCTGCCGATAAGGGCGGAGCTGTGGTGGCACTTAGTAAAGAGTATTACAACATGCAGATAGGCATGCTATTAGCTGATGCACAAACATTTATTCAGTTGTCACCACTTACGGTAAATTCGTATATACAGAAAGTACATAGGTCCCTATTAAATATGGAAAGAACAGGGCTATTAGAGCATGAGTTACTGACATTCTTGTATATTGAACACCCCACCATTTCATTTTTTTAAGGCTTTACCAAAAATCCATAAGGATTCTAAAACACCACCCTAAGACCTATTGTATCTGGTAAGGGGTGGGTAACGGAACACATTTCTATATGACTAGAATGTAGTCTTAGACCTATATTGCTTGGGATTCCTAGAATTTTAAAGGACACAGCTACATTTTTACAAACATTTGGTGCATATTTACAGGAAACTCAGACTACCTATATATTTACCACCCTTGATGTAAAGAATTTGTTTACTGTTATTGATAATATATATGAGGTCAATGCTTTGAGTGAGGTACTTAACAATAAAAATGACATGCATTTAGAAGACAATATTTGTATGTGTTCCTTGTTGCAATTGGTACTGGAGAACAATGTGTTTCTTTGCCAAAACAATTAGTATTGCCAGCGACAAGGTGTAGCTATGGGTACGCCATGTGCACCTGGCTTATTGGGAAGATATGGTAATATTCGAAGCTGAGCATACATGGAAAGACAAACTTTTATTTTATAATCGATTTGTGGACGACATTTTTATTTTATGGGGAGGTACAGAAAATGAACTTGTGTCCTTTGCAGAATATTTAGAATCGATCACTAGCTTTTTTAGGTTTTCATTGAATTGTTCTGATTCTAATATTGAATACCTTGATGTTCATGTCTCCAGACATATTGATGGTAGTGTGGATACATCATTATATAGGAAACCCTGCTGGACTAACAGCATTCTGAGTTTTGATAGCATGCACCCTAGGTATGTGTTCCAGAATATAATAAAAGGGCAAATATGCAGAGTGTCTAGGCTATGTACAATGAGAATACATTTAATCATGAATTAGATTCTTTAAAGACTAATTTTCAAAAAAGGGGGTACACTAGGAATGTATTAGATAAGAAACGGAGAAATAGTAAGACATATAGGAAGTATAAAGCTAGACCATGGAAAGATAGGGGAGAAGGGCCACAAAATACCACTGGTATTCCGGTGTCTAACAGTAATAAGAGGATGTTTGAATTTTATACCCAGTACAATGGCTGATTTCTGTACTTTGATACCAGAGTTAATGCTGTTTGCATGCAATGTTATGTTGAAACAACTGTACTCTGATAGTAATGAAGTTAAAACATTGTTTAGTTTGAAGCAACCTAGTACATTTTCACCCCCTACTTTGGTGATGTTTATTAGATCATGTGAACTTGAGATTGAACAGTACTTGTAAAATGCACGCAGATCTATTTACTATAATATGGACCAGCAACACAGGAAAGCAATGGATGAACTAAAAAGCAATGATGGTGGGAGGCTGGCATAATGGTTAAGGTGCTTACCTTAGAAACACAAGGCTTAGGGTTTGATTCTCACATGGGGTAATTGGCTAGGCTTAAAATGGCCCACGAGGACAGATAGCCTAGTACTAATCTATGATGATATTGTAATTAAGCCTGCCGATAAGGGCGGAGCTGTGGTGGCACTTAGTAAAGAGTATTACAACATGCAGATAGGCATGCTATTAGCTGATGCACAAACATTTATTCAGTTGTCACCACTTACGGTAAATTCGTATATACAGAAAGTACATAGGTCCCTATTAAATATGGAAAGAACAGGGCTATTAGAGCATGAGTTACTGACATTCTTGTATATTGAACACCCCACCATTTCATTTTTTTAAGGCTTTACCAAAAATCCATAAGGATTCTAAAACACCACCCTAAGACCTATTGTATCTGGTAAGGGGTGGGTAACGGAACACATTTCTATATGACTAGAATGTAGTCTTAGACCTATATTGCTTGGGATTCCTAGAATTTTAAAGGACACAGCTACATTTTTACAAACATTTGGTGCATATTTACAGGAAACTCAGACTACCGCCTATATATTTACCACCCTTGATGTAAAGAATTTGTTTACTGTTATTGATAATATATATGAGGTCAATGCTTTGAGTGAGGTACTTAACAATAAAAATGACATGCATTTAGAAGACAATATTTGTATGTGTTCCTTGTTGCAATTGGTACTGGAGAACAATGTGTTTCTTTGCCAAAACAATTAGTATTGCCAGCGACAAGGTGTAGCTATGGGTACGCCATGTGCACCTGGCTTATTGGGAAGATATGGTAATATTCGAAGCTGAGCATACATGGAAAGACAAACTTTTATTTTATAATCGATTTGTGGACGACATTTTTATTTTATGGGGAGGTACAGAAAATGAACTTGTGTCCTTTGCAGAATATTTAGAATCGATCACTAGCTTTTTTAGGTTTTCATTGAATTGTTCTGATTCTAATATTGAATACCTTGATGTTCATGTCTCCAGACATATTGATGGTAGTGTGGATACATCATTATATAGGAAACCCTGCTGGACTAACAGCATTCTGAGTTTTGATAGCATGCACCCTAGGTATGTGTTCCAGAATATAATAAAAGGGCAAATATGCAGAGTGTCTAGGCTATGTACAATGAGAATACATTTAATCATGAATTAGATTCTTTAAAGACTAATTTTCAAAAAAGGGGGTACACTAGGAATGTATTAGATAAGAAACGGAGAAATAGTAAGACATATAGGAAGTATAAAGCTAGACCATGGAAAGATAGGGGAGAAGGGCCACAAAATACCACTGGTATTCCGGTGTCTAACAGTAATAAGAGGATGCAGTTGAGTTTAATCTATAACAGTGATATAGGTGGTATTTGTAAAATTATTAGAAATAATTGGAGAATCTTACTCACAGATAAAAGTATAACCAAAGTTGTAGGAACACAACCCAGATTTGTTTTTAAAATAAATAAGAACTTAAAGATATTTTGTGCCATGAACCCTCCTGAAATGGTTTTAAACGATGTAATATTAAGAGCAAGGGCACATTTCCCTGTCAAAATTGCCAGGCGTGTAGATATATCAAACAAGATAATTGTTTTTTATATCCCAGGCCTAACAGGAGTTATTTTATGAATGCATATGCTGATTGCAACACACACAATGTGGTTTACATTGCTAGCAGCGTACTATGTAGATAAAACCAACTGTAGGTTTAAGGACAGAATTTTTAAACACGTCCAATATTAGATTGAAAAAAAGAAGAAAATGCATTGTATAAACATATAGCTATACATGAAGGTCATGTTTTTGTTTTTATGGCTATAACTGTTATTAATAGAAGTCAAAGAATGGGAAATGTGAGGAATGAAACTGAGTATAGGGAAATGCAATGGATATTAAGACTGGGAGCTGATAAAGCCCTAGGACTAAATGATGTGGTTCCTTTCAAACCAGCTTTAGCAAAAAGGACGGTAAACTATTGAATTTGATTGGCTATGTTGTTTTATATAAGATGTGATGTCTGTTTTAAAAGTTATCATCTGATGAAGGGATTCTACCCGAAAGCGCTTATGATTTGATGCTGCTATATTTATTGTTTTAATAAAGCTGTTTTATTCTCAGCCTGGTAGTACTGCCTTATATATTTCGACTATTTGCTATTTGGATTTTTGGTGGTACTTTTGGTGCAGGAGGCCTTTAATTTATCTTTGGGTTTTTATGTAATAGTGGCAGCACTGTTAGTTTGTTAGCATATATTGCACTACAGTAGTGCAGGTATTAATGTATTCCTGTGTTTCTTACTTTTTAACACAGGTGATCATGACAGTGGGAGTGTGGGCTCTGTGCCACCTGATGTCAGTAGCTCAGCAGGCTCTGTTGATGATGGTGGCCAAATTGAGGCATAGTCAAGGTGGTGCAGAGGTAGAATCTGACACAGAAGTCGGCATACAGCCATCCCCTGCATTTCCATCATACACAGCCAGTAGACCTATGCCTACCAATTCCACAGTGCCCACAGATATTGGACAGGTGGAGGGTAAGGACATTGATCAGGGAAGTGGGGCTACTGTGGCTTCAGTGCCTGTTGAGTCTGCCTGTAGCCAAAGTGTGGGAGACGTGCCACACAGGAGGATTGATAGAGGTGCTCATAGGAGGCCTGCTGTCTCTCCTCCACCTGGTGCAGGTGTCACTTCCAGTGCCACTCAAAAGATGTTTAGGGATGTCATGGATGCAACAGGCACATTCCTATAGGTGCTCCACACAAATGCTCAGGGTTGGACAGTCTGACATGTGTGAATGCCTCTACTATGTTGCCGATTCACTGGATCTGATGAATGACACATTGGAATGAGAGGTGTCTGAGATGGACTGAAGGGTGTCTGTCATGGAACGAACAGTGTCTGTGATAGAACATTTGCTGGAAGGGGAACAGCATCCTCATGGGCAGAGGTCAGTGACATCATCTGCTGTTAGCCAATGTGGCCATTCCAGATCACACTCCCAGAGTGGCAGTACTTCCACTACTCCATCAGTGAGTGTGCTGCTCACACCTAGATGTGGTAGACCATGGGGGTCATGGTTCTGGGCATCTTCATGAAGAGAGGTTGCCAGCAGACATCGGCCACGTTCAGGTAGAAGCACTGCATCTGACCATGGGTGTGGAGGTACCAGCCTGGCAGAGCCAGTTCTCTTAGTTGAGGATAAGAACAATGAACTGCCACCTTTACCATGCATGGCTCACACTAGTCCAACAGACCAAGACACAGAGCTAGTGCAGAGCTTGGCTGTGTTCATGCAGACACTCATACACCAATTTCACCTACAGGACCCATGCAAACACACAACAGTTACTCATTTTGCCTCACTAGCCATTTGTTGTTTTATCCCAATGACTGCCTTCTTCTCCTTCTTACTCACATACACTCAAGGACCTTTTTTGTTAGCCTAGTCTTCCTGCCTCCCCCCCCAACACTCTGTGCAAGTGATGATAACAGTGCCAGATCCCTGTTTTCTATCTTTTGGCTTCAGGGATACAAAAGCTGTGTCTGATGCTCAGGGTGCATAACTAACTTTGTAGTTAGTATATCTGAATTTGTGTTGTTGAACTGGTCATTGTACTCTTGACTTATATTGGCCTTGGTAAGTTATACAGTTGATAGCATCATAATTTCACAAGTTTATAGTGAATGCTCTTGTTGCAGCCATGGTGGTGCAGCGGTTAGCATTGCCACCTCCCAGCAAGAGGTTCTGCAGTTCAATTCTTGGCTGGGGTGCCTTCTGTGTGGAGTCTGTATGTCCTCCCTGTGGTCGCGTGGGTTTCCTCCGGGTGCTCTGGTTTCCTCACACATCCCAAAGACATGCAGTAGGTGGATTGGACACTCTAAATTGGCCCTAAGTGTGTGTGCCTTCTGTGGAACGTTGGGTGCTGGGCTGGCAACTCGACACCGTAAAACTCCACTGCCATTCATGAGCAGACAGATGATCTGCTGTGGTGACCCCTAACTGGGAAAAGCAGAAAGAAGAAGATAGTGAATGCTCTTGTAAGAGTTGTGAAGTCAGAAACTGCAATGTGTATCATTACTTTCTAACTTCTCTTTTTAATCCTTTTCCAGGCACAAAGGTATGGTGCACACCATAAGTCACACCATTTTATTCAGATCTTAGAATTGTATGACAGCACTGTAGTTAAATCTCATCGGTTCATAGCTTCACAGGTGTTTACTAGGCTAACAACCACAAGAGCCTTTTTAAGCCTAGCCATGCATCCTAAATCTGCAACAAGTTCTGATACCCTTGATAAGTGTAAACATGGGCCTAGGAGATGAACCATTTACAGGTTACCTGTGTCCATTAGAGATATAGGTGCCAAACCAGGGATGAATTTCTGGTTTCCCATCCAATTGTCCAAGTTGCACTTGAATTGGGTTAGGGAGGAACTCTGCTTCACATGGATGGGGAGCCTGTTTCATAGATGGGGGTAGTCTCTGGGATACATACCTATCTCTCCAGCAAATCCTATTTATATCACAGGCGAGGTTTAAGTCTTTAGAATGGGTAATTCTGGTACTGTTTGTTTTGTAGCTAAGCAGGAGGTCCATCAGAGTGGGGTCTGACAATGCCCTGTATGCCAGGCATAGATCACCCCTCAAAAGCCTGTAGGAGACAGAATACAGGATACGGCCTTGGGGCAGTCTGCATAGAACATATTACTTGTGCCCTGTATTCTTTTAGTGAGGAACCTCTGTGGACATTCCAATTGTTGGATATGCCTGGTTTGGTACATACCAAAGGGGGCATTGTACTCAATGATAAGTCTGATGAATGCTGAATACAGTGGAATAATGACTTGCTTAGACTTAGTTGCTATACCTTTGTTTATAAGTTGGGCAACATAGAATGATTTACTCACCACTGTAGACACGTGATGATCAAAGGCTAGATTACTATCTATGTGTATACCTAAGTCCCTGACTACTGGGTCATTTCTAAGGGGTGTGTTATCAATATGATAGTTACCAGGGATGGATGACTTCCCAAAGGATACTTCTGAGAAGTAAATGCCAAAAAGGAGTGGTCCAAGGAATGATCCCTGAAGGACTCCACTTGTGACTGGCCTCTTTGTAGAGGTGAACTCCCCAGTTCCAACTTCCTGGGTTGTGCCTGTGAGCCAATTGGCTATCCCTAGGGTGACATGCTGATTTATACGTAACCTCTTGAGTTTGTCAACAATGCCTGAGTGGGGTATTGTGTCAAATGCCTTAGCCAGGTAAAAGTAGGCAGTGTGAATGATTTTGTCCTTATCCATTGCGTTGGTGACCTTCTCAAAGAAGTCCACCAGGTTGAATAGGCATGATCTGCCCTTGACAAAACCAAACTGGGTTGGGTCCAGTGCCTGGAGGTTTACTATGTCTCTACTGATCATCTCCATGATAATTCTTTCCATGGCTTTACATATAAGATTAGTGAGACTTATGGACCTGTAGGTTTCCAAGGTATGCAGATAGCCTGCCTTTGTGCAGAGGGATGGCTGTTTTCTTTCTCCATACATGAGGCACAACACCTGTTTGAAGGCTACAGTTAAATAGTAATTTCAAAGGCCCTGACAGGTCATGTTTCATGCTATTTAGAAGGCATCTTGGGATATCGTCTGAGCCCATTGATGCAGTGCTCGTGGTCTTAGAAAGAGCATTAAGGACTTGTTTCCCAGTGATAGTAGGAGGAGTTATATTTGATGATATTTCCTGAAGGAAGGTTGAGGAGAAGAGAGGAGAAAAGTTGGAGCTGAATTTATCAGCCAGGAGGTTTGCTATATCTTCTGGCTCAGTACATGGTGGCTCCATTTACAATGAGCACTACACACAATTGTGTATTGCCTTTGAGGTTGTGGACATAGCTAAAGAATGCTTTGTAGCTGTCCTTGGCCTGGGAGGCCAAACTTACCTCAAATTTGGCTTTGGTAGACTTTATTTGTCCTCTGAGTTGTTTGTTTAGCTTGATGAGAGTGCTTTTATCCTACTGGATGCTGCACTTTCTAACTTTTGCCACGATTTTCTTCCTCCTGTTATACATCTGACTGATTTTGTGATTCCACCAGGGTTGCTTGTTTTTTTACTTAGTTCTGTACTTCTTCCTGGTGGTTACAGCTGCCTCTATGCAGCTATTAACATGCTTGTACAGGGTATCTGTGAAAAGTTCTGCATAGGCAGAAGTGTTCTCAGGGTTTATGGGAGCTTGAAATGTTGCCAGGTTCTCACTTAATAGCAGGAGGTTAGCCTTAGAATAGTTCCTGAATATTCCAGGTTTAGCTGGGGGTCCAGGTTTTATTTTTACTTCAAAGGAGACCATTTTGTTGTCTGACCTTACCAGAGAAGGTATTACAGTAGTGGGACTGCAGCATTCTCACATATTAGTGAGGACAAAATCCAGTATGTTTGCATCCCTAGTTGGCATATTGACTGTCTGGTCCAGGGCATTTGTGTTTACAAAAATCTAGGAATCTCTGTGCATATACATTTGGTGTTCTATAGGATTCCCAGTTAATAGTGGGGTAATTAAAGTCACCCATGAATATGGTATTGGGTTGGATGGTTAGTGTTTCTAATAAGTTTAAATACATGGTATGGGTTTCATGGGTCATAGAGGGGGACCTATAGCTTGCAAAGAAGTTGCATTGGGTTTTACCTATGGTGATGTGAACATGGAGCAGCTCAAGTGCATTATCCTGTTTGACCAGCCTTGAAGTATATTTATTTTTGATGTAAACAGAGACACCTCAACCTTTAGTTCCTGCCTGTGAAGTAGCTGCCCTAAATGTGTGGAAGGCGTTATAACCTTGCACTGCTGGTGTGCTCTCTATGGCTTTAAACCATGTTTCAGTGACCACACAGACATCAGCATTCTCTAGGTTAAAGAGAGATTCTAGGGAGTGGCGTTTTTTGTTTAAGGCACTATGGGGGAAGACAATGTTTTAGCTAGTATTTGAAAGCCTAGAGGGGAGAGGTACAGACCATCCCTGGCAAAGCAGGTTGGTCTGTTCACCATTTCCTTCCATACTGACAAATATTGCACCCTCTTAGAATGGCACCAGAAACTAAGCCAATTATTAAAGTCAATCATCTTTTGTTTGTACTGTAGCATCATTCTTGGAGAAGGTAAAATGCTGCTCAATGCTAGGTTCATACTAGCCTGAGACACATATTCTGAGAGCTCCATGATGTCTCTCTTCAAATAGTCCAAGGAGGTATATCTCAGGTCATTTACTCCCACATGGACTATGACTGAGTCATATTGGTAATTGTGGTCCAGTAACCTGAGTGCATGTGTGACATGGCAGATCCTAGCCCCTAATAAACAACTGAACTCAACTTTCTCCTTACTGAGCCTGGTGAGATGGACATCATTGTATCTCACAATGGAGTCTCCAGTGACTAGAATATTGGATTGTATGGTGACTTGCCTTATGGGCCTAGAGGTAGAGGCTCCATGAGATGTAGCTCTATGTATTACTGTGGGTGTTGTTTTGAAAGAGTGCATTTGAGGCTGCTGAGGGTATTTGTTATGTGTACTTCATCTAGGAGGTCTTTGTGGTTTAGGAAGGTTACATATAAGTGCCACAGCATATGTGGGTCTATATGTCTGCTTTAAATAGTGCATTATGGGTGCAACAGTAATATGGTATAATGCTCTATTTTGTATGTACCTCACCAGACATATGCCGCAGCTGGAGAGACCACAGGGCTTTCTCATCAAGATAACACAGGGCCTACAAACCATACCATGATATTTATGGATAGATTAAAAGACATGCCACTGTCATCTGTCTTGTATTGGATGAGGTGACGTCTGCTTGGTTTCCAGGCCAGTATCTGACCATGCCTTGGTGATATTTAATAACCTGATATAGCCGATGACATCAGCATTGGCTGTCGAGAATATGGTAGTAGTGTCCCATATGCTGCTGTAAAGGCTCTCTGTAATGTCAGGCAAGAGCACGCACACACACACATGCACACACACACACACACACACACACACACACACACACACACACACACACACACACACACACACACACACACTTGACTGCAGTGTGAATAGAACCCCTACTTATCTAAGTACACAGACTACAGAACACTATGTAATGCAAGCACCATGGCACACGTCTGACTTTCACAAGACTGCAGCTGAACTTATAGTACATGACCCCAGCAGGCCATGTGTGAGACAAGATGGTGGCAGGCCTTCATAGTTTCATAGTTTCATAGGCTCATACAAAGGTACTACCATAATGGCCCTAGGTTCATAGGTGGTAAATATGCTAAGGCCATTAGCCTAGTAACTACCTATGAACCTAGGCCATTAGCCTAGGTTCATAGGTGGTTACTAGGCTAATGGCCTTGGGGCCTTTTCATGCCTCACTATGTTGTACCAGTGCTCCCTTATAGACCAAAATATGTAGTCAGTATTTGCAAATCCATGATCGGCACTGGTTGCCACTGTCTAAGAGTGACATAGGTGAAAGTCCTGGGGTATGTTTACGATTTTCCATCCAATTGTCCAAGTTAAGCTTAAATAGGGTCACTGAGGAGTTCAGTCTCATGTGAATTGGGAGTTTGTTTCATAAGAGTGGCAATCTCTGGGAGACATATCTGTCTCTCCAGCCTGTCCTGTTGATGTCGCAGCCTAAGTTAAGGTCCCTACCATGAGCGTGTCTTGTTCCATTTGATTTACAGAGATGCAGCATTTTTATTAAGGAAGACTTCGAGATTGCTCTGTAGGCCAGGCACAAGTTGCTTCTCAGCAGTCCGAGTACAGTGACAGGGCCTTCAGTCTGCCCATGTAGGTCATGTGTTGAAGAAAAAAAAATGGGGGGGGGTATTATTAATTGTGTAATTTGCAGGGACTTCTCTTTTGCCAAATGGGATAATAGTGTATTTTTTTTAACTTTAAGTGGGTGGCCTATACAACAAATATTTATGTATGTCAGTCCATTTAGTAGTATGTTGACATCATTTGGTGATTCAATGATTGCACATGGTTTGCAGTCATCAGCGAACTTGCTGAGCTGCAGGCTATCTGTTATCACCTGAATTTCTGAGAAATAGATTCCAAACAGTAGAAGGTCCAGCACAGAGCCTTGTGGAACACCACTGGTAACATGTCTGCTGGTAAAGGTGAAATCCCCAAGGCTTACTATCAAAATGTGGAGCGGCACTTAAATGGGATGGCTGAATGCATATTTGTTCCACTTTCCATAATGCCAATCTGGAAATGTTTGAATCCTCATTAGCAAATGGTTGTGTGCATTTGCTAATATATCGATGTTCTGATAACAGATGGCACTACCGGGGCTATCTGGAAATTTACCCTTTTCCTCACTGTAGTGCAATCTCGGACGTGGAATATGTAATATGCAGGGGATGTGGGGGTGCAGTCCCCCACACGGGGGTACAGAGGGCTTGTCCTCTTGTAAAACTGTAAAAACTTGTGCTGTAGATGTATAATTGCTACTGAAGCTTCAGCGGAAGTGCCTGAAGGTCTGACATCCCCTGATGACATTTTGAATAAGTTCAAATGTGGATGTCGAGGTGATGATTTCTGACATTCTGTAAAAGTGACATTCCCAAATTCAAAATGTCAGCTCAGGCAATTAAATAGATGTCGTTTTGAGATTCAACATTTTGATAGTAAATCAATCGCTAAATATGACTGTATGTGTTCTGTTGGTGAGACAGTTGTCTACCCATCTAATGATGTATGGGTTAATCTTCAGCTGGAGAATTTTCTCAATGATGCCTGAGTGGGGGATTGTGTCAAAGCCCTTGGCCAAGTTAAGATAGGCAGTATGTACTGATTTGCCTTCATCTAGGGCTTTGGTGACACTTGAAGAATTCTACTAGGTTTAACAGGCATGCTCTGCTCTTAATGAAGCTAAACTAGGTTGGCTTCAGAGTTTGAAGGTCAACAATGTTCTTGTTGATAAGGTCCAAGATGATTCTATGGCCTTACAGACAAGCCTGGTCAGGCTTATGTGTCTATAGTTCCTTGGGTCAGTTAAGCCCTCTGTGCAAGGGGATTATAGTTTCTGTTTTCTACTCTGCCAGGACAAAGCCACTACTTATACTGGGGTTGAACAGAGTACCCAGTTCTTCCGCTAACTGTTGCTTTACACTTTTTATTAAGCAGCCTGGGATGTTATCTGGTCCCATAGAGGCTGTGTTTTGGCCTTGGCCTTTGTGGTTATTACCTATTCTTTGGTGATGATAGGTGGAGAAGTGGTGACAAGTATGCTTTGGGGTATGATTGGTGGAGACAGTGGTGTGAAATGTTTGCCAAACTTGTCTGCTAACAGGTTGGCAATGTCCTCAGGTTCAGTATGACTGGTAATGCCCACTATGAATTTGGTGCAAAGCTGAGCCTTCCCCTTTTACATTACAGACATAGCTAAAAAATGCCTTGTGAATATCCTTAGCTATGGATGCTAATTTAGTTTTGTAATTTAATTTAGAGGACTTAACAAGATGTCTAATTTGCTTGTTCATACTATGGAGGGTGTTCTTCTGCTGAGACTGTTCCCTCTAATTCTTGCACATCAGTTTCTTTTCTGGTTTTTATAATCTATTTATGCTAGATGTCCACTATAGTGTTTTGTTTTTACATGAGTAAGTTTTGATACCTTCTCGCATGGCTAAGTCTATATATTTGTAAAGGTGTTTATAAAGGACATTTGTGTACACCTCCGTATAAAAGTCTTTACTGTCAGTAGTGTCAGGAGTTTTTAAACTGTTGCTTTAGAGAAACATTTCATCCTTTTGGATCCTGGGGGGGGGTGGGGGTCAGGTAATTGTTACATTGAACATAACTGATTTATGGTCATACTTTATCACGAAGGGTCTCACACATGGGGTGGTGCAGTAATCTCCCATGTTGCTGAGAACAAGGTCAAGGACATTTGAGCCTCTTGTGGGGGTGTGGACTAACTCTTCCAGAGCATTTGTGTTTACAAATTGCAGGAACCTTAGGGCAAGTGTGTTTAAGCCCATATATGTATTCCAGTTGATGGAAGGATAGCTAAAGTCACCCATGCCTAACATGTTTGTGTGTATTATGAGTGAATCAGGTAGGTCCAGGAATGCACTGTATGGTTTTCATGGTTCATGTTGCTGGATCTGCACCTAACAATGACATGGTCTATCCTACAGTTAGGTGGACGGAGTAACTGTAGGGAGTTGTACTGCTTAATCAGTCTTGAGATATATTTGTTTTCTGTGAAGATGGATACACCTCCTCCTTTGGTACTTTCATGTCCATTTTGCAAAGTGAATGTGTGGAAGGTATTATAGCCTTTTCATGGTTTGAGTACTTTCTGTGACCCTAAACTATGTCTCTGTGATTGCACAAACATCGACATCTCTCAAGTAAGAAGTGCCTCCTTTAAGTGTAGTTTCTGATTTAGACTCTAGCATTAAGCGGTATAACCTTGACTTTATCTTTTGAGGATATGTTTACATCAGGAATTTTGTTCTTATGATACTGCTTAAAAAAGCCACTACGGGGAGTAAAGTAACTTTGCCAGTAACTGAAAGGCAAGAAATGACTGATGAAGACTAGTCCTGTCAAAGCAGTGTGGTCTGTCGACCATATCATCCTAGGCTGACGAATACTGTATCCTCCTGGATTGACACCATTATTTAAGTCAATTGTTGAAGTCGATGATTCTTTTGTTTTTATTGAGGTATTATCCTGGGTGAAGGTAGAATGCTGCTTAGGGCTATGGACATACCTGTCTGGGACACTTAATCTCAGAGGTCAGTCATATCTCTCTTCATATAGTCCAGTGAGATACTTCTGAAGTCATTTAGTCAAATATGGAGTACAACAGAAGTGCAACTGTGCTTGATGTTGAGAAACTTGAGTGTGTGCATGACTTTATGGATCCTGAAACCTAGCAGGCAGCTGACCATGACTTTTTCCTTGTACAGCTTGGTGAGAGGGACATCTGTGTGTCTCACTATGGATTCTCCTATGACCAAGACATTGGTTTTCAGATGTTTTGCCTTAATGACTTAATGGATAACACAATAATACATTTGTATTTACGTGTAATGGGTTCTGTTGGGACTGTAATGTGTGCAGAAGGTTTGCATTTGTGAGGTTTCTGCTAATTTGGTAAGCTTCTAATGACTACCTCTGCATATGTGGGGTTATGTGTTGTGCACATGGTTCGTTGAGGAGGTGAAATCTGTGTGGTGACAACCTGTTTGATATCTGGTTTGTTGTTACCTAAGAGGGTGAGCATTAATTCTAGATTTATTGTAAAGTTGCATCTCTCACATATTGTATTTGTTCATTTTTGGAGTGCATGGTTGTCAGTAAACATGAGGCAATAGAAGCCTAGGTGTTTAAAAATACAAGTACCCTTATTAAGCATGTTCATATGGTCATTGTTAGCAGAGCAATTTTGTGAGCAGTAACAACTGGCCTATCTATGAGGAACATAGGTGCCACCCCAGAGGTGACTTTACAGTTACCCAACCAGTAATGAAGGTTGCGCTTGAACAGGGACATTGACAAGCACTTCTTCGCACACAGGGGAATCCTATTACAGAGGAGTGTGAATCATTGTGGAATATATCTGTCTCTCCAGCATGTTCTGTGTATGTCACAGGCTAGGTTGAGAACCCTGGGGCAAAATTATAGTTGTCCCATTTTAAATTGCAATTATAATTTCTAGAAGGTTAAGGTGTGAGACTGCTCTGCAGGGCAGCCATAGGTCATCTTTCAGCAGCCTGCATGATACCGAATATAGTGAAAGGTATGTCAGCCTTTCCATGTATGTCATGTTTGTAGGACTGGAAGTCTCACAGGTACAACCCTGTGTTTTCTCCAGTTGTTGCAGGTGTCTGGTGAACTGCAGAGAGATGCGAGCATTGTGCTCCATTATTGGTGTGATAAGGGTAGAGTACAGCAGAAGTGTGACTACCCTGGTCTTGGATGTGATATCATATGTATGATGTGCGCAATGCAGAATGTGTGTCTCACCACTATGGACATATAGTGATGAAAGTGTAGATTGCTATGAATATGTGTTCACAAGTCTCACAACACTGTGTTTGAGTTGAGAGGGATGCTATGTGTATCATAATTAGCAGGGATGCTTCATTTCCAAAGGGGAGAATGAGGCATTGTTTGCTGTAAGATTCAGTCTATGAGTTTGGCACCAATCATTTGTCTCTGTCAGCCCCTTCTGAAATAAGTTACCATCATTGGGGGTATCTATATGACTGTGTCCAATTAACAGTCATCTGCAAATCTGGTAAATCACAGGCCACATACCACGGCCTGCACTTCAGAGAAGTGGTTAACACACAGTTGAGAGCAAAGCACAGATCATTGGTGTATTCCATTAATAAGAGGCTAGTGGGAGAGTGCAGTCCCCAACTTTGAGAATGTATGTTGTGTTGGCGAGCCAGTTGGTTAATCAGATAGTACTGTGTGGCTTAATTTCCAGATGGGGCATTTTCACTTTGAGACATGAATGAGGGATAGTGTCAAAGGCCTTGGATAACTGAACATAGGCGGTATGTCCTGTTATCTTTCATCCAGAGCTTAGAGGGCAATATGAAAGAATTCCATGATGTTCAATAGGCAAGCTCTATCCTTGACAAACACAACATGGATCTACTCAAGTGTGTTGAAAGTCACCTATGTCAATAGTTCAAGTTCTGCATGTTACCAGATTGATGTGCATTGCATATGACACATTTGATATTACTTTCTATTGGTGATATATGTGTGGAAAAAGTTCTGAGACACCAGGGCTGCAGTGCTTGGTGGGGGAGGGCAACACATGGCTGTATTGTAAATATGTGACATATTGTAAGATAGGGCCTTCATAGCTTAATGTTTCAACATGTAATGTCATGTCATACACAAGAAATGTGCAGTGATACTTAAAATTATGAATGTTACATAACTAATCTTGTAGCAGCAGGTGTTAAATGCAGGGCTGGAGTCCAGATGTTCCTGTGTTTTTGTATAGGGTGTGCACATTTTGTTTTACTGTTGTGACATTGCAGTTTATAGCAATGAACTAAAACATAGACAAGTGTTTTTTCGACCTTCTTGTGGCAACAGGTGTTAAATGTAAGACTACCATACACATGGTCCTGTACTCCAATGCAGCATCTTCCGTGCACTTTTAATGTTGCTCCACTTCCCATTATAGTCAGTCTCACTTATAATACTTGACACATAGTGTAGCTGATATTAATTTTTGTATGTATGAGGGCTGAGATGATAATATTGTGTCAGTTATTTGCTTATTTATTTATCGATGTATTGCCCATTTATTATCAAAAGTATGACTGTGGGCATACTGTGTATAATGTTCCTTTAAGTATATTTCTGCCATTTGGACTGGCATGGTCTTCACATTTGAGTAACACACTTACACAATTGCCTGTACATCAAATAACCTTGAAATTGCATTGCTTGCCACTGTTGCACATCTCTTACCATCGCACAAACACTGTGCTCAGCTGTGCACACTGCTGAGCACCTTACTTGTGTGATGATAAGCTATGCACATTTTTAAACAATGTACAAACTCCCAGTAAACATAACTCGAAATCTGTGGGAAACCATCAGTCTCCATTGTTCTTGATCCATGGTACACATGGCAGGAGTTCATGGAGAGGGTCTTTAGGGATCAGAGATGAGGTGTCCAGGAGTCCAAGCTTTTTGCTGGACTCCTAGTGAAAGACTGCAGTGCCAGGCTATTGCCTAGGGATTATTCTGGGACCCAATGTAAGTCAGAGGCTTGGGACAGTTTGGCCCAGGTTGTAACCATTGCTATTGGTATCCTCTGCACTGGTGACCAACGTAGGTTTCACTACAGTGACCTCTGGATGAGGAAGAGGGGTACCCTTGATGCTTGGATTGAGGAGTATAGTATGCAGAACATCCCACAGATGTGTCAGTATCAGCTACCTAGAACACTTGTAAGTCTTAAAAGCTGAATATAGGGAAGGCTGGTATTCATAATAGTATTCTGTTCTGTTCTGTTTTTTTTCCACAGCTGCCATAGAGAGGGAGTACAATATTAGGACCCAATGAGTGAGGCATGTGGCATGTATGCAGCAGAAGAGTAGTGTTATTGTAGCATTTAAAGTTAGAAATCTTCATTGGTATTTTTATACAGTTGTAGCAAAATGCATATCTCAACAGTAAAAGCAAGTATGCACGCATTAGTCTTTAACACAAAGATAATGTGTTTGGTATTTTACACAGTTGTATCAAACTGAACATGCATATTCCAAGTATAAAAGCTACTATGCAGGTATTAGTCTGTAGCACAAACTAAGAGTACAATATTAGAGTGTAGTCAGAGGTGGTGGGTTCAAATACCACACTTACCAACTATGCAATAACTGTTAGTGCTTCAATTAATTGTAACTTATAGGTTTAAATTAAAAGCTCTATACCAGTGGCACTTATGCCCTGCTGTAAACTGTAATCTGGATAGCTGGGACACACATATATGTAATATATGCACACATAAAGGAGTACTTGCTGTAATACAGTGTGCATCTGTTGGGACCTCCTAGTCTTAAAAATAATAAACTATCTGTTAGAGGGTGAGAGCTTTAAAAGTAAAGGTTAAGATAATAGAGTCATATAATTGTAATAATGCATTATATATTACATATGAAGGTACTAATCTTATTGTGTTTTTCCTCTCACCCCAACCCTTATCTCTTTATTTTATTTGTTGTCTTTTTTTATTTTATTATGTGTCATCAAAATATGTCCTGGTTATCCATATGTAGCACATCACAAAATGCTCCGTAGTACAGCAGGTTAGGCGGGCCCCACAGGATCCACCTGCCCCCACTTCTCCCACCCCGGCACCATTGCCCAACATGTCTGGGAGCTGCCATGGCAGCACCACCTCTTCTCCCCCTGCACTACCTGCCACCCTCAGGTATTTCTACCCCAGAGGATAGGCCAATGGTTCCCTCTGGGAGCAGTGGCAGGGGTGGTGGCACTGAACCACAAGGGATGGTGCATAAGTTTCAGTGCCACATTGTTGCTGTACACCTACACCAGATGGAAGAGCTGTTCTCCCTCATTTTACATAGGACTAAGAGGAGGAGAAGCAGACATCTAGTGCTCCAGCCAGTGGCAGAGTCAGGTGACAGTAATGACAGTTCAGTGGGTAAGGACTCAATTCTCACTGTCACCCAGCTTGATGACCATGGGTCCTGAAAGTCTCCACCCTCACCCCATCCATGGTGTTCATTGACCTCTTGTGTACATCACCATCCCTGTATCTTGTCTTGTTTACCTTATCTGTCTGCAATTGCTCCCTCACCTACCCAACTTACAAGACACAGGCATATCTATGAGCCTTCCTTAACATTCCTCTCTCCCAAAAAAAAAAAAAGTACCTATTCCACAAAAAAAAAAAAAAAAAAATCATCCCATACATAGCTCTCCATTTCACATGTGTGTGTTCCTGGCATACTAGATTCAGTCTAGTTGGCACTACAACTTGATTGAGTGGTCAGCCCTCTCTCTGGAGGTGAACGTCCAAATTCAGCTAACATTCTGCATATATTATCAGCTTTTACTGTTGAAGAAATAGATAGCTATGGTTCTTTCCTACCTCCCTCCTGCACATTTCATTATTGCTTTCCCTTTGCTGCTCCCTCCGCATGCCCCTTACTTCACCACTGTCCTATCTTAACCATTTTCTTTTCTTTAATGCATTTTCATGTGATGGTGCACATCTTGTACCAATGTGCACCAACAGTCATAGGAAAGGATTTAAAATATTAGATACACCTGTATTTGAACCCAGTACCATCTCACCCAAAAAAGGAACGTATCAATGCATTAACATGTGCTGCCAAAGAGTCAGTTAAGCCACAAGTGTCTTTACTAGACTCAGTACTAATGGTCAAACTTTAACAATGTAGCTTGCATTTATGAACTGCTTAGCTACATGCAAATGTGTATCTCACATGTGTATCTCTCATGTGTATGCACTTTGCTAACCATCATGCAAACCCGCTGCTCGCCACTCTATGAAAATGTATATATTATGATGTATTTCTGCTGTTTACTATCAAACTTCCTTTGTATAACATCAATTTACATGAAAAAACATTACAAACTGAGGGCCCTATCTAATTGTATATCATATATTTAAAATACATCCATGTGTTGGCACCCCACCAAGCACTACAACCCTGAGGTCTCACTACTTTTTCCACATATATATCAACCACATGACAAAATGTAATATCAATTGTGTGCTATACAATGCACATCAATCTGGTAACATGCAGTGCTACAACTACTGACCCATAGGCTTAAAAAGCCTTTATCTGTAAGGCTACTGCAGGAATAAGTATGGACCATATCCAGAGGGATAGAGGTGACCTTCAACACACTTGATCCTACCCATCTTGGTTTTTCCAAGGGTAGATCTTGCTTTTTGACCATTGTGGACTTCTTAGATACTGACCCCAAAGACTTGAATGAAGGATAACAGGACAAACCACCTATGTTGAGTTATCCAAGGCCTTTGACACTATCCCCCCAGTCATGTCTCATACTGAAGATCTACCATCTGGGAATTAGGGCATACAGTACTAGATGAATAGCAAACTGACTCAATGACAGAATGTACACTGTCAAAGTTGGGGACTGCACCTCCACCACCAGCACATTTACTAGTGAAATACCACAAGGATCTGTGCTTGGCCCTCAACTGTTTGGGAAATACTTCCCTGAAGCACAGACAACAGTACCTGGCATGTGGTTTACCAAGTTTGCAGATGACTGTTAAAGGAACACATCCCCAATGATGGTAACATATTACAGTAGAAGCGGGCACAGACCAATGATTGATGACAAACTCACAGAATGAACTTTAGGCATACAATGACTCTTTGTCATCTTTGTCAGTGAAGTACCCCCGCTAACTCTGATATGCATTACACCCCCATAAGCTCAAACACACACAGTGTTGTGAGACTTGGGAACACATGTTAATAGCAATCTACACTTTCTTTACTATGTGCCCATAGTGGTAACACACGCAATCTGCATTGTGGACATCATACATATGGACATCACTTCCAAGACCAGGGTAGTCATACCTCTCCTGTACTCTACCCTTCTCACACAAAATAATGGAGTACAATACTTACATCTCTCTGTAGCTCACCAGGCACCTGCAACAATTGGAAGGAACACAGGGTTATGTCTGGGAGACTCCCAGACCTACAAACATGACATACATGCAAATACTGACATACTTGCCACAGTACTCAGTATTATGCAGACTGCTGAGAGGTGAACTATGGCTGCTCTGCAAAGCAGTCTCAGGTCCAGCCCTTGCGGAAATGATGGACATCTGCAATTCAAATATGGCAACTATAATTTGCCCCAGAGATCTCAACCAAGTCTGTGATATAAAAAGAATATGCTGGGGAGACATATATATCTCACAGCAATTCACACCTCCCTATAATAGGCTCCCACTGCATGTGAAGCAGTACTCCTCAATGACTCTCTTCAAGCACAAACTTAACTACTGGTTGGGTGATTGTAAAGTCACCTCTGGGCTGGCACCTATGTCCCTCATGGAGAGGAATAGATGTTGCTGCTCACAAACACACTCTGTTAAAGTGACCATCCAACTATGCTCATTAAGGGTACTTGTGTTTTTGCACAGCTACACTTGTATACATCCTACTGCTATTACGCTAGTAGCCTCATATAAACCTGTGAAGCTACGTGTCCATGCAGGCCTCACAACCTGTTATCCCCCACATGTCCTGCTGATGTCACCAACTATAAGTTCACCTGCACTCTTGTATAGTTTAGACTTGTGTTGTGGGACTTGTGTTAAGTACTGTGTTCTGTAGTCTGTGTACTTAGATAGGTAGGGGTTCTATTCTCATTGCAGTCAAATGTGTATGTGTCTGGATAACAGAGCAGATGTGTGCATCCTACAGTTAGTTCTCTAATTACATGGATTGCAAGTATTTTGATACTTGCTCATTCCTACACATCCATGTCATACAGGCCTCCCAGCTGCTTGTCACCCACATGGCCTGCTGATGTCACCTACTATAAATTCACCTGCACTCTTGTCTAAATCAGACTTGTGCCATAGCTCTTGTGTTAAGTACTATGTTCTGTGGTCTGTGTACTTAGGTGGGGGTTCTATTCTCACTCCAACCAACTGTGTGTGCATCTGTACTTGAGCTTTTGCTTGACATTAGAGAGACCATGTTATAGCAACATGTGAGACACTGTTATCTTCTCCTCAACAGAAACTGATGTCATCATCTATAAAATGTTGGCTAACACACTCCAAGTCAGACTTGAGCTGTAGTGCTTGCATAAAATACTGTGTTCTGCAGTATGTGAACGTTAGATATATAGGGGTTGCATTCTCTCTCCAGTCAACTTTGTGGGTGTGTTAGCTGTTGCTTGATATTACAGAGAGCATTTTACACCAGCATGTGGGAAACTGTCATCTTCTCCTCAACAGACACCGCTGATGTAAAGTAAAGTAAAACTTTATTGTCATTCAGACCATACAACCATAAAATGCACAGTTGAACAAAATTACATTCTTTCAAGCTCATGGATACACAGCACAGAACCATTGCAACAGAAAAAAACCCACAAATACGTAACACATAAACAATTTACACATGCACACAACACAGAGTCCCAGCCAACTGAAGCTCCATCTTCACACTGGCAAATCCAGGCCAGTTCTACCGATCCAACAAAAACAGACATCAGAAGTCTGGATCAGCACACATCCAACAGACAGTTGGGTCTCTACCATCTTCTCTCGTCCAGGTCAAAGATCACAGTCTACGTCATCCTCCACAATCTCAGTCCACCATCCATTCCGACACCAACCTCATCTGTCCACCAGTGACAGTCCAGTTTCCACCTTTACATTCAAATTGGAACCAGCACAATACCCTCTGACACCATTTGACACCATTCAACACCATCCAACACTCAGTCTCCACCATCCATTCTGCCCGGTGCACCTCTCCACATGCAGGGCCAAACAGCCATGATCAGACCAACCACCCCAGCCACTCCAGCCACGCCCACCACTCCGAGTTACCCGAGCCAATCTCAAACTGCCAACCAATCCAACTGATCCACCAACACCTCTGTTACAGACACCACCACCCCAGCTGCATGCTCTCCACATTCGGCCACCAGCAACTCCAAGAACTCCAAGAAAACAAACACATACTGCAGAAACATAAGACAAACAATGAGAGCCAAAGATCCCACTGCCACACAAGGTGTCACCATCTTACTTATATCATCTTACTTATGCCATCTTACTTATGTCATCTTACACATGCCATCTGTTATATCACATTTTTGGATATTCAGTACTCACACCATGGCATAATCAGTGACTGGTTTGTTAGACAGGCAGAAGTTACCTCATCATATACAATAAAATTTACAGTGACATGGCATTTAATCTATCCACATACATCATGGTGTGGTGTGTAGGCCCTATGTTATCTTGCTGAGAAAGCCCTGTGGTTTCTCCAGCTGCTACATGTGTCTGGTGAAATACATGTAAAAATCCACATTACAGTCTATTAGTGTTGTAATAAAGTTTGACTACAGTGCTGTTATACATTCCTAGCATGTCAGTATGATGGTGTGACTTAAGATGCGCACAACATTAGCTTTCAATAGCAGTGTAGACACTTGGTGGTCAAAGTTCAGATTGGCTATCTAAATGTGCCCCCAGTGCTTGCATCACTGGGTTTCTGCAAAGTAAGACTATTGTCAATGCTGTGATTAGTATAGAATTCCACTTCTCTGACAGACAACATTACAAACACATATTTCTCCATCTATTTGGACAGCATGTACCTTTGTCACCATTCAGTTGTGTGTGTTAGCTCCTTCTGTACTATGTTATCATCATTGGTGGACGTAATAATGGCACACAATATGCAAGAGTCAGCAAAGTTGGTAAGCCAAAGGCCGTACACTTTAGCCTGAACTATTGAGAAATACAGTTCAAACAGTGAAGGGTCAAGCATAAATCCCTGGGGTTTGCCAGAACTGACAACTCTACTGCTACAGGTTGATTCACCAACTTTCACATGATGTGTGCTGTCAGTGAGCCATTTATTTACCCATCAACTGATGTAATGTTTAATCCCCAGCTTGGGGGTTTCTTTAATGATACCTGCATGTGTGATTGTGTCAAAACCATAGGCATTGTCTTAACCTTCATCCAGGCCTACCAGACAAAATCCATGTGCTGTGACAAAATCACTGATCACCTATGGCATGATCCAGCACATACACCTTCCTGATATGGTTAAATACACAGTCCAACACACCCTCCACATGGCCTATGTTCCCATACAAGGGTGTACATCAACATGTATCCATTTGAGTTGGGGGACAGCACCTGATGCATCCATGAATAGGGACATCCTGACTCTTCTTGACTGTAAGATAGACCAACATGTCATCATGGATCTCTTCTACATGTGCACTAATAATATTTCAGGAATATGTAAGAGAACTGTATGACTTGTTACTGCTACTTCAGGTCCATTACATCTGATAGATGTCCTTAAAGATGTTATCGAGGGCATGCCTGATAACAACAGTATTATCTTGTGCAACCTGACCAGGTCAAGGCATTTGACAAAAATCCACACTGAGGTATTCAAGCAACACTTTCATATGTGGGCATAAACATCTATATCACCAAATGGGCAGACTAGTGTATGACATACATGGCATCCCACTATGTTAAAATGTGTGATGTGACATATATCTGAGATCCAGTGATCAGTTCAGCACATCACCTGTGTCTGCTTGGCCTTTTCCTGCCCATTAGTTAAGTGATGGGCATCACAGATGACCTACACGTGCTTTGTTCATACAGCTGCCTGAAGGACTACAGCTTGTGGGCAATCATTGACTCCAGTTGTGATATTAGTATAATACATACAGTATCAACACATAGCAGAGACTACTGCCACAGCCATGACAATGCCTGAATTGACAAGACACATGGAGGGTTTTGTTGAATCAGGAAACAGACACACCACCCAAATATAATGTGGACATCACATCCAAATATCCGACCAATAGGTATGTGACCTGTGTTCTGGGTAAACTGTAAGTGGTACATTCACCAGCATGTAGTCACAGTGTTGACTACTCCCTTGAATGTAACAGAACTGCTGGGTATGTGAAGGGCATGCACATCAGAGGCCATAATAACTAAAGGTTCCCAATCTTCTTCACACCAAAAACTGTGTATAATGCACTCTTCTTCATGAACCTCACTATACATCTTCCAGTGATGTGTAACTGAAGAGTACCACCTTTGTCACAGTGTGCTGTCACACAGCTTATTGGCAATACCTAGGTATTCTTTCTGGGGCTATACATGACTGTCCAATGGTGCAGAGCAGCAATAGGTTCATAGGTGTTTACTAGGATAACAGCCACAAGGCTCTTTTTAAGCCTAGCCAGGCATCACAAATCTCTGACAAGTTCTGATACCCTTGATATGTATAAGTTGGGTTTGGGAGATTAAACATATACAAACAGGAGCCTGGGAGATGAACCATTTAAATGTTTCCTGTCTCCATTAGGGGCATAGGTGCCAAATCAGGAATGAATTTCATGTTCCACATCCAGTTGTCCAAGTTGCACATGAACTGCATTAGGGAGGAACTCTGCTTTGCATGAATGAGGAACCTGTTCCAGAGACAGGGTAGTGTCTGGGATATGTACCTGTCTCTTCACCAGGTTCTATTTATATCACAGGCATGGTTTAAGTGTTTAGAATGTGTAATTCTGGTGTTGTTTGTTTTGTGGATATGCAGGTAGCCCATCAGAGTGGGGTCTGACAATGCCCTGTATGCCAGGCATAAATGTCCCCTCAAAAGCTAGTAGGAGACAGAATACAGGGGTAGGGCCTCCAGGCAGTCTGCCTAGGACATTTGCATATGTCCTGTATTTTTTTAATAAGGAACCGTTGTAGACATTCCAGTTGCTGGATATGCCTGGTAAAGTACATACGAAAGGGAGCATTGTACTCAATGAAACATCTGATGAATAAAAAATACAGTGGAACAATTACTTCCTTGGACTTAGATGCCATACCTTTGTTTATAAGTTGCACAACATAGAATGATTTCCTCAGGACTGTAGATGCATGATGGTCAAAGGTAAAATTACTGTCTATGTGTGTTCCTAAGTGCCTGACTATTGGGTCAGGTCTAAGGGTTGTGTTGTCATTATGATGGTTAACAGGGGTGGATAACTTCTTGGAGGATACTATTATGTATTTTTTGGAATTTAGTTTCAGTCCATGGCTCTGACACCAGTTGATTGTCTGTGTCAGCCTTCCTGGAGAACATTGTTTTAGTGTGGGATTCAATGACAGCTCCTAATTTGCAATCATATGCAAATGTAGTTAGCCAGAGATCACTGATGTTGGCCTTGACTTCAGAGAAGTAGATGCCAAAAAGGACCGATCCCTGAAGCACTCCACTTATGACTGGCCTCTTTGTAGAGGTGTACTTCCAAATTCTAACTTCCTGGGTCTGGCCTGTGAGCCAGTTGGCTATCCACCAGGTGACATGCGGGTTTGTACCTAACCTATTGAGTTTGTCAACAATGCCTGAATGGGGTATTGTGTCAAATGTCTTGGCCATGTCAACGTAGGCAGTGTGAACTATTTTGCCCTCATCCCTAACTTTGGTGATGTTCTCAAAGAAGTCCACCAGGATGAGTAGGTATGTCCTGCCCTTGACGAATCCAAACTGGGTTGGGTCCAGTGTATGGAGATTTACTATAACACTATTGATCATTTCCATGATAATTCTTTCCATGCCTTTACATATAAGACTAGTGAAACTAATGGTTCTATAGATTCCACGGTCTGTAGATGGCCCACCTTTGTGCAAATGGATGGCTGTTTCTGTTCTTCATTCATGAGGCACGAAGCATGTTTGGAGGCTACAGATGAATAGCGATTACAGAGGGCCTGATAGGTCATGTTTCATGCTATTTAGAAGGCATCCTGGGATATTATATGAGCCCAATGATGCAGTGTTCTTGACCTTAGAGAGTTGTTTCCCCAGATGCATGAGTGCTACCTGTTCAGCTTATGCACACACTGCATACATAGGTGTTTGACAACATTAATGGCATGTATATCATTCATGACAGTGTGGATTGTGCCATAAATATGTGCCATGCACACAGGGCAACTAGCCTTTATTGCCCATGCTGTGAAATAGAGGTATAGCAGTTTCCTTCAAAACACCTCCTGCAGCTATTACAGTACCAGGACAGTGTGTGTGGTTGCCCTGATAGAGTGTGAATTGATCATAATAGTTGTCAAGTTTGTGTGTGTGTGTGTGTGTGTGTGTGTGTGTGTGTGTGTGTGTGTGTGTGTGTGTGTGTGTGTGTGTGTGTGTATTTGTGTGTGTATTTGTGTGTGTATGCATGCGTGCATGTGTGTGTGTGTGTGTGTGTGTGTGTGTGTGTGTGTGTGTGTGTGTGTGTCTGTGTGTGTCTGTGTGTGTGTGTGTGTGTGTGTGTGTGTGTGTGTGTGTGTGTGTGTGTGTGTGTGTGTGTGTGTGTGTGTGTGCAGGCTCATCTGTTATCAGACCACATCACATACATTATGTCACAGGCATGGGATTAGTGTTGGTATTATTTTGATATTGTCCATTATTGTGGTTGGTTCTTGTAATGTTTACCACAATCCTTTACCTGAGGCCACCTTGCTGGAGACCTCTTCTGAGATTATACTCATATTCAGGTGTAACAGGTTTACATAGCTTCTTAATATGCACCCTAACCCAATTTTATGTCAGACTCCTGATAGATGTCCTATGCATTATTCAAGTAAGAATAAAATCCAGCTTTACAGAGCAGAAACAGGCTAAAAGAAACTACCATGACATAAAACCAAGGGTTAATTTTATTTCGATAAGTGCTTTCACAAACACTGTTGCTTCATCAGATCTTAACACACCATAAAATACTCCACATTTATTTCTTCCTCTTAAATCCAATCATTCAATGGGAACAATGTGCATTTCTATGTCTCTAAGCAATGTATCACTTCCCTGTTAACTACATAGTGACCAAATTCTAGAAGCAGCATAACTACTCTAAGCTATATTTCAAGAACATATGCATATGAAATACATATAAAATGCATGAAAACACATTATAAGAATCTATGAAAAATAAAATAAAATTTTATATCCAAAATACATATAAAACAACTAAAAATATACAAAACTATATTATGTACATGTCCAATACAATCATCTTTTCAACCTCTGTGCTTCTAAAGTGGGTTTAATCGAAATATGGTCATTCAACCCTGGGCTCGAATGTGCCCTCAACCTCAGAATCCTTCTAAGTTCAGCTTGTATGGTTGTATTAACTATATCCCCTTTCCTGTCATTCGACAGCAAGACCTCTAAGACTAGGAACTTAAAACTATGTTCATTTTCCATATGACTAATATGTTTGGCTATGGCACTATATTTCAAATCTCTGCAGGCACAATATAGGTGATCTCAAACACTTTCCTTCAGCCACCTGTTGGTCTTGCCCACATAAAAGGATGGGCATTTTACACATCTAGCTAAATACACCAAATTCTTGGTGATACGATCACCTCGGGCTTTCACCTTATATTCCTGCCCAGTAAATGCATGTATAAACATACCTATTTCATCTGTATATTCACAATTCCTACATTTTCCACATTTGTGCTTCCCATAGCCATCCTCATTGTCAACTGGACACTCAGTGATCTTCGAATAGCATAACCTATACTTAAGTGATTTTTTTTTATTCTTATACCCATATTTAGGTTGTATTCCAACTAAGCTTGCTATCCTGGAGTCTGCCTGTAATACATGCCAATGTTTCCAAAAAATATTTTTCAGCTGGTGATCATCTGTGGACTAGGTCAAAATAAACCGCATTTCACGTGGCTTAATCTTATCTACCCTATCATTTATCCATGGTGTAGAGAAATATGGCCTAGCTGCTGTACCCCTATCCCTCTTCACTATCTCTTGTGTCCTACATATATTGCGTGCTTTTTATTCCCTCTGTTGGAACTCAAGACCCATCTGCTCAAAACTATTACCAAAGTCCACATCATTCACAGTGAGTCTACTGGTCCTCATCATCTGTCCTTTTAATGCATTGCTAAAAACATGATTGGGGTGCATACTAGTCCGATGCACATATGTAGGATGAAAGCAGTTCTTCCTGTACATTCTTCTCTGAAGATTCCCCTGTTGATCTTTAAATACCACCAAATCTAAGAAATCTACTGAGTGTAAAGAGCATTTCGAAGTAAATTTTAAAAAAGGTTTACTGCCATTCACAAATTCCAAGAAAGAAAGAAAGTGTCCCTGTGTTCCTGTCCACAACAGAAACAAATTGTCCACAAAACGACAATAGAATCTAATGTACCTACTGTATGGTGAATTTAGAATATAGTCTATCTCCCATCCAACCATAACCAGGTTGGCGTAGCTATTGGCCCATGATATACCCATAGCTACACCAGAAACCTGCCTATAGTAATTGCCTGCAAAAGTGAACACACTAAACTCCAATATCAAGGTCATTAGAGAACACAAAACCTCCACTTTACTAGGATTATAATGTCCTTCCTTAAGAAGGATCCCTTTTACCATCACCACCCCTTCTTTATTAGGAATGGATGTAAATAATGAGGTCACATCCATAGTAATCAACAATGATGTAGATGTGTCGATATCAGTGTTCTCTCTAAAGAACATGTACAAATCTTTCATAAAATGCTCTGAATCTCTTAAAACAGTAGTATATATTTCACCTACAGGACAAAGATGTTTTTCCACATATATGGAGATTGGCTCCATCACCCAACCTGCCCCTGCTACAATGCGTCTAAACAAAATCTCAAGGGGTTATTATGTATTTTAGGTAGGCCATTAAATGAAGGGATTAATGGTTTTAAAACTGAAAAATATTGGAACAGCTCCTTAGTCATACAACCATTTTCAAAATGTACATTCAATATGTCCCTTAACTGCTGTTCCAACTCTCCCAACCTCTCAGAACTCACCCTCTCATATGTTTTGGTGTCTTGTAACATCTTATTAATACAATCAACATAACAAGTTCTATTCATAATAATGCCCAACCCACCCTTATCAGCAGGTTATATCATAATATTCATATCATTTTGCAAGACTAATAAGGCTTTCCTTTCATTAAATGTCAAATTCTCAAAGCCTTTCTTCCTTTTATTGTTTCCCAAAGTTGAATATATTTCATCCTCACAAAGGTTGATAAAAATCACAAGAACAGGATAAGATTGTGGTATAAAACTGCTAGGTTTCTGGAATACCATATCATTAACATTTCCATTATTACTGACATTGTTAAAACTTAAAACGCGGATTTACTAATCTTCCGTGCAGGACTAGTCTAGTCCTTCATGGAAGCAGCTGCTTAGGAGCAGGATGGCAGCATGCCATGCATAGTAATGAAGGCACACTGCCCGAGCTCCCAGGCTTACATGGAGCGTGTACGAGTGCAGGGGTCGTGTCTGAGAGCAGAGGTCTCAGAATAAACACGCCCCTGCAATGCTGAATAGCAGAAAGTGGAGATAAATGAGCGAGACCGATCATAGGTGTTCACATATCCCCACCAACAGTCCACCATGTGTACAACAGCAACAGGAGATAAAAATCAAAAGAAGAAACCCCTGTATTGTTGTCTAAAACTCTGAGTACAGCTAACCGTAGGTGCGCAGGTGTGCCCATTGCTTAGCTACGGTAAAAGTAGCCTATAAAGCTGAAGAGGATAACAAGGAAGATATATGCAAATGAAGCATCTCAGCAATAGTGTAGTGGGCAGAGCGTTCGCCTAACAAGCAGGCAGTCACAGTTTGAGTCCCAGTGCAGCATAGTCTATTTTACACGGCAAAGCATGGTATAAGCAATATTTGTATTGCAAAACCCACTAAAAAACATACATTTTTGGGAACTGGAGTACTGCAGGAAATGCACATGTGAAGAGTCAGTATCATAATGAATAAGGCAGCAGTAAGCAGGTATAAGCACAGATAAGCAGTAGTAAGCATATGTAAGCACTAGTAAGTGTGTGCAAGTGTGTTTGCGTGGGGGTAAGCACTGCCAACACAGATTAAGCAAAGGAGAAGCTAACTGGGTGTAAGAAACTATGACCAGAAGTTATTAGTACTTACCTCCATGCAAACCCACTTACAACCACTTTAAAGTGCCTTAATCACACCGTATCCAACAGCTGGTGTTCTGCCCAGCAACAAAACAAACAGCTTCTGCAAGGCTGGAACCCAGGACCATGCACACCATACACAAAATGATTTACCACTATGCCATGCCAGATATGCATAAATTGTATGTTGTCAGAAACATAACTCCAGCCAGTCATGCAACAGTACAGAGAATGTACACCTACATCTAGATGGATGTGTGTGTGCAAATATATTACTATCTAAATGGATACAACATATCTATAGATGTAGTCACATATATATATACATACATATATATATATATATATATAAATATCCAGAAATATACACATATATAAATATATATATATATATATATATATATATATATATATATATATATATATATATATAGATATAGATATATATTTATACAAATATGTGAACATATATACATGTAAATGCTGGCATCTACACATATATATATGTCAATACCTATATGTCCACATATACACAGCAAGTTACATATATGTACGCAGATATATTTGTCTCCGTAGGTATATACGGACATAGTTAGAAATATGTAAGCAGATATATATACCCATAGAGGTACATATGGTCAGACATCTGTAGATAGCAATGGTAGATTAACAGAAACATATATGTCCACATGCACTGTTAATAGGCATGAGAGGCTCCAAACAATATACGTATGAATTGGCATACCCCCTACAGCCAAGCACGTCTGCCCTGCAATACACTAACAGCTCATTGTATTGTACGTGTTTCATTTAAATAGGGATTTAAATTAGCCCTCTATTATGTATCACATGTTGATATCACATTCCACTCTCCCCCACCCACTAGGTGGGCCAACCAGTACAGGCCCATCCAACCCAGGCCATCTTCGACCCACACATTCATTACCCACAGTTCCGCCCCCCCCCATCCACTGCACACATGCAGCCACCATCCCTACCCTGGTTACCAGCCCGTAGCTACCACACCACCACACATTGCCCTCCCTCCACTCCCTTCCCTCGGGACCCATCCCATATGTTGTCCCAACCCAATTATCCTAGCTCTGGCACATGCTGTAGTCTATGCACATAGCCATAGGTACCTTTGTAACTCTGGGTTTAGATGAAAGTTGAATACCCAATGTTTGGGTTGTCCCACATGGGACGAATGTTTCTCTGGTACTAACAACAGATTTCACATGTGACTCTGTTTACACTAACGGATTTAGTGGTAGCACAAAGCATACATGGCACACAAGGTTGGCTGGTATGCACATGAAACACAATATCCAGCAATACCAGTCTACATTACAGAATCTTCTTCTTCTCTTTCAGCCATTCTCATTAGGGGTCGCCACAGCGGATCATCTGTTTCCATTTCTTCCTGTCCTCTGCATATTGCTCAGTCACACCAACAGCCTGCATGTCCTCTCTCACCACATCCATAAACCTTATCTTAGGCCTTCCTCTTTTCCTCTTACCTGGCAGTTCCATCCTTAGCATCCTTTTTCCAATATACCCATCATCCCTCCTCAGCACATGCCCAAACCAACACAATCTCACCTCTCTGACTTTGTCTCCAAACCGTTCAACCTGAGCTGACCCTCTAATATACTGATTGCTAATCCTGTCCATCCTTGTCACACCCAGTGCAAATCTTGACATCTTTAACTCTGCCACTTCCAGCTCTGTCTTTTGCGTTTTGTCAATGCCACCATCTCCAACCCATACAACATAGCTGGTATCACTACCCTCTTGTAGACCTTCCCTTTCACTCTTACTGGTACCGATCTGTCACAAATCACTCCTGACACTCTTCTCCACCCATTCCACCCTGCCTGTACTCTCTTCTTCATCGCTCTTCCACAATCACCATTCTCTGAACTGTTGATCCCAAGTACTTAAACTCATCCACCTTCGCCAACTCTACTCCCTGCATCCTCACCATTCCTTTATCCTCCCTCTCATTCACACACATATATTCTGTCTTAGTCCTGCTGACCTTCATTCCTCTCCTCTCCTCTCTAGAGCATATCTCCACCTCCCCAGGGTCTCCTCAACCTGATTCTACTCTCACTACAGATCACAAGGTCATCTGCAAACATCATAGTCCATGGGGTCTCCTGTCTGATCTCGTCTGTCAACGTGTCCATCACCATTGCAAATAAGAAAGGGCTCAGAGCTGATCCTTGATGTAATCCCACCTCCACCTTAAACAGATCTGTCACTCCCACTGCAGATTTTACCACTGTCACACTACCCTCGTACATATCCTGTACCACTCTTACATACTTTTATGCCACTCCTGACTTCCTCATACAATACCACAACTCCTCTCTAGGCACCCTATCATATGCTTTCTCCAAGTCCACAAAGACACAATGCAACTCCTTCTGACCTTCCCTATATTTCTCCATCAACAGTCTCAGAGCAAACATGGCATCTGTAGTGCTCTTTCCCAGCATGAAACCATACTGCTGATTGCTAATCATCACCTCCCTTCTTAACCTAGCTTCCACTACTCTTTCCCATAACTTCAAGCTGTGACTGATTAGTATTATTCCCTGTAGTTACTACAACTCTGCACATCATCCTTATTCTTAAAAATAGGTACCAAAAGACTTTTTCTCCACTCCTCAGGCATCCTCTGACTTTCCAAGATTTCATTAAACAATCTGGTTAAGAACTCCACTGCCATTTCTCCTAAGCACCTCCATGCTTCCACTGGTATGTCATCTGGACCAACAGCCTTTCCATTCTTCATTCTCTTCATAGCTGTCCTTACTTCCTCCTTGCTAATCCATTGTACTTCATGATTTACTATCCCTACATCATCCAACCTTCTCTCCCTCTCATTCTCTTTCATCAACCCCTCAAAGTACTCTTTCCATCTGCTCAACACACTCTCCTCGCTTGTGAGTACATTTCCCTCACTATCCTTTATCACCCTTACATGCTTTATATCTTTCTCAGCTCAGTCCCTCTGTCTAGCCAATTGGTACAGGTCCTTTTCTCCCTCTTTAGTGTTCAGCCTTTCATACACTTCTCCATATGCCTTATCCTTAGCTTTCGCTACCACTCTCGTCACCATGCTACTCATCTCTTTATACTACTGTCTACTTTCTTCATCTCTCTGACAATCCCACTTCTTCTTCGCCAGCCTCTTCCTCTGTATACTCTCCTGTACTTCCTCATTCCACCGCCAGGTCTCCTTGTCCTCCTTTCTCTGTCCAGATTGTCACACCAAGCACTTTTCTAGCTGTCTCCCTTACCATCTCTGCTGTAGTTACCCAGCTATTCGGTAACTCTTCACTGCCCCCCCCCCCCAAAGTGCCTGTTGTAACTCTTCCCAGAACTGCAGCTCACAATCAGCCTTTTTCAACTTCCACCATGTGATCCTTGGCACTGCTCTCACACTTGTCCTCCTCTTCTTGATCAACAACATCATCCTACAGACCACCATTCTATGCTGCCTAACTACCAGTTTCCCCTGTCACCACTTTACAGTCTCCAATCTCCTTCAGACTGGCCCTCCTGCATAGGATATAATCCACCTGTGTGCATCTTCCTCCACTCTTGTACGTCACCCTGTGCTCCTCCCTCTTCTTAAAATACATATTCACCACAGCCATGTCCATCCTTTTCGCAAAATCCACTACCATCTGACCTTCTGCATTTCTCTCCTTAACACCATACCTGCCCATCACTTCCTCATCCCCTCTGTTCCCTTCACCAACATGCCCATTGAAATCTGCTCCAATCACCAGTCTCTCACCCTTGGGTACACTCACCACCACTTCATCCAACTCACTCCAAAATTTTTCTTTCTCATCCATCGCACACCCTACTGTATGCACTAACAACATTCATAATTACACCAATTTCCAGCTTCATAAACATCACTCTAGCCGACACTCTTTTAACTTCCAAAACACTCTTGGCATACTGTTCCTTCAGGATAACCCCTACCCCATTTCACCTCCCATTCACACCATGATAGAACAATTTGAACCCGCCTCCTGTACACCTGACTTTACTCCCCTTCCATCTGGTCTCTTGCACACACAATATATCAACCTTCCTTCTCTCCATCATATCAGCCAGCTCTCTCCCTATACCAGTCATACTGCCAACATTCAAAGTTCCTGCCCTCACTACTACACTCCTAACCTTCCTCCTCTCTTTCTGCTTTTGGGCATGCCTTCCCCCTCTTCTTCTCCTTCTCCTCCTTCGGCCAACAGTAGCCCAATTTCTGCCAGCACCTTGTTAGCTAACAGTACTGGTGGTGGTCATTGTTAACCTGGGCCTTGACCGATCTGGTATGTAGCTAAATATGTAGAGGTATGTATGTGTGTATATATACCCATACCTAAATAGATATATACCTCTCCCTCTCTGTAGTACAAATGTATACATACATAGACAGACATATATAGAAATACCCACATATAGATGTATACATATGCATATATATACATACAGATATATAGCTATGATATGATACAGCACTTAGGAATGACATATGTTCACAGGCCGTGCCAATGGGGGTGAGGAGCCCAATCAACAAACGTATAACATGTAGCATTACCCCCCCAACCAGACAGGGGAAACATACAAACAAACACACAAACAATCCACTGCTCCCCAAACCATGGGCAGGACACAACCAGTGGGGGGAACACTGTGGACCCACCAAGTATAATCTTGCAACAGAGACAGGAGCGTCCCTTGCGGGACACCCTAAAAATTGTTGATGATCGGCGTCCGTCCTAGTAATGATTTATCAAGGCAGGCCGTGTATGTACCTGGACTACAAGGTTGGGAAAGCCTGATGACCCATGGGTCAAGACAACATACGAGATGGGTCCCGAGAAGTGGAGAGTGGGCAGTGTGTAGTGGTGTGGTTAGACCCGACCCTCACCCAGAGTAAGGATGAGTGCTGTAAAGGAGGGGCATGTGAGGGAACTATGGGTATGTAATTATGGGCCGAGGCATGCAGGTGTTGGCTGGAGCAGTTGTAGTCAGACCGCCCCGGGGATGTAAGCAATAGTGCAAATTGGGCAGAGCTGCCACCTAATGAGCAGTCATTCCTGGTACGAGTCCCACTGCAGCACAGTCTATTTTACATGGTAAAGTACGGTATAACCATATCTGTTGTTGCAAAACCCACTACATAACACCAAAGAACACATGGTCGCAACACCACTACATAACACCAAAGAACACATGGTCGCAACACCCCACTGTAGGCATGTAAGCCTATCTAACTGGCGTCACAACTTATTATTGTAGTCCTCACCCCACCCAGGGATGTGAGTGTCCAACGCAACCTCCAAATACAGTGCATATGCACAGCTGTTGCTGTAGAAGACATGGCCAGCTGTGGACCTTCCCTTCTGCCTTCCTGCACATCCCTGGATTATTCCCCTACTATCTCTCTCCTTTGTGCCCCATGAACACCACTTACCTATCAACCCCTGTTTCATTTCTATTAATGTTTAAAGATACACATAAGTGACACCCTCTTCCCCAACTATATTGGCAGAATCTGGAACCCCCTACCCACATGTATTACCTCAGCTGTCCCACAGGACACATGTAAATAACACATGAAGGAACACCACAAGCACACTTGGTTCAGCACATGCTCACCACCTTGTGAAATCCTCCCCCCAAATTACACTCTATAGCCCTACATCAATTAGTGAAACTGACACCTCTTATCCTGCCTCGCATACAAATCCCAACATCTGACAAACCTTCCCTATTGCTCCCCATCCAATTATTCCAACAGACTACTATACAGTTGCAATGCCACCCTCTCTACCTACCTACCTACCTACTCCTTCACTATTCTCTTCTACTCTACCACACAGGTATGGATTGATTAAACCTACCCTGAATACCTGCATGTAACCTATCCAGAACTGTTAAACTGGAATCCAACTTCACCTTAAACTGTCCATTGTCAACAGTCATACCTGACATAACTACATAAGACAGGGGTCCAGGGAAGTAAATAGTGTGGGAAGAAATAGCCAGGGAATTGTTATGGCTAGGCTTGTATAGGCCCTAGGGCTGATAGCCTAGTACCAACCTATGAACCTATGAACATGTAAACCTGATCTAAGCATATATAATACAGGCATGTTAATGTAAACTAAGAATGAAGAATGTGGTACGTAGCTATGTTACATCTGTTACTCTCTATGAATGTGAACACCTCAGTATTAATTGAAATGAGTAGCTGGGGTTCACTGTGGAGCTCTACTTCCTGGGCCGCTGATGAAAATGGACAAGCATCCAGTCGGATTGTCCCGGTCGACAAATGTAAACTAAATACACGAAGTAGTGCTGGGGCATGCAGGAGCAAGCGGGTGTAAGCCTGTTTAGGCAGGGGTAAGCAATGACCACACTGGTTAAGCAATGTAGAAGCTAGCTCAGTGTAAGACGCTGCAACTGGAGGTCAGCAATGCTGAGCCTTGCACAAACCAGCGCATACCCACCTACAATTGCTCTACAGTGCCTTAGTCACTCTGTAGCCAACAGCTGTCATCGTGTCCATTAACAAAATAATCTGCACTGCCAGATTGCAACCCTCGACCCTGCACACTATAGTCTATGTGAATTACCACTAAGCCATGGCAGATACACATTCAGCTGCTGTGATCACAAACATATCATCCAGCACAGTCATTCAACAGTATAGGAAATGTATGTAAGTATGTAGATTAATACCAGCAAACATGTGTACATTGCTCAACCACAGTATTTCGAACTGTCTATGTGCATCAAAAGAACAGTGCCTGTCCAATCATACTGTGAGAACAGTACTCTTGCATAATACCAAAGAGAATAATGAAAAATGGTGCATGCCGTGGGGGCCCATGGCCATGCTTCGTGCACAGAATGTCACACCTGGGGCGTTGGTTCCGGTGACTGGAGAGATGAGGATGGCCAGGTGTGTGAACAAATCGCTGCTTCTCAAACCCCTGGTAGGATGCTACCAGTGGGAGAAACAGTGTAGACCAGTTAAGTCTACTCTTGACACAACAACAGGTCCATCCCTAGCAAAACAAACCAAAAGTTGTGGGTCACATCGATGTCTCCACCCGTATCAGAGGAGGATCAAGGGAAGACTCATACATAAGTGGACTAAACAGATGAAGAGCCTGCAGATGCTTGGGTCGAGACAATGTACTGGAAGAGTACCGAGACATGCAGAGAGGGAAATGTGTGGAGGTGTGGTATGGCTGGGCTAGCAACTGGAGAATGGATGGATGCTGTGTACGTGGAGCTCGGAGGCTGGGGGAAGGAAACATGGGTATGACATTATGGTAGAAATATGCAAATGAAGCAGAACAGCAATAGTGTAGTGGGCCGAGCATCCACCTAATGAGCATGCACTCCCAGTTCGAGTCCCACTGCAGCACATTATATTTTCCATGCAAAATCTGTATATGAACATCGTTTTGCTGTATAACAATTTGTATAACTTTTTTCCTGGATGAGAAACCTTTTATGATGAGGTGTGCCACATAGAAGGACTAACTGACTACTGTGGTGATGTGACTATCAAAGGAGAGACTACTGTCCACCTGGGTCCCAAGGTCTCTTATCACGCGTTCGGTGTTAAGTAGATTAGTGCCTATGTGGTAGTTCATGGGTACAGAATTTTTACCAAAGGGGATGACAGTGCACTTTTTGGCATTGAGCTTGAGGCCATGGCTCTGACACCAGGCATCTGTCTCAGTGAGGCCGTTCTTTAGGATGTCCACATCATTTGGGGACTTGACTATGGCTCCTAGTTTGCAGTCATCTGTGAACTTCATTAGCCAGAGGCCTTCTGTGTTAGCCTGTACTTCAGAGAAGTAGATACCAAACAGGAGAGGTCCCAGGACGGAACCCTGTGGTACTCCACTTGTCACTGCTTTGAGGTCAGATTTGGAGTCTGCAACTTTTACAGTGTGAATTCTGTCAGTGAGCCAGATGGCAACCCATCTTGTGATGTAGGGATTTATACCTAGTTTAGTGGGTTTAGCTATAATTCCAGAATGGGGGATGGTGTTTAAAGCCTTGTCGAGGTCAAGATAGGCTGTGTGAACCACCTTACCCTCATCTACGGCTTTGGTGACTGCCTCAAAGAAGTCGATCAGGTTCAGGAGGCATGATCTGCCTTTCACAAACCCAAACTGTTTGGGATCCAGAGTTTGGAGGTTACCAATGTCTTTGTTTATGAGTTCCATGATGATACATTCCATGGCCTTACAGACCAGGCTCATCAGGCTAATAGGTCGATAGCTCCCGGGATCAGTGGTGGCTCCCCCTTTGTGGAGTGGGATAACTGTTGCTGTGCGCCATTCAGTGGGCACAAAGCCTGATGCAAGGCTATTATTGAACATGGTGCTTAAGTGGGGAGCCAGTTCGTTCTGAAGTTTGTGTAAAACGCAGCCTGGGATGTTGTCTGGTCCCACAGATGCTGTGTCTTTGGCTTTAGAGAGTGCAGCTTTTACCTGCGTAGTTGTGATTCCAGGGACTCTGCATTCTTCCTGTATAGATATGGGCCCTTTAGGGAGTGAGAGGGGGGTAAAGTTAGAAGTGAACCTATCTGCCAGGATGTTGGCAATTTCAGTTGGTTCTGTAATTTTTGTGCCTTTGTGCTGTAACTCAGAGCAGATCTGGGTGTTGCCATTGAGATTCTTGACATAGCTATAGAATGCTTTGTGGTTGTCCTTGGAATTAGTGGCGGTTTTGTTTTCGTAGCTAGCTTTGGAGGATCTTAGCTTCTTACTGAGGCTGACCAGGGAGCTCCGCCACTAAAGGGATTTTACTCTCTTTTGCAACAGTTTCTTCCTTCTGTTGTACAGTTTGTTTATGGCAGGGGACCACCAGATTGGCTTCCTTTTTTTGGAGGATAGCGTCTTGGTTCTTTTTGGGATAGCACGATCCATGCACTCGTGTAAGTGCTTATAGAGTGCATTTGTGTAGGATTCAGCAGTTGTAACTGTATTGTCCATCTGCATGGGTGTCATGAAGTTCACCACTTTTGTCTTAAGAAGCATGAAGTTGGCTTTGGAGAAAATTTTTACTGTGGTTTCCTTAATGGAGGGTGGGGGCGGGATGTGGATATCAAGGGTGATTAGCTTATGGTCGGATCGGACCAACGAGGAGTTGACTTCAGGTGTGGAACACTGGTCACTCATGTTGGTAATGACTAGGTATAGGATATTGTTGCCCCTGGTGGGGGTGTGGATAAGTTGATCTAGGGCATTGGAGTTTATGAATTCCAGAAAGTGTTGAGCTAAGGAGTTGGTACACGAGTAGTTTTCCCAGTTAATGGTGGGGTAGTTGAAGTCGCCCATTATTAGGGTGTTTGGTTGAACCCTAATATTTTCCAGTACATCAAGAAAAGAGGAGTGAGAATTCTGTGGCATGGTGGGGGATCTGTAACAAGCTACAATTTGGATTGCAGTTTTGCCCAGAGTTAGTTGCACTTGGATAACCTCGGATGCATTATGCTGAGCAACTAGCCTGGAGGTGTGGACATCCTTAATGAATATGGACACACCTCCACCTTTGGTGTTTCGGCTCAGGTTACATGTCCAAAAAGTGTGGTATGAGTTATAGCCTGGTAGTGCAGGGGAGCTCTCTGGAGCCTTGAACCAGGTCTCAGTCACTGCACAGATATCGATATTCTCCATTTTAAGGAGTGCCTCAAGTGAGGGCATTTTGAGATTTAGACTTCTAGCATTGAGTAGCATTACCCTCAGTTTTTGCTTGCCTGTTCCTGTTATGGTGGTGAATTTATTTGAACCCTGTCTAAAAAAGGCACTATAGGGGCAGCAAGAGCCTTAGCCAGTATCCGGAATCCCAGGGGCGACAGGTGCAGGCCATCTGTGGCAAAGCATCGAGGTCTGTCAACCATGTCATCCCAAGCAGACAGATACTGGATCCCCTTAGAATGACACCAGAAGCTTAGCCAATTGTTTAAGTGAATCATTTTGTCCTTGTTCTGCAGTATCATTCTGGGTGATGGCAGAATGCTACTCAGGGCTAGGGTCATACCTGCCTGGGCTACAAGATTGGAGAGCTCTTCCATGTCTCTTTTCATGTATTCCAGGGAGGTATGTCTCAGGTCATTCACACCAACATGGACAATGACAGAGTCATATTTGTACTTGTTGTGGAATGACCTGAGTGATTGGGTTATGTGGCGGATCCTGGCACCCAACAGGCAGCTGACAGTAACCTTCTCCTTGTTTAGCCTGGTGAGTGGGACATCAGTGTGCCTGACTATAAAGTCACCTATGACTAATGTGTTGGGTACGTTGTTTTGCCTTATTGGCTGTGGTTGAGTGGCACACTGAGTCTGTGGGCTATGTGTCATTTGGGTTGTGCTGGGGGATGGTGGTTGCTTGCGTTTCTGCTTTGGAGGTCTCTGTTGCTTAGACAGATTATTATTGAGAGGCTCCACGAATGTTTTTGTGTTACTATGTGTGGATTTTGGTGGAGTAGGTTTAGTGAGACTATGTGATGAGTGTGGTGTGGAGAAATATTTACCTTCTCCTCATGACTGTCAAGTTCAGTCTTGGTTGGGGAGAGCTTTACCTCCATTTTGGCTAGATAAGTGCATCTCTCACAGGTTGTAGTGTTGGGTGGTAGGAGGAGAGTGTGGGCTGTGTACATGAGGCAATTTCTATATTGCCACAAGATGCCCAGATTCGTCAGGTAGACAGGAAAGAACACTGGGAGCTGACCCTTAGACATGCCTGAATAAAAAACTATTTTTCTCTAGATAAGTGAAGAAAGTGAGTACAAGAGCTGTTTTTCTCTAAGCCAGTGAGAAAAGTAAGTACAAACACTGTTTTCCTCTAGGTAATGAGGAAGATTGAGTGCTATAGTAATTAGTAGCTTATTTAGTGCTTACAAGTTCTGAACAAGTGCTGAGCATGTTGTTGTTGTTGTATCTTTCAGCTTTTTCCGGTTAGGGGTCGCCACAGCGGAACTCCAGTCTGCTAATGATTGGCAGTAGATTTTTACGTACCGAGTTGCCAGCCCTGACGCACAACCTTCAACAAAGGTACGCCCATTCACGCATGTCTCCACACAGAAGACGCTTTAGCTGAGAATCAAACAGGACAATGTCTTACTGTGAGGTGACAATGCTACCGCAGAGTGCTAAAACTAAGAATCTGTATCTGCACTAGATGAGTTGCAGGACAGAAACAAGTGCAAATGCAGGCTTTCAAATCAGAAAGTTGAGAGAGATGGAAGATTGCCCAAATGGTCAATAACTACAATTTCTGGGCCAGAACCACTCCTTATGTGGTAGACAAGTAGGTATATATAGGTATATGTATGACTCAAAAATAATCATATAACAGCAATTGTACATAGATAAATATGTTCAGTGTGTATATATATATATATATATATATATATATATATATATATATATATATATATATATATATATATACACACACACATATATATATATATATATATATATATATATACATACATACACACATACACACACACATATATATACATATATATATATATATATATATATATATATATATATATATATATATATATATATGGTAATTAGTGCTATGTTAACTCCCCAACCCTAACGGATATGCTGTGCAGTCCAATATCCAGCACATGCAATACTTGACTTCAGGACCCTCCACAACACAGCTACAATGCTCTAACAGTAATCCAATTCATCTGTACATGTCAGGCAATATCTGCAACATATCATGCAGAAAAGTCATTCTACCGTAGGGAATGTACAATGTGGAAGGGGTGCACATTACAACGGTACAGATATGCACACACATCTATACATTGACAAGTATGTTCAGGTATATATATATATATATATATATATATATATATATATATATATATATATATATATGATATATGAGATATATAGGTACATACACATATACACAGACAAAAGGTATTAGTTGCCATACATATGTAGAAGTAGTGTGGAAGTACTGGGTGCAAAGTATATCCCTCAGCCACAAGCCCTGTAACTGGTACCTGTGACATGTGTAGTGTGGTAAACATTCCCAGAAATGAGAATACTTACATTACACATATACCTACTCACAATTCAAAGGGCATGACATGACACACAGGTTTGCATACACAGACAAGCTTTATTTGTGTACTGTACAATAATGTTTGCCATTACTTAACAGCACACAGAATTTGAAATATTTAATCAGTGATTAATGCAAGGCCCACACAAAACAGTAGATGCAGACAATGCGGATATATAACATACTGCCCTGTCCAGGCCAAGCCCTTCAATTAGTCCGACAGTAGACAAAGGATTTGACTTCAAGATCAGTAACAATCAACAATAACAGATGTAATTCAGCAGCCTGTAATTACACCCTGTAGTCAAGCCCTAGGGGGAAATTTATTACATGTGGTAATGTCAATGTATCTGTCACATGTATGGACCCTGACCAACAAATGTTGTGGGAGTCCATGATATAACTGGGATGATAGCAGGAATGCTAGCAGTAAATAATGATAGGCCATTACCTAACAACTAAACGTATCATAGCAGTACAAAGTCTGCCATATATGTGGAGGACAGAGGCAGGAACACAGGGCCATACTTGTGTGTGTGAGAGAGAAAGAGAGAGAGAAAGAGAGAGATCCACAGTAACAAGTTGTACATGGGTGCAGTGTTAACAAGGAGAAGGGCCATCACCTACCAACACAGCCCATGCATCACACACATGTATGCTGCCACTAGAATGAAGTCACTATAGTTGCACTGCATGCTGTTGAGCACCATATGTAATGCATGCTGACAGAAGGGTAATGGGAGGACTGTGTTTACAACACTTGTGCAAACCCACATGTAGGAGTGTGTGTGTGTTGATTGTGTCTGTAAGTGCAATCTGGTGGAGTGTGATCGATGCTTGTCAGATGTGTGTGTACGTGTGTCTGTTTGTGTGGGTGTCCACGTATGCACAGGTGATAGTGGGATTGATCACATGGAAGTACTTCTCCTTGGGATTGTGCTGTACATGGAGTGACACATGAGACACCAGGCCAACCTGTCTGATATGTGAACACAGGACAGCTGATAGCATAACAAGACCTGTAGCATGGAACATGCATTGTGAGAGAAATTACATACCAGGTATACACATCATACTGCCAGCAACAGCTAGATAACTGGCTACCCACATATGCAGCACTACTAATGCAATGGGAAATTACCAGAGCACATCAGTGAGTGTACCCAGATATTACTGTTGTCCGCATGATGGGTTGATTGTACAGCAGATGTGGCATGGACTGAGCAAGACTGTAGTATGATTCTCCGGTGTGTGACATATGTAGTTAATGTAGCAGCCCCAACCATATAGGGGCCATGTATACCATGACTGGACATACACAGGGTAATACTGGATGATAGCAGTGAGGCTATGTACAACCTACCCTACCCAAGTCAGGGAGGTGATGGAGTAACATGTCAGGTGTTGTGATCACACGTGTAGGCATGGAGAGGAATTATATGTTAATGGGTAGTAGTAATGAGTGTATGTTAGCAAGTGCCATGCAGGATGGGGAACATATGTAACTGAATGTGGGAGTGTCTGTAAACCCAGGGAAAGGGAGGTAGTAAGGTGGACTGTCAGTATGTGTGGGTGTACATGTGTGAGTGTATGTGAGTGTGTGTGAGTGTGTGTACTGTTATGCAATGCTGTACAGGTCTTAAAGTGTATGTTTGTTTCCCCCACAGGTGATGAGGTGGGTCAGGGTCCCTCCTGCATGCAAACTGAGGTAGGTGTCCGTACAGACAGAGATGATGATGATGGTACTGTTGAGGCACAGGTGGGTTTGTCAGAGGCTGACACTGCGCCATGTGTCATCACCCTCCTACCCACCCCAAGCCCGCACACAGTTACAGTGCCCCTACAAACCCCATCACATGTGGCCATAGCAGAGGGACAGTTGGTGGTTGGTGGCAGTGACCAGGAAAGTGTGGTGTCCATGCCAACTGTGTCGGGTCACAGTCGGCAGAGCCGGATGTCCAGCAGGGCATCACATCTGCGGATGTACAGTGGTGCTCGTGGGAGGGCCGCAGGTCATCATGCCTCTGGCGGAGGCGCCACAACTGGTACCACCAGGAGCATGTTTCAGGCAATAATGGAGGCACAGGCACATATGGAAATGTACACCAGACTGGGCCTGAGACTGCAGAGGTCTGCTTTCTCAGCTGTAAGTGGCAACCTCCGTGAACTTGCTGTTGCCCTCCATGAACAGACCGAGGTCATGGATAGACGATGGGGTGAGATGGTGGCCCTCCTTGACCTATGTATGTCTGTGCTTGAATGTGTTGTGGGACTGTTGCAATGGCCGTGTGGACGTAGGCCAGAAACATCAGCAGCTGGCGGTCAACATGGATGTGCCAGGACATAAGCCGCTCCCATAGTGGCAGTCCCAGCCCCAGCACAACACTGGGGGTGCTGTCCACACCACACCACAGTAGGCCTTGTGCACGTGGCCCTGGCCAGTCCCATGTGGGACATGGTTCTAGCGGACATCTGTCATCATCAGGGGAGAGTAGCACTTCAAGGTCTGTACCTGCACATGCCCATGGAACCCCTGGCAGGCACAGTCAGTGTGTCCATGGCCAGAGGCAGTGAACTGCACACCCTGCCAGGTATGGTCTGCAGCTGTCCAACAACACCCATATAGGGCAGCCACATGGCAGAACTGTGTGCATGCATACCCACACACTATGCAACCACACCTAGGGTGACCCCATACAGACACACACCACACCACCACACCCCAATCAATGAACCAAACCCCTCACCCACACACATGGTGACACAAGTATGGACCACCCTCGGCCTCTGGCACACCAGCAACACACCCTGTGCAAATGATGATACCTGTGCCACATCCTTGTCATACATAACATCGATGCAGGGACAGGCTAATATGGTTCTGATGCACACGGTGACTGTAATACAGTGTTTCAATGTACTGCATTGTAAGACATTGTCAGGGGTAATGTGTAATGCATATATGTCAGGTAGTGTAGCCATGCAGCTATGATGCATTTCAGCTGTTAGTAACACTGATTGTTATCTCCATAATGTTATCCATTTGCGTTGTAGGTGTACATGTGTCAGCAGGAGGATGGTCTGCAGTCATATTCCACAAGGGTATGCCACTGTAGTGACACCATGGCCGTGACATATCTGGTGTATAGTTGCACACATGTCACAGGTATGTATAACAGTTATTGCTCGTGCAACATTGACCGGTGGTCTGCTGGTACATGTATAATCTACACCCTTATGTCAACCCATCCACATACACACACATCCTTACTTAGCAAAACTGTGTCTAAACCTCTACCTAGGTATGTAGTGCTACTGAACTGTGTGGCTTTCATTGCACACACAGTACCATGTTTATGGTGAGGTGTGTACCAGGTCACATGTGACATGCAGAACATCCACAGACATGTACAATATGGTAATGGGGGATTTAGTGTTTGTATATGGAGAATACATAGTGTGTCATACCATCATATACACATTGACTGCCACATAATAGGCAGACACACATCTTAGAGACCTTGGTTTATTGTTGCTAACTAACTAGTCCATGTGTCCAATGGGTTACAGGTAGGCTGCACACAGCACATGTGTAACGGGGCTGTATGCTGTTATCAGTTACCTGTATGGGTGATGGTGACAGTGGCCACCAGAGAGTGGTATGTGGGCCATATACTGGGTGCACCATGGAGTAATGACAGTGTACACAGCACTCACATCCCTCACTAGATATTGTACATACTGGAACCCATGATACTCTGACATACCCACTATCACATTGCCCATGACGCTAATACAACCAATTGCATATCACAACAGTGGTACCACAGGGATATGCATGTAATGCACATGCCACAGGCATAGTAGGGTGTTGCATTGCTATGCCACACCTATGGGCAACAACAACAATATCTGTACTACTGTGTGGCAATGTGCTGTAATAGGAGTATGTGGCCTCAGAATGGTGTACCCTACAGATATGCAGACATGCACACATACACACACGTGGCAGACCTCAATGGGATTCCCATGCATACTGACCCATTTGTACAACACTGTTGTGCTGGTACTGCAAGGTACATGTAACTGTTAGAGAGAGGAGTGTAACAGGCTACATGTCATGTCCAATACAGCAGCAGCCACATCTGACTATGGCAATGGGAGTGGTGGTGGTTATGAAGGCTGTCATGGAATTTCCAACTACAGGTGTACTAACACACAAACAATGCTATCCTCAATAATGCACATGCACATGTGTCAGTGCTGTGGTGCATTGCTGCAGGTGGTCATAGCTGTGTACCTGGCTGTTGCCTATGGAGGAACTGGATGTGTAGGGGGTGTGTGTACATTGGTATATGCCACCTGCCATGTGCCAGCAGGCAATCTATTGACAGACACCACATTAGTGACTGGCAGTGTGAGAGTGACATGCATCAGCCAATCCTCTGGGTGCCTTCTACACATGGCCACTGAGGTGATCCAGTTGACAAGTATGCAACATTTCGTACAACACGTGGTTAGTGTCTGTGATGGAGACCTGTACCCAAGCATGTTCAGTTGACTATGGTAGTGTAGTGTAGGTACCCGTGGCATGTGGCCCATATAGGGTGATGCCTCCTATATGTGACAGGTAGTACACAGCTGGCCACACATGTTGGTGTCAATCAAGCGTAGGGTGTCTGTACGTATCCCAGCTGGAGACCTGCCATCTGCACATCTGTAGAGGGACTGACAGACACCAGTGTGGTGAGTAGCTATGCAGTAGGATGAATGTGTCAACAGATGGATGTTTGACAACAATGAGTATGCCATTAGTACATGCTGTAAGCCCTCACTAACATGTGCTGTACTGACGGTACTCTACAATTACATTCCACATGTCTGAGTATTATCCAGTAGGGGATACATACGGTGACACAGCCCACACACCAGGAACATGACAGTGAGCCCTCAGAGTGCAGCTATGCCCACAGTTGTGCCTGTTGTCAGTAGTAATGTTAGCACTGCACCCTTCCCTGGGACAGTACTGTTGACAGTAGTAATGCCATCTTACACTGCATGCCTGTGTGACAGCACATACCCTGGGTTGCTACCCCTGCATGTCACACATTCACACTGATAGCAGTGCTGTGTAGGCCTCATATACTTGTGTGTTCCAGACATGACACTCAATACCTTTTGCTACAGTAATGAAAGCACATAGACACATGTACTGTACATGGCAGTACATACACATATTACAGATGTCATTTCCCAGGGTTTGGCATAGCCTTGTATGTGATCCAGAGATAGCCTCTGTGTAGACAATATGCCACAGAGTATAGCTGGAGGATGTCTATACGGTCAACATAGGCTATCTGTTTGATGCCTGTGATTCTTATAGTGAGGTATTTCCACTGCCTTCCCAGCTGTCGCAGCTGTCTTGCAAGGTACATACCAAACGGGGCATTGTACTCTATACCTGGTATAATGAGGGATGAGTACAGTGGTACAATTACCCCCTTTTTTCTAAATATAAAGCCCTCAGTGATGAGGTGTGCCACATAGGAGGATGTCCTTACTGTTGTGGCTATGTGGTTAATGAAAGTGAGACCACTGTCCACCTGTGTCCCTATGTCTGTCAGCACACTGTCGGTGTTTAGTGTACTGCCACCTATGTGGTAATTCATGGGTACATGATATGTCCAAATGGGATAATTATACATTACTTGGCATTAAGCTTGAGCCCATGGCTCTGGCACCAAGCATCTGTTTCTGTAAAGCCATGTTGTAGAATGTCCACGTCATTTGGGGATCTAATAATGGCTCCCAATTTGCAGTCATTTGTGAACTTTGTTAGCCAGACTTCCATAGTGTTGGCCTGTACTTCAGGGAAGTAGATGCCAAACAAGAGCTGTGCCAGGACCGACCCTGACGTACTCCATTTTGTCAATTGTCTGGAGCAGGGATAGGACCTGGCTACGTTTATAGTCTGGGTTCCATTGGTAAGTCAGTTGGCAATCCATCGAGTGACACAGGTGTTTATGGCCAACTTCGCATGTTTAACTATGTCTCTAGAGTGGGCGATGTTGAAGGCCTTGACAAAGTCCATATAGACTGTGTGCACCACCTTACCCTCCTCCACAGCTCAAGAGACTGAATCAAAGTTGGCAAACAGGTTCAGGAGACAAGATCGACCCTACACAAGCCCAACCGGGTGGGGGGGGGGTCCAGTGTTTACTGGTTGACAATGTCTTTGTTAATAAGTTGCATGATAATGCATTGAATGCCCTTGCAGATCAGGCTTGTCAGACTGATGGAACGATAGTTCCCAGGATCCAAGATGGATTGCCCCTTGTGGAGTATGACAACTATAGCTGTGTGCCACTCAGTGGGATAGAAGCCTGAGGTGAGGATGTGATTACACATGGCACTTAGGTGAGCTGCAGGGTTATGTAGTAGTCCATGTACTACACAGCCCGGGATGTCATCTGGTCCCATGGATACTGCATTCCTAGCAGTGGAGTCGGCGGTTTCCACCTGTGTGGCCATGATTACTGGAATTTGGCAACCTTTTGTTACTGAGATGTGCCCTTTAGGGGGTGAGGGAGGCTGAATGTGACACTAAACCGGTCTGCCCGGATATTGGAACACTTCTTTGACTCAGTATATTTAATGCCAATCTGTTGTAGCACAGAGAAATTCTGAGCATTGTGGTATAGATCCTGGACATAACTATAGAATGCCTTGTGGTTGTCTTTGGAATCTATGGCAATTATATTTATGTCACAAGCTGTGGTGGATTTCGAGGCATAGCAGCTTCTTACTGAAGCTGGTAAGGCAGCAGTTTTTGTTATGGGATTATCCTGTTAACTGCAACAGTGTCGTCCTTCTGTTGTGTAGACTGTTCATGGAAGTGGAGCACAAGATTGGCTTCCTTGTTTGCAGGACAGTGTCTCGGGTCTATGTGGGATGGTGCAATGCATGCACGAGTGGATGTGCCCATACAGTGCCTTAGTGTAGGATGCACCAGTTGCACTTTCAGCTCCCATCTCCATGGGTGTCATGAGGTTTGTCACATCTGACTTGAGTAGCATGGCGTTGGCTTTGCAGAGGGCATTCATGGAGGATTCTTACTGGTGGGTGGGGGTGGGATGCGAATGTCAACAGTGATTATCTAATTGTCAGACCTGACCTATGAGGGGTTGCCACTGGTGTGGGGCATCTGACACCCATGTTGGTAATGACCAGGTCTAGGATATTGGAGAGCCCGGTTGAACAATGGATTAGTTGATCCAGGGGGTTGGAATGTATGAGTTCCCAGAACTGTTGGTAAAGGGTGGTGGTACATGAGGTTTTTTTCCCAGTTAATGGCAGAGTATTTGGAATCACACAGTATTATGGTGTTTGATTGTATCTTAATATTGTCCAGTATGTTTATAATGGTGTAGTGAGAACCTTGGACCATGAAGGGGGATCAGTAGGCAGCTACAATTTGGATTGCAGTCTTACATAGTGTTAGTTGCATCTGGTGATTCCCAGATGCATTGTGTTTGACACTAGGCTGGAGGTGTGAATGACCTTACTGGTGAATATGGACACTCCTCCACCTGTAGTGTTGTGGTCTTGGTTTGTTGCCTGACATGTGTGATAAGGGTTGTAGGCAGGTATTACAGGTGTGCTCTCTGGAGCATTGCACCAGGTCCCAGGTACTGCACAGATATTGATGTTCCCATTTGTATGTGTGTCTCAGGAGAGTGCCTGTTCAGATTTAGACTTCTAACATTGAGTCGCATTACCATCAGTTTCACATGCTTGTATCTGTTACAGTGGTGGTTTTGCCCTTTGAACCTTGCCTAGATAAGGCACTATAGGGGTGCCAAGAGCTGTAGCCAGTAGCCTGAATCCCAGGGGCAACACATGCAGTCCATCTCTGCCAGAGCATTGTGGTTTGTACATCATGTCACCCCAGGCAGACAGAAAACGGATTCCCTTTGAATGACATCAGACGCTTAGCCACTTGTTGAAGTCAGTGCTGTGTATATGTATATGTGTGGTATTTATATGTATATATGTACATATATATATCCCCATATATGTATGTGAATATGTATATGGTCATATATGTATGTGGATATGTATATGTGTATATATCTACATAGATATGTGGATATATATGCACACATATCTGTTTACAATATGTCCAGAACATGGAGTAGAGTCCTACCTCAGTACCAATAGACCTAACAACGTAGTGCAAGGGGATATCAGAGATGTATTGCGGGTATATATGTATACTATTGCCACTGTCATATGGGTGTCTTAACAGACATGTTGGGTGTGATAGGTCGCATCTGCTGTAGATGTGCACCATTGCCTATGGACAGACATCCTTGGGGCAGCATAGTACGGACCCACTGCTAGCACAGTAATTATGCTGTGGACTACAGTAGGGATATGACCACTATATGTGGACAGTGTGGCACTCTGTGGTCAGTCCAGAAGTGTACACATGTCCCCTTCATGCAAGACATGTGGACCACCCCTCCCAATGTGGATGTTACTAGCCATTTACATGGGTATATCATGACAATACTGGGGTACATATGCCCACACAGTGTATGCACGCACACATGCCAGTCTGTCCAGGCACATAATACCTGGTGCTGCTGAGTTCAAATGGCTACATACTACCGAGCAGAGAATGACATACATCTGTACAGCATGCCACAGCTTTGTCAGAAATACACAACAGTTATACTGGTCTGGCATATATGAGTATCTGCAGACATGTGTCTGAGTATAGGTATCACAGGACTGTTCATTGCTTACACATTGTACATTCACTATGGTAGCCAGACTGTACTGCATGATATGTTATCAATACCTGCCTGACATAATACAGGTAGGATGGCTTACTGTAAACATCTTGTGGCCATGTATTGTCAGGTCCTGGTTATGGCATTTGCAACAGTCGGTATTGTATTGCAGGGGGGGATATCAATATGTGTAAGACATATGTTGCTTGAGCCCCATCTCCCCCATTAATGGTGTCTGTGTTCATATATGTCTTTGTTATGTTCTCTATAATATCTATAGATATATATCTGTATACACACACACACTTTTATATATATATATATATATATATATATATATATATATGCACATATATATATATATATATATATATATATATATATATATATATATATGCACATACATATATATATATATATATATATATATATATATATATATATATATATATATATACATATATATTGACATATATATATGTTGCAGATTTGTACAGATGTATGCATGCTGAGTGAGGTTTAGATATATATATATATATATATATATATATATATATATATATATACACACACACACACACACACACACACACACACACACACACACACACACACACACACACACAGCTAGATGTTAAAGTACATTTACTGTACTGTTGAATGATTGTGCCGGATGACATGTTTCTGGAGCCATCCAATGCATGTATATCTGTCATGGCTTAGTGGTAATTCACGTTGTGCAATGTCATGGGTTCGAGCCTTGTAGACAATGTTTAATTTGTTGCTGGTCAGAACATGGGCCGTTGGGTACAGAGTGCTTAAGGCAATTTAAAGCAGTTCTAAGCAGGTGTGTGTGGGTTTGCATGGAGCTAAGCACTGCTAACATCTGGTTACAGTGTCATACACTCAGTTGGCGTCTATATTGCTTAACCCCACGCAGACCAGTGTACAACTGCTCAAAGGTAACTAAAAACAGAAAGGCAAATAAAGTCCAAGAACACTGGCAAGGCAAAGGAAGCCAAATAACCCTTTATTGTTGTTTGTTTGTTGTAAGCGCTTTCGGTAAGGAAAATCTTCCCCACCTTCCTCAGACAAAAATTGTAACAACCATAAAACAGTAAAGTGCTTGTTAAATACTTAAATGGTTGTGACCTCATAATTATTCATCAGAAACTTAAAAAGCTAATACCATTTTTAAAAACACACATTTTCTTAATACAAATTACACTAATATTAGTCCCAGCAAGCAAGCAAAAATAATACATATAATAGGCAGACTAATCTATGTTAAACAAACTTAATAACATTAAAATATACAACTTTTAAAATAAAATTGTATACAATAAATGTAATAAAATGCAATAAAATATACATGGTGTTATAGATTGTTTAACCCAGCAAGTGAACAGCTCTTAAAGTTTATAGATAAATATATATATTTTTTAAAACATACTTTTTTCATGTATATACATATTTATATGTATATGTTTTTATAAATACATATCTGTTTATCTATTTTTCTCAAAGTACTTGGAAATAGAAGACATTTCAATTCTAGCATCCCAAATCTCAACTACAAATGAAAAATGAATTTAATAATTTCACCTATTTAATGCAAATAGTTTCAAAAAACACTTAATGGACACTATCTCATTCAAACCAGGGGCAAAATATGCAGCAGTACGAATCTGCCAAAAAACCTCCTGTAGTTCAAGCTTTAACTGCCATGGACCCCCTCTCACCTGTGGCTGCACTTGTTGCAAGACTACAAAAGCAAAATCATTATCTACATTGCCATGAACATGTTTGGTTAATGCATTGTTCAAGTCGTTCTTTTGGATGGCATATAGATGTTCATATATCCTTTTCTTAAGTGGTCTATCGGTCTTACCTATGTAAAAAGCTGGACATTTCTTACATAGTGCCGCATAGACCACACCCTTAGAATTACAACTAAAGGAACCTCGTATGTCAAAACTTCTACCAGCCATGGAAATAATAGAAGTGACCAGAATATACTTACAATAATGACACATGCCACACCTTTTCATACCCATTTTATTGGCATGATTGTTAGTTTTAATGTTAGTCATTTCTAATAATTGTTTCAAATTTTGTCCTCGCCTATAAGTGATGGTAGGTTTATCCCCCAATAGTTTTAACAATACATTATCCTCTGTAATGATTTTCCAATTCTTGAACACGATGTTGTTAATGATCTGGGCATCAATACTAAAAGTAAACAAAAAATTAGTATTGTTTATCATACCATCTTTGTTGTGAATCTTGATACCCATGTTCCCACCTCTAAGTAATGGTTCAAAGTGGCCTGATTCCCTTTTAGTATATACCTCTTGTTTTAAATCTTCTACAAAATCTAAGGGATACCCTCTTGCAATAAACATGGATTGAATGTTTTCACATTCAGATACAAAATCTGATGAATTCGACACCATGCGGGTCGCTCGGACAAATTGTCCCTTAACTACACTTCGTTTTTGATGTCTAGGGTGGGAACTCTGGAAGTGTAGATAGTTGTTAGAAAATGTGGGTTTTCTAAAAATAATTGACTTGAACTGTTGTAAATCATAATCTTTAATTATTTTTACATCAAGAAATGAAATTTCATCTGTATTAGTAACATAAGTAAATTCCAAAAAATCTGTCATGTTTGACATATTATCAATAAAGGTTGGAATCATTTCTGCAGACCCTTTCCACAAAAAGAACATATCATCTTGGTACCTGGTGTACCAAGTGACATTTCTCTGAAAAAAGTGATTTTGAAACAGGAATTCGTGTTCCCAATGTGCTAGAACACTATTTGCAAAAGTGCAGCCACAGGGTGAACCCATGGCAATTCCAGAGGTTTGAAGAAAACAGTTATTCTTAAAAATTAAAAAATTATTGCAAAGAATAATGTCCAGTAATGTTTCGACTAGGCACATCTGTTCGTGCGAAGCCCCTTGACGTAGCATAAAGTCAATTGTCCATTGCACACCTACACTATGTGGAATGACCGTATACAGGTCTTTAATATCCACCACTAAGAATGTCTGGGCTGGATCAAAGGCTATATGGCTTATGTTTTCAAGAAAGCTCCAAGAGTCCCTGCATATTTGTTCTTCTTGTTTCAATAAAGGTTTAAGAATATTGTCTACCACTTTAGCACAAGCATACGTAACAGACCCTCTACCATCAACAATTGGTCTAAAGGGAGGGTCTGCCACATCCTTGTGAATTTTAGGAGTCCCAAACAGAGCAGGGACCCTTGGGGCTGTCATAGTAAGATACTGGAACAAATCAGAATCAATTACTCGTTCAAGAAACAAATCATCCAGTGTTTCTTTAATCCTCTTGTTGGCAATATTAACCTCATTTAAACTAACAGCTGTGTAGGGGCCTGTATCAAGATATTCAAGCATTTTATTTTCATACTCAAAATTATCCATAAAAACAAGCCCTCCACCTTTATCAGGTGCCATAACTCTAACTGCTCAAAGGTGCCTTAATCACACTGTATCCAATGGGCCGTGTTCTGCCCAGCAACAAAATGAACAGCTCCTGCAGGCCTCGAACCCAGGAAACTGCACACTATAGACAAGGTGATGTACCACTAAGCCATGCCAGATACAAATACATCTGATGTTTTCAGAAACATATCATTCAGTCCAGTCATGCAACAGTACAGAGAATATATACAAACATCTAGATGTATGTCTGTGTACATATATTAATATCTATACAGATACAACATATCTATATCTGCACATATATATATTTCTGAAACTATATACATATGTATCAATATATATGAACATATACACATGCAAATGCCTACATCAACACATATATGTGTCTACACCTATATGTCTACATATACACAGCAAGTTACATATGTGTGCACAGATATATATCTATGTAGGTATATACGGACATAGTTATATATATATGTTAGCAGATATATATATCTATACAGGTATATATGGCCATACATCTGTAGATAGCAATGGCAGATTAACAAACAACACATATGTCCTCATGCACCGTTAATGGGGTTGAAAGGCCCCACACACTATACATCTTGTACGAATAGGCATCCCCCCAGCCAAACACACCCACCCTGCAATACACTACCAAGTGTTGCAGATCCCATAACCAGGACCTGACACAACATGGGCACACGATGTTACCAGTACTACTTCCCACCTGTATGATGTCAGGCTGGTATTTTTAACATATCATGCAGTACAGTCTGCCTCCCATAGGAAATATAATATGTGGAAGCCATCAACATCCCCAAGATACAGCTACACAGACATAGATATGCAGATAAAGGTATACACACACACACATATATATGTGTATATATATATATATATATATATATATATATATATATATATATATATATATATATATATATATATATATATATATATATATATATATATATATATATATATATATATATATATATATAGATATATATGTGACATGTGACTACACATACACACACAGTTATATGTACAGCAAGATACATAAGTAGAAGGTGCACACAATATGGAACAGCCACTATGCCTACAGTTAACCCCTGAAAGACTGGACACTGTATGGGCCACCCATACAAATGACAATCGTTCCCTGCAACATATACCCACAGAGAGGTCATAAGAAAAATACCACCCACAGGTTGGCAGACATGGAAACCTTTCATCGTGTACTATTACAGTTCTATATGCCATGTCATATAGCTGTTCAGACTCTATATAAACAGAGTAATGCAACTGTGAACCAGTTACAGTAATACAGTAGTCTGGAAAGGTTCACAACTGTTGCTTTCCAGGCCAAGCCCTTCACATTGTACAATAGGGAAGACAAACTGGGCCGCAGGATACCAAAAAATCAACTGTATGTAATGCAGGTGTATAGTTCAGCAGCCTCTATCTACACATTGTACAAACACAGTAGGTGGTAAAGACGTCATGTGACCACATGGGTTGTAACTGCTACATAACATGGCATAATTTACACCATCACTAGCACACCGACAAACAGAGCAGTTTGTATGGCAGGGGGCAGTAGTCCTGCATTAACCAGATCCATGTCAGTAATGTGTATATATATGTGAAGTATATGATATGTACATCCAGATACCTTAAGGCAGCTCAGCCCTGACACCCCCACATTTTGTAACAGCCTAGGTCATTTATGGTGCTCCCCCCTAGACTCAATAATACAGGGCCATATACCACTGTAACATACACTGGCCTCTGGAGTGCATAAGGACACACATGTATTGTGTAGGGTGATGCTCACACATATATGGCCCCAGTCCCACCGTAGGTGTGGGGTATACAACAGCAGTGGACTGATGGCAGCAATGGCAGTGTGATAGACTCACAGCCCACTACAGAACAACCACCAACAGCATGACATATGTGCAAAGGTTGGTATGTAGGTGATGGACAGAGGCTAGAATACAGGCACATATGTGGACAACTGTTGCCATACACTAAGCAAGGTGCTGGTGTTACAGGATAGTCTGTAACATTCCCTTAGTCATGGAATTGAGGTTAGAAACAGACATGGATGTAGCCATGTATTGACAGCACTCAACACACACACTGCCAGTGTAATATCTGACACAGGACCTGTGTGCTGGACAGACAAGACATTATAGGCATAGCTCTGGCCAGCATGAGGATAGGCCCACAGTTGTGTTCTATGCAGACAGACTGCATTCCAAGGTAAACTAGTATGTACACACACACACCCTGTAACACCAGTACTATACAAAGCATGACACAACTCTACTCGCAGTCTGTCTGTAGTTCCTGATCCTCCTACAAATTTGTGGCAGCCCTGAGTGTGCCGGTTCTCATGTAAGGGGTATTGCTACCTGCTGTCGGTAACACTGCTGCCACTCACAGGACAGATGTCCATCACACAGGAAATGTAAAGGGACCACACACACATGATGTGGGGATTTATAGTGGGTGGTTGCCATGACAGTGTTAAATGGGAGTAGTACACATGTGTAATCATATATATATGGCTATCTGGATAAGTATATGTACATATATTTCCACCATATGTCCTAGACATGAAGTGTAGCCAACCCCAGCCCCTATTATCCCAATGTCATAGTTGAAGGGGATGTCAGGTATGTACCCCAGGTATACTAGTAGAATATTGCTACTGTCATTGGGATTATCTTCACAGACTTGGTGTGTGTGGGAGGTCACATCTGCTTATAACATGTGTGCCATTAGCTACTGGACATGAAGTGTAGCCCCTATGATCCCAATGTCGTAGTTGAAGGGGATGTCAGGTATGTATAGCAGGTATGCTAGTAGACTATTGCTACTGTCATTGGGATTGTCTTCACAGACATGATGTGTGTGGGAGGTCACATCTGCTTATAACATGTGTGCCATTGGCTACTGACAGACATCCTATGGACATCATTGTACAGTACCGCTGCTAGCACGTTATGCACTGTGGACTGCAGCAGAGATATTGGCCAATATATGTGGAAAGTCTGACACACTCTCTACAATCCAGAGGTATACACATAAGCCCTTAGTGCTACACATGTGTACCATACCTGACAATATGGATGTAGATGGCCATGTAGATGTGCATAACACATAACAATTGGTATATATTTGCCACCATAGGTTATGCATTCACACACCCTGGCATGACACATTATGACCGCTGGTACAGGGGTGCCATGACCACATACTACCCACTAGATATTGAAATTTATCTGCACAGCATCCCATTGCCCTCTCTGACATACATGACTGTTAAGGGAGGCCTGGCAGCTGTACATCTGGCAAGTTTCTGCACATGACATCTCACTGGGTAAGTACACTAGGCTGCTAGGCATGTAACAATGCATTGTGCAGGCTGCAGGTAGACTGGCTCAACACTGGCCTACATCTCCTATGGGGGGAATGCACATGTACCTGCATATAAAGCAGGCTCAACAGGCATGTCAACAGCACAGGGTAAGATACACCTGTGTGTAAGTGCATAACCACAACCAATGTGAACACAGCCACAGCAACATATGGTTAGCTAGCATGATATTACAGTATATGGACTATCTGTTCTACACCATCCACATATGTGCCACTCACAGACTGACCCTACATATACTGGCCTGCTACACAGTTTGATCTGATGGCTGTCTGTGGTATGGGACACGTGTGCATATGGCCCTACAAACATTTACGCCAATACAGTAGCATGCACTGGAGCAGCATGTAACATCTGATAGGAGGGGAACTAGAACAATGACATCTACCACAGTCTGTACACAGGCTAAGGTACATATTAATAATACACACACTGTCGATATTCACCATAGGTACACAGACTTCAGTACTGTACAAACATCCACAGAATGTCCAGGTAATGTCATGAAATATAACCCCTACTGTAGATAACATGTGTAGCAGTTGGATATCTCACTGGCTTGTTCTCAGATATGATGACACTAATTATGGTGTACAGCACATATGCAGCACTTCATGCACGACATATGTACAAAGGTTGACAGAGGTGTGGCTGGAAGCACATATACAGGACTAATATTGACATGCTGCTGTGATAACCGCACACATTTACTGTTGTAACAGGGTTTGTTGCAACATATGTCCTATGAGGGATATGACGTCAGTGACTATCATGGCTTTCACCATCCACAGACTGCAATCCTCACACTATCTTCTGCAGTCCACAGAGAGATGCTCCGTGGGTGACACATGAAACCAAAGACACAACATTGCCCACTCTGCAGATGACCCTGCAAATGGGGATTCCTAATAAACATGGAACTGACATGGCAGGTATTGTGACATGTACGACAGCCAAATCCACACAAATACTGTTAAACTAACATTACTCCAAATGCAGTATAGCAGCATTTACAGTCTGTAGTCAGGTCAGGCACATCCCCCTCCTGTTTGTTGCTCTGTTTCCATAGTGGTTGTTGTTAGAGGTAAACCCCAATCTATCTGAGATGCTGTTTGCCACATGACAGATATAGTTCCTGCTCACAGTGGATGAAAAGGGCCAACACCACCATGATGTTCCTAGATATTGGAATGTGTTTCCATGCAACTGGCTATGGGAATGTTACCGTGGCTGTTTCACATGCAATCAGCTAGGGGAGGGCTGCACTTCATGCAGAGGCCATCAGCTGATCATGAGCATCACTTAACACACACATGCTGCTTCCTAAGCAAAGCACGTGTAGGTCTCCTAATCCACCAGAGGGGGGGTGGGAGAGGCAGACAGAGGCAAAGACATGTCCAGGAGAGGTGGGAGAGTAAAACTAAAGCATGTTTGCGTCACACACATACCAGCACAGGGTATTAAATCCCTGACAACTATGTAGTGCTATCACGGCTTGATGCAGTTATAGGATGCGCCACATGGGTTACCTGTTGTGGATCACTCAGAACATGTATGTGATGGTGAGTGACATCTGCAACAAGTATACAGTAGCTATACGGTAGGTGACGTACACATGCCTGTCCACATGAACAGGTGCCAACGTCAACACAGCCACACTCTCAGAGGGACACACACACATTGACACACTTGGCAGGGCCAGGAGTACAACTCATCAGTAGTGGGATTGCCACATCACATCACTGTGCAGGTATCACATGCAACACACAGGTCATATGGGGGTTGTATGGGCAAGGGGTAAGGGGAGGTGTCTGACATCAGACAGCATGCTGCAGTATGCCATGGGGGTTGTAGGGAGTGTGGATGTGAACATACGCAGCATACAACACACACACAAGCATACAGAGTGCCAGTACTGACATGTATGGGTGCATGTCTGCACGGGTGTGTGGTGTTTGACTGTGCCAGATGGCTGTACAAGGCTAGGCGATGGGTGTACCTTAGCATCAGGCCACATGACGATGGTCTGCATTGTGGCTCAGGGATTTAGTGTCTGCATTTGCCCACACAGGTGGGTATTGTATCCCTCATCTGGTCACCTGGGTGACTATTGTGTATGGCCAATGCTGTGCATTGCTTGCTATGTATGTGTTACTTATTCCATGACATGGACAGTGTCTGGGATGAGCACACCTCCCACATGCATGCACATTGACATATGGAACTATAGCTGAGGTGTCTGGCCCATGTTGTGAACACAGATTATCATCAGTTGTGCCAGTCCTGCCCACCTGTGGTGGGCCAGCAGGTTTACCCTGCACCTACATTGAGAGCATGCTAACAGCATTCCCTGGTGTCAGTGGCATCTGTCCATACAGGGCATGTTGTCAGGCATGGTATGTCCATTGTGGGTCATATGTGATGGCACCAGAGGTGGTGCAGGTGTCCATTGGGGAACATGGGGAGGTGCACTGTCTGCATGTATGTGCATATTGGACAGATGGACAGGGTGACATGCCCTCTGTAGCCCACTGCTGTCACTCCATAGTTACTATCAGTGGCCAATATGCAGTGTACTACCCACATATTGGCTGTTGCCTAGGCATGTGTGTGTGTGTGTGTGTGTGTGTGTGTGTGTGTGTGTGTGTGTGTGTGTGTGTGTATAATACATGGGTTGAGAGTGTGCTCTGGGTAAAACCGGGGTTGCTAACTGTGATTGCCTGGCCTTGATGTCACATGTATGGGTATGGCTTTGCACCCCAGCTTCTCAGCCATTTCACATCTGTTATCCATGTACGGTGAACATTGTGATATATAATAGGGCCACCATATAAGGAATATGCAAAACCCACTCCACATTGGTCACAGGTGTCACACCCACCTCTACACAGGATAAGGGTTACAAACACACACACACACACCTGTCATGTCTGGGAGTAGAACCCCTTCCTAACTAGTTTATTACACTGCAGTACTACACAGGTATAGTATGCACCATGGGCATTACTGGAATACTCCTTCCACAAAAGTGTATTTCACAATGACTGACATCAGCAAGATTGTCAAAGTAGGGCATTTGAAATTGACTGTGAGTGACTAGCTTACAATGCATTGCTCCATACACAGACAGTGAGACACACAAAACATCCACATCTAATGCATGTGGATATAGAACCCCTAACAGAGATCTATATCACACTACAGCATAGAGCTGTTATAGGACACACCACAGGGATTATTGGAGAATGCCTTCCCCAAAGGTGTATTTCACAATGAATGACATCAGCAGGATTGCCAAAGGAGGGCATTTGAAATGTACTGTGAGTGACTAGCCTAAAATGCATTGCTCCCTTCACAGACAGTGACACACACAATACACCAAGAACTGCCATGGGAGAGAATGGAACCCTACCACAGTTCTAATTTACACTACAGCAGTATGCAGTTACAGGGCATCCTACAGAGATTACTAGACTACAACTTTCCCAGATGTGTATTTATAGGTGGGGTGACATCAGCAGCCTTGCCAAAGGTGAGTATATGAGTTGTAAGGGGTGTGAGTAGCCTAAAAAGCATTGCTTTCTACACAGTCAGACATGCACCCAAACACACACACCCTCACCAGGTTTGGGGTTAGAATTCCTACCTAATTAGTTTATCACATTACAGCAGTACGCAGTTATGGGGTGCGCTATGGAGATTACTGGGTACAGCTTTCCAAGAGGTGTATTTCTAGGTGGGTGACATCAGCAGCTTTGCTAAAGTTGGGTATATGAATTGTAAGGGGTGTGAGTACCCTAAAAAGCATTGCTCACTACATAGTCAGACATGCACACAAACACACAGTTGGCAAGTCTGGGGTTAGAACTCCCACCTAACTACTTTATCACACTATAGCCATACGCATTTACAGGATGTGCTACAGAGATTACTGGGCTATAACTGTCCCAGATGTATATTTCTAGGTGGGTGACATCAGCAGCCTTGCCAAAAGTGGGTATGTGAATTGTAAGGAGTGTGAGTAGTCTAAAAGGCAATGCTTTATACACAGTTAGACACAGGCAGACATGCACACAAACACACACACAGTTGCCAGGGCTGGGCTGTAGAACTCCTACCTAACTAGTTTATCACACAACAGCAGTACCAGTTATGGGAAGAGCTACGAAGATTACTGGGCTACAGCCTTCCAAGAGGTGTATTTCTAGGTGGGTGACATCAGCAGCCTTACCAAAGTTGGGTATATGAATTGTAAGGGGTATGAGTACCCTAAAAAGCATTGATCTCTACACAGTCAGACATGCACGCAAACACACACAAACAGTTGGCAGGTCTGGGGTTAGAACTCCCACCTAACTCCTTTATCACTGTATAGCCATACGCAGTTACAGGATATGTGATGGAGATTACTGGGCTACAACTGTCCAGAGGTGTATTTCTAGGTGGGTGACATCAGCAGCCTTGCCAAAGGTGGGTATATGAATTGTAAGGAGTGTGAATAGCATAAAAGGCATTGCTCTCTACACAGTCAGACACACACACAAACAGTTGCCAGGTCTGGGGTTAGAATTCCTACCGAACTAATTTATCATACTACAGCAGTATGCAGTTATGGGATGTGCCACGGAGATTACTGGGCTACAATTCTTCCAAAGGTGTATTTCCCATTGGATGACCTCAGCAGGCTTGTCATAGTAGTGCTATGGGGTGGGCAGTGTGTGCATGGGCCATAACCCATTCATGTAGGTGTGACACACCACATGCGGCCACACACAGGGTCATATGTCACAGATACGTGTATACAGCTACTAGATAACTACTTCCTTGTACAATCATGTTGCACAGCTGCCACATGCACCACATCGTCTGTGGTGCTGACAGGTACTGGGTCACTAGTATCTGCAGTGAGTGACATCTGCACCTCATGTGTTTGGGGCCCTTTGGCTGTGTGCTGGGTGGGACAGGCCTGGATAACTCCTTGTCATGGTCACCCTCTTCCACACATCTGTGTCCATCTACCTTTGGCTTATTATAGTGTGTTGTCCTTAGATATATGTCTGTATTCCTATCCACTGTGTGTGCAAGGCATGAGTGGTGCATACTGACAAGTGTCTGCACTAACAATTGCAACTGCCAGATATGTCTGGTCCACTGCTGTTTGCAGACATGGCCTTTATGAGTTTGTGTGTGAGCATGCCCAGTATGACCTTTCAGTATGTTGTTGACTGGCATTGCCTTCATTTCTCTAAGTGTGTGAGCATGTCCAGTAAGGCCATCTGTATTGCATGTGTGGATCATGTCCAGGTGGTTTGTACTGCAGTGCTGACCTTTGTGTTGTACACCGTCAGGTAACATGCTGTGTCTGCAGGGTATCCATCAATCATTTGGCATTGACTGTTGCTACATGTCTGCATAGCGGGGGGGACAGGGACACCTGACTATCTCTATGTTTCTACACAGGATTGGGGGGTGCACCTGACTGTTATTATATTTCTATGTAGGATGGGGGGGCACACCTGACACTTGTACACATTTGCTAGGACTGTACTTGTATATCAACTACTCCATTTCAGTCTGTAGTCTTACCTATCGTGCTGGCTAGGCTATGTCAGTGTACTACAGTTTTTATCTTTTGGTTACCTACATATTAGTTTCTGACTTCCTAGCCTTCACAACTGACTTCCCACTACCTGGCTTGCTGTAGTCTGTCTGTGTAGGCCTGGGGGGGTGGTTACCCATAGCCCTAATTCAGAGGCCATAGTACAGCATTTGTTTGTGTTTGTCTACACCTGTCCTGCTGGCTGTGACTGTTGTTGGGTATGTGAACCCCCCCTCCTGACTGGCATGTGTGAGTCCCGTATCTTGTGGGTGTCCCAGTATTGAGGGTGGTGCTGCAGGGCTGCCTATATCGGATGCACATAGTACACTCCATATGCATGGTTAGGCACAGGTAGTGTAATGTTTGGCATCCGTTTTACTGTATGTGAGAGTCAGAGAGAGGTGCTATTCCCTGGATCCCTCCCATGTCAGAGTATGTGCTATGCGTTGTCTCTTTGCCAGGGCCAGGGCATACTGGGCATGCCTTCTTCTGCCTACTGGGGTAGGCTTAGGTTGTTCCTCCTCTGAGTAACTCTGTGCCTGTGCAGGCCTTGGCATTGGCGGGGGGTTGTGTGGCCCTGCCCCATGCTGCTCCTGCTGCAACTGTTTCCGCATGATCGTATTGTGTAGCATGACACATACAAGGATGATTTGGGTACATATAGTTGGTGAGTACTGCAAGGCTCCACCGGATGTGTCCAGCACCGGAACTGTGACTTCAGCATCCCAAACACATGATCTATTATGATTCTTGTTTGTGCGTGTGCCTCATTATGAAGATCTTGTTCGGGTGCGTGTGCGTTTCTGATGGATGTCATCAGCCACGGCTCCAGTGCGTATCCAGCATCCCCCACTAGATGACCGTGTGGGATGTCCCCATTTAGCAAACTTCTGGTACAGCTGCATCAGATGCCAGATGTGGGAATCGTGATAGCTTCCATGGTAGTCAGCACACATGTTCAGTATTATGCCCTGGTCATCGCTCATGACCTGGCAGTTGATGGAGGGAAAGCCTTTGCAGTTGATGTAGACCCTACCCTGCTCATTGGGTGGTGCTTTGATGCATATGTGCATGCAGTCTATTGCACCCACTACCTCAGGGTATTCTGCTATTTGGTTGAAGAGATGCATACTGCTAGCCAATGCCTCACGGGTGATGGGGAAATATATGTGCTCACCGACATGTGCTAACATGGCATTCAGGAACTGATGGAGTACCGTGGAGGCTGATGCCTGTGAAATCCCAATCATATCCCCAGTTGGCCTTTGGAAGGTATCTGTAGCTAGTATTCTTAGGCCTACACATTCCTTGTTGTCCACTGGGATGGGTTCCCCTCTGTTAGTTCTGTGTGTGTGAGGTGTGGCCGGTACAATTCCACGATTTGCTGTAGGAGGTCCCTGTCCACCCTATGGCACTCCACTATCTCCAGCTCATGTAGCCCTTGGTAGGTTACCCTGGGTCTGTAAACTCTTCTCCGTCTCCTCACTGTGGGTTGGTCAGCAGCATTCACATCCTCACCACCCTCAGCCTCTTCCACAAGTTTTATGATAGCTATTGCAGCCCCTAACATTTTGCTGTTGTGAGTGTTAAAAGTTCCCTGCTTGTTTACACCGGTGGTGTAGAGTGTGGGAAATACCAGAGGGGTAGGTGTTTGCTTAGTTTATAGTTGTGTTCTAGGCTGGGCTGGTCTGCTGCCTGTGTAATTGGCAGGTTCCGATATGGTTCATCTGGCAGCTAACCTAGTACCCCTTGATTACCTTCGTACTGCTGTTTTCCCTTCCTATTGCCCTTCTGTTTCAGCTCGGGAGCACACCGCGCAATCGGAGTACACCAATGTGCACACTGCTGCTATTTCCTGGTTTAGCTTCCTTTATCTTCCTGTAAATCCCAGTGTGCAGCGCTCACACCCACTTACACATTGTCAAAAGTGCTAGGCAAGTTTAGACACACCCCTAGTTTAGCTGTGCTAAGCTGGGAGCAAACCCGAGCCACAGGGCTCCCATCTGCTTACAGTATGCCTGACACACCCACCCATGATGTCACCTACCTCCTAGTCTTGCACTCTGCTATTAATACTCTTACACTGTTGGGACCTGCCTCACATGCTGGAGAAAACTGGGATTTACTATCCTTCCCCTCATTTGCATAGGACTGCCAGCTAATGCATAGTTACATGTGTCACACTCAGCCTCCCTCCTTAGCAACCACTATTCACTGGCCAGGTTGTCTTTTGCCTGCCATTGACTTGCATGGCAGAATATTGAATTTTGTTGGAATGCTTGTTTTAGGTTTATTTTCTTATTTTCCCACCGATCCCGTTTGCGAGCCGCTGCTCTATGCTTAAACAGCCATGATTGGCTGTAATAAAATAAAAGTTGTATTTTTTACATTTTGCATTGTTTGCAATGCCAATGGCCTTATACTTGGCCATTGGCATGCTTCCTCAATGATACGCAGCCTTTATTTGGAGCTGTCATGTTTCCGTTTTGGATTTTGCAGAACTGTACTCGGTTACTAACCGAGTACATTTCTGCATATTACGCTAGTTTTGCACGGCCTGATTCCAGCTTCCTGGATGGCAGATTTACCTCATTTGCATGTTTTTCACCTGCAAATGAGGTAGTTTGCATATGGGGGCTGAGAATGTGCAGCACTATTGCAAGAGCACTCTTGCACATCAAACGAGCACGTACATGGATCTCTAGGCTGCCATATTGCTAACATTTCCTCTTACACTAATCATGCACGCCGTGCAAGCATTTGAGAATCCAGGGGTCAGTTTCAATGCTACAGTTCTTATAAACATATGTAAATCAATCAATGTATCAGTTAAATCAGCTCTAGTTGCTGGAATGAAAGATAAACTCTTATTTAAAACATTCAGTTCAAACTCTCTCAGAATTGTGTCAGAGGTATTACATACTAAGTTTAAATGTTCTGAGTTCACATTTTCTTTATCATTCTGTTACCATTTTCCTGGAATTACTGTTTCCTCTTGTTCCTTATTCGCTGTTCCCCCTGGTCCCCTCCATTCCTTCCTTTCTTCCAAAATGGCAATGGAAGTTCCATAAAACCTGGTTGGACAAATAACTCCCATCCTTCGGTCATACTACAGGTTCATTAGAAGCTAAATTCAAGCTGGTTTCACCTTGAGCAGGTAAATGTTTGGCAAAAAGGTTACTAGCAGCCAAAGTCACAGTTGCTGTTCCCGACAATGTTTCTTGTTCCTTCTCCCTGGTTGTTGTTACATTTACTTCCAATAAGTCTTCCTTATGCATCTGTACAGCCTCATTCATCTCCACCCTCTCTCCTGATTGGGTAGGTTGCTGTGCACCACTGCTCTCACTAGACAGAGCATTGTCACTCATTCCAGACTTCCGTTGGTTAGATGCTGGCCAAGTGAACACTTGATTATGTGCAAAATCATTCAAGTCTCTATGTACTTTTCTCCTTTTGACGGACATGAGATTATTCTCATACCCAACCACCTTGTCTAAAACATCACTGATACATGGTAATACATGCTCTTCACTGGCAATTTTATAGATATCATCATGAAGCATTTGTATCACCTCACACAAGTCTCCCTCAACAGGACGAAAATAATCCAACAACAGTTGTATATATGAGAAACTAGTGTTTAAGCTGATTTGTTGCCAATTAGCCAGGAGTTTAGTGTGTGATGCACCATATGCTGGCATCAATACCCTCATGCCTCTGTGAATAATTTTAAGCTTTATACAAGCTTCAAGATGTAACCACTGGCACTGAACCCTCTTTAAACGAAAGAGGGTATCCTCTAAGTCACATACCTACTCAGATAACAGTTCTTTCTGTGACTCCTCAATATCCCCTTCTCTACTCTCTTGCATAAGTTGTTGCAGGCAGAGTAGTGGGTTATCAGCTCTCAAAAAGTTAGCTAGACGTTCATTTTTCCATTGTCCATTCACATTATTTAATGGATTATAAGGCAATTCCACCTCCAATCTCAAACTCTCAGCCATGCTCACCTGGTATCTTAACAAAAAAGAGAAAAATCCAAATCCACAAAAGAATCCAGACAATGAACTGCTCTGAGAACAACAAAGAAAATGTATAAAATCCAAACTTCACAGAGCATAAACAGGCTGAAAAAAAACACCCTGCATAAAACCAAGGGGTCATTTTATTTCGATAAGAGCTTTCAAAAACTGGTTTGTGTTTAGAATGGGTAATTCTGGTGTTGTTTGTTTTGTGGATAAGCAGGAGGTCCATCAGAGTGGGGTCTGACAATGTCGTGTATGCCAGTCATAAATGTCCCCTCAAAAGCTGGTATGAGACAGAATACAGGGATAGGGCCTTGAGGCACTCTGCATAAGACATTTGCATATGCCCTGTATTCTTTTAGTAAGGAACCCCTGTAGACATTCCAATTGCTGGATATGCCTAGTCAAGTACATACTAAAGGGGGCATTGTAGTCAATGATAGGTATGATGAATGCCAAATACAGTGGAACAATGACTTCCTTGGACTTACTTACTTACTTGGACTTACCTTTGTTTATAAGTTGCACAACATAGAATGATTTCCGCCGTACTGTAGATGCATGATGGTCAAAGGCTAAATTACTGTCTATGTGTGCTCCTAAGTCCCTGACTACTGGGTCAGGTCTAAGGGTTGTGTTGTCATTATGATGGTTAATAGGGGTGGATAACTTCCTGGAGGATACTATTATGCATTTTCTTTTTAATTTAGTTTTAGTCCATGGCTCTGACACCAGTTACTTGTCTGTGTCAGCCTTCCTGGAGAACATTTGTGTCAGTGTGAGATTCAATGACAGCTCCTAATTTGCAATCATCTGCAAATTTAGTTAGCCAGAGATCACTGATGTTGGCCTTGACTTCAAAGAAGTAAATGCCAAAAAGAACCGATCCCTGAAGGACTCCACTTGTGACTGGCCTCTTTGTAGAGGTGTACTCCCAAATTCTAACTTACTGGGTCTGGCCTGTGAGCCAGTTGGCTATCCAATGGGTGACATGCAGGTTTGTACCTAACCCCTTGAGTTTGTCAACAATACCTGAGTGGGGTATTGTGTCATATGCCTTGGCCATGTCAACGCAGACAATGTGAACGATTTTTCCCTCATCCTACGCTTTGGTGACCTTCTCAAAGAAGTCCACCAGGATGAGTAGGAATGTTCTGCCTTTGACAAAACCAAACTGGGTTGGGTCCAGTGCATGGAGGTTTACTATATCACTATTGATCATTTCCATGATATTTCTTTCCATGCCTTTACATATAAGACTTGCGAAACATATGGTTCTATAGATTCCATGGTCTGTAGATGGCCCACCTTTGTGCAGAGGGATGACTGTTTCTGTTCTTCATTCATGAGGCATGAAGCATGTTTGGAGGCTACAGATGAATAGCAATTACAGAGGTCCTGACAGGTCATGTTTCATGCTACTTAGAAGGCATCCTGGGATATTGTCTCAGCCCACATAACTACAGACTGATCCCTAGCAAAAAATATTAGAGAAATGCATCCATATACAGCTAATGCAATACCTAACCTCAAATAATCTGCTCTCAGAAACATAACATGGCTTTAGGCCCCAACACAGTACCACTACTGCTTTACTATATTTTACCAATATAATAAACTGACATAAAAACCATGGTCTGCTTGTGTCCACCATATTCTTAGACTTGTCAAAGGGACTGGATACTGTCTCACACCAGCAATTGCTTGTTTGACTCTCCTCAATAGGACTTTCACAATACTCCTTGCTGAGGTTTCTTAGTTACCTATCTGGAAGGCAACAAGCCATTAAATGGCAACAAACCTACTCATCCTTTCAACCAGTTACTACAGGTGTCCCTGACAGCTCTAGTCTGGATCCTCTTCTATTTAATATATTTATTAATGAGCTCCACACCTTCACCCACCATGCTAGTTTGGTTCATTATGTAGATGACTCAACATTAATATGTGTGGCCTCAACAATAAATAAGCTCCAAGACATTACTCAAAAATCTTTCTCCTCTGTAGAAACCTAGCTCAAAGAATCAAACCACCTACAACCCCAAGAAAACTATGTTAATGCTTTTTACCTCAAAAAGTTTTCAAAATCAAAAGCAATTTTTCCATAAAGTCAGCAAATAATACTGTTATTGAAATTGTAATACACAGTAAACTTCTATACATACTAGACAACAATCTCAAATATGGCCAGCATATACTGCAAATTATTAAATCTACACACCAGAAACTAGTCTATATTTAAAGGATCAATGGATTCCTTACAGATACTACAAGAAAAACATTAACTGCCAATTTCTTATAGCTGACTCTCTTATATACCACTCCTATCCTAACAAACTAAAATGATACTCAAAGAAAGAAACTTGCCTCATGCTACAATAAAATGACTGCATTTGCCACCAATCTCCCTAAGAGAACCCACCATTATCATAGCTTAAAGCAATTTAACTGGTTTGAACTACACAACTACCTGACGTATTCACAAGTAACTACAGCACACAAATTAATTCATCATCCATAAAAATGCCTTGCACTACATAACTTATTACTTGCCTACTGTCCAGCAAGGGACCTCCTCTCTAGTAACAAATTCTTATTACTTACAAATAAGTCAAATAATGTTGCAGGAGACTCACTCTACTCCCAATGCATTGCTACACTCTGAAATAGTATCCCCACACAAATAAAACTCTCAAGTCAAACTCAGTAGTTTTAAACCATTGCTTAAATAACATCTTAACCAGTCTTAGTCCTGCACATGCTCATCTCGAGGTTGAGACTATGTGCTCACCATATGATTCTCTCCAAATACTCTCCTTATATAGAATACACTCAGCCTTTCATTTAAATGACAAAATAATTTTATACATAACTTGTACCTGTACAATCCATTAAGTTGCACATGGGCTTTCTGTTTAGTAACTTCCAGCTCTGTAAAATCTCAGACTGTATAAATGTAACTACTGTTTATGTATAAATGCAAATAGAAATGTAACTACTCTGTGTTTAACTGGAACTTAGTATAATGCAATGTAAGCAAATTGAGTTTTTCTCCCCAGGCCTTCGCTGAAAATGGATATTACCCAGAAGGACTTTCCCAGTAAACAAAGACAAATAAATAAAGCTATATAAAAATAAATCCTACATTGTGACCAGTAGACTGTACTGTATGGAAATATAACTTTGTAGGCTGTACATCAGGTATTGTAATGACAGTAATGACCAGCTATGAAAATGTAAGAGTTATCAGACAGCAATATATGGATTGTGGATGGCACCTATCTGTCTAAAGATCATCCTTGTTAACAATTGCGTACAGCACATTTCATACTTATATGTAATGAAGAAACATGTGCAATGTGAAATATTATTATTATTGATTTGTTTATTTATTTGTTTGTTTACAGACAAAGTCTGAATGGGATAAATCCATTTTTCAGAGGAGATTCAGGGAGAAAACTGCAGCACAATTACATAAATAGTGAAAAATCAAGTTAAACAACAATTTCTTTCAAATAATTTACAAAAATGTTTCATTTTTTACAAAGCTTAGTTTTACAGGATATTTGAAAGATTCAGCTTAATATTTAATAATATTTTACTTAGGCTTTTTTACATAGGGTATTGGATTTACATGTACGGTATTTACACACAGACAGTATGAATGACAGCAGTCATACATGCAGAGTGTAGGTAAGGCGTTATCTATATTTTCGATATGTTTTAGACTGGCAAGTGGTATAGCAAAGGATAGTTCGGGACCAAAAGAGGAAAATAAGAGAGATAGTGGAGGGCAGAAAATTCTGAAGAGAAAAGAAAAGAGATGTGTAATATAGATAGCAAGTATGGTGGTAGTGTCAGGCATGCATGTGGTAGCATACGTTGGAAAGGATTTAAAGGGGTCTGGAAAGTGGGTAGTTCATATGTATGAGAGTGACATGACTTAAAATGGTGTCATTTAGAGTGTGGTTGTACTTACTGGATTATCCAGGAGATGTGCAAGAACAGAGCCAGGTATTATATAGGTGTTGTTTTAGTGTCTCTTTGAAAATATTTTCTTTTCTGTGAGTGTTAAGTGAATTGGCAGGGGTTCCACAGCTTGGTGACATGGTGGGCATATAGACAGTCACAAGAAGAGTTGCTGTTTTTGATAGTTGCTAAGACGGGTTTATTTTTGGACCTTAGTGTACTGGTACTTGAGTATGATTTCAGAAAATTTCTTAAAGATGGCCATTGATCTGAGAAGTACATTAGGATATGGAGAGGTACAAGCTGGGAATAAGAAAGGCATTGTGAAAGTTCTAACCAGTTTAGATGTTTTAGGGTTATGCAGTGATGTGTTGACTAGGATGTATTTACTGCAAATGTTGATATTTTGTAATCACATGATTCTGGTTTTGTTTTGATGATGATAATATTTGTAAACACTGGTAATAAGTATAGGAGGGAGGGGAGCTGATCAATTTTCACTATTGAATTTCTAGTATTATCATGAGGAAATTTTTAGCCCTATAGAAGGAACCAAATTTTCTATGGGTTTTCTTTATGGCTTGGAATAAGTGTGGGTCATACCTGAGAATGTCATTAAGTGTGACTTCTAGGAGTTTTGTTAGGGACATGGTTTCAATTTTTGTTTTATTCAATGGTAGAATATAGAGCATTTGTTTTCGTTTTGAGTATTGTTTGGGGCAAACAGCATGAGTGTGGTCTTTTTAGTATTAAGAAGTAGGTCAGAGTCTGATAGGCAGGATTCTGTTGAGAGGAATGTTTGTTGTGTGAAGTCTTTGAGGTTATCAACTATTGATGCTAACCATTTAAGTAAAACATCATCTGCATTTTGACTAGAGATGTGTCATTGCTGAAGGTATAATGTTTATTAATAAAAATGTTAAAAAGGAAAGACCCTAAGATAGATCCATAAATTCTCCAGTTATTTATTTATGCCATGGTCTGAGTAGTAACTCATTAAATTCTTTACAGGGTGAGCATTAGAAGCAAACAGTTCCACTATACCAATACATTTAGAGAATATTAGCGACTGAATGGCTGCTGCTGTTGCGGATGATGATGATGATGTAGTTATATTTATGAGACAACCTGAGGAAAGTTGCTCACAGTTTTCAAGTTTAATGGCAGGATCTCACACCCCACAACATGTTAGCAAATTTGCAGGAAGTGACACCAGATCACAAAATCAAGTACATTGTGACGTTACACTACATGTTATACAGGGAGAAAACCCATGTACCTCAGCACCAGTGTCTCCAGACCCACAGGAATACATTCTAGATGCTGAAAGTAATTCAGAGGTAACAGTGTCTACAATGACACCTTTCTGAAGGTGTGCAGGAGCAGGCATATGTCACAGCTACTGCAAGAAACATGCAAAGCACTGGCTGCCCAGCAGCAAATGTGCTGTGACTTTAAGTTTCAATGTGCTACCACAGAGAGTCAGCTAGAAATGGTCAGAGTACTACAGGTTGTACATGAGGAATTCCTGCACTACATGGAAAGGGCAGACAGTAGGGAAAACACAATGACCACATTGATCGGTAGTATGGTGGCACACACAGCATCCATGTCTGCCTCCATTCTGTGACAAGTGAGGGCTTACTAAACTCAAATAGGGGTCAATTTTGGAAGGGGCAGCAAATGCAGTACTATCTAGACACATGGCAGCATATCACATCTCACTACAAGGGCTTCTCAAAAAAGTTGTGGAAACAATAGGGGGGGGGACAACCACAACATTTTTCATGCAGGTCACAGTGTTAATCTATACAGTGTCTGTATTGTCATCTTCATCCAGTAAGTCATGGCATAGAGGCAGGTTACCATCCAGCTCACATGACAGACCTTCCTCAAGATCACATGCACTTTACCTTACCCTATCTTTAAGAAATGTCATGTATAACAACATTTGACCTACTGTGATTCAGGCTAGACATTTCAGATACATACAATCTGACTTTTACACAGAGATGTCAGTGTTTAACTTTAAAGGCAATGAGTTATCAAATAAAAAAAATAAATAAAAAAGTAAGATCATTTGTTTGTAAATGTAATCCAGTATTAAGATACTTTACATCTACATGCATTCCATTTCATTAATAGTATTGCTTACAATTAAATTAAATATCTAGAAACAAAGCTGTGCATCATTACATTCCAATTGCAGTTACCAACAAGATGATCACTGTCCATCCTACCATCTAGGAATAGCTAGTAGAATGTGCTTGCTGCCAGATATGGGAATCGTGCATTGCCAGGATGTTGAGCAGTCACATTGGTGATGACCCCCTATTCATCACATATTATTTGGGATTGATGGAATGGCAGCCCTTCCAATTGTAGTGTCACTCACCCTGTGGACCTCATGGGTACAGTCTATCACATTTGGCACCTCAGGGATATGCACCACCCAATAAAAGGCACTCTTAGTCCATGCTCAGTTCTGAGGTGACACTGGGAAATAGATGTGCTAATCCACACATGCCAGGAGTATATCCAGGAATTACTGAAGTATCCTCAAGGCAGATGATGTGAGATACACAGCATGTCTCCAATCTTTCTCTGGAAGGTCCCAGTAGTAAGCATAGTGAGGGCTATACATACCTTAGTATCTACTGAGATTGGAAAGCCAGGCATCCCCTGTTATCCTGTAGGGGCCATGCATACTCATTAATATCCTTGCAATATCCCTGTCTATACTAAATCTGTCAAGCATCTCCTGATTATCAAAATTATAATGAGTTATTTTCTGTCTATATTTTGGACTTTTTGGTTGGTAAGTGCCACTGGGCACAAGCCGTTTTGGCTTGGCCAAAATAAACAGCTCACACTGGGAATTAGCAAGGCTAGCAGCAAGAAAAGCTGTCTTTTTGGACTGAAAAATAGATAGAAAAGGTCTGATTCTACCTTTTGTAATGAATCTGTGGGCAATGCAGAAATGTGTCAAGTTATTACCATGAGTGACAAACAGATGGAAGAAGGACTTATTAGCATATGCAGATTTACATAATTTCTCATTTACATCTCATTATAGTAACTTTATTAGTGATCATAGCTGTATACTATGCTAATGACCCCTAGGGCCCTTATAAGCCCAACCATACAACCCAAATGTGACCCACAAATGTGATTTATATAGCAGGGATTTACTGACTGCCTCTGACCATCACTGACATAGGTGCAAGACCAGGGGTGAATTTTTGATTACCCATCTATTGATCCAAGTTGCACTTAAGAATGGTTAGGGAGGAATTCTGCTTCACATGAATTGAGACCCTGCTGTAGGGAATGGGAATTCTCTGTGAAACATGTCTGTCTCTACAAAATGTTCTATTTATGTTGCAAGCAATATTTAGATATTTTGATTTAGTAGCTGTTATGCTGTTTGTTTTGCGGATGGGCAAAAGATCCATCAAAATAGGCTCCAGGGATGCATTATCTGCCAGTTAAAGATCAAATCTCCAAAGTGCATGATAAAGAGTAAACAGACAGGGCTTTGAGATAATCAGCATAGGACATTGTGTTTATTCCCTGTATTCTTTTTGTAAGGAACCTTTGTGGATGTTCCAGTTTCTGCATGAGTCTGATCAGTTACATATCAAGGAGGCATTATATTCTATGATGGATCTCATGAGGTTCAAGAACAGTGGTACGATGACCACTCTGGACCTAGATGCCAAGCACATACTTATTAATTGAACAACAAAGAAGGAATTTCTTACTACCTTGGACAAGTGTTGGTCGAAGGCTAGATTGCTATCTACATGAGTTCCCAGATCCCTGACTAGTGAATCAACTTTTAGAATTTTTTATTGATGATCTAGTTACCAGGGGTGGCTGAGTTCATAAAAGGTACTATAATTCATTTTATGGTATTGAGTTTTGAGCCATGGCTTTGGCACCAAGCACTTGTTTGTGTTAGACATTCCTGAAGGGTGTTCTCATCTTGAGGATACTCAATGACTCTCAGTTTGCAAGGTACTATAATTCATTTCATAGTATTGAGTTTTGAGCCATGGCTTTGGCACCAAGCACTTGTTTGTGTTAGACTTTCCTGAAGGGTGTTCTCATCTTGAGGATATTCAATGACTCTCAGTTTGTCTTAGTCAGCCAGAGACCTTTAACATTGGCTTTGACGTCTGATAAGTAGATGCCAAAGAGGACCAAACCCAGAATAGAGCCCTGAGGATACCCACTGTTGACTGGACTCTTCGTGGAGTCAGTTCCACATATTGTAACCTCTTGGGTCATCCTTTTGAGCCAGCTAGCTGTCCAGAGTGTTATAAAGGGGTTTATACCTAGTTCTGTAAATTTGTTGATGATGCTCATGTGAGTTATTGTATCAAATGCTTTACCCAGATGTAGATAGGCAGTCTATACTACTTTCACTTCCTCCATTGCCTCAGAGTTCTTTTCAAAGGAGTTTACCACATTTAGTAAAAAAGACTTTCCCTTGACCAGTCAAACTAGAATGGATCCAGTGTCTGGAGGTCTCCTATGTCCTTGTTGCTAATTTCCATGATAATTCTTTCTACGGCTTTTCAAATAAGACTAGTCAGACTAATGGGTCTGTATATTCCAAGATCTGTTCAAGGTCTGCCCTAATCATAGGATCACAGGAGATTACTAGGCTATCAACTCAGAGGTCATTTCAAAACTAGGCATTTCATCTCAGTATAATAGGTACATAGGTTCATAGATTGGTACTAGGCTAACTGCCCCTGCAGGCCATTTTAAGCCTAGCCAATTACCCCATGTGAGAATCAAACCCTGCACCTTGTGTCTGTAATGTAAACACCTTAACCATTATGCCAACCTCTCACCCAATAGTCAATACCTAAGACTGCATTTAGTAATGACTGCCCATGTCTAGGAGGGTTGTGGGCACTATTCCCAGAAAGAATTTATGGTGCCCCATCCACTTGTCCAGGTTCCTCTTGAACAATGCCATAGAGGTGGTCTGTTTAACATGAATAGCAGCATATTCCAAAGACACAGTAGTCACTGGGAGACAAATCTGTCCCTCTAGCACATCCTATTTTAGTCACAGGCAATATTTAGGTCCTTGGAATGGGTAGCTCTAGTCCCATTTGATTTATGGATATGCAGCATTCATTAGGTTTGGGCCTGAGATTACTCTGTAAGCCAGGCATGAGTCTCCCCTAAGAGTTTAGTGACAGGGACTTTGGTTGGTCTGTGTAAGGCATGTGCTGGAGTCCCTTGATCTTCTTTGATAGAAACCTCTGAGGTCTCTCCAATTGCTACAGGTGCTTTGGGTGGTACATGTTGAAAGGGGCATTATGCTCAATTATGGGCCTTATTAGTGCAGAGTATAGAGAGGTTATAACCTCCCTTGCCCTCAAGGTGTTGCCTTTACTAATCAGGTGTGCTACATAGAAAGCCTTCCTTACTACAGTAGACACATAGTGGTCATAATTAAGGTCACAGTCAATGTGATCCCAAATCCCTTCTCACTTCATGGGTACTTATGGTATTGTTGTTGATTTGATAGTGTGAAGGGACATTGTTTTTGCCAAAGGGAATGATGATGCATTTCTTTGCATTTAGTTTGAGACTGTGACTAAGTCTGCATAAGACCCTCCTGGAGTATACTGATATCTGAGGATTCGGTAATTGCACCCAGTTTGTATTCATCTGCATACTTGGTCAGTCACAATCCCTTAGTTTTGTCCTAAACTTCTGAGAAGTATATACCAAACAGTAGGGGGCCCAGCACTGACCCCTGTAGCATCCCATTGGTGACAGGTCTGCTGGTTGATGTGGAGTCTCCCACGTTGATAGTGTGTGTCCAGTTTGTGAACCAGTTGGCAACCCATCTTACAAGAAAGGGGATTAAATTCAGTTTACTAGGTTTATCAGTAATGCCTGAGTGTAGGATTGTGTTGAAAGCCTTTCCAAGCTTGAGGTATGCTGTTTTCACAGATTTGCCCTCGTCAATGGCCCTGGTCACATTTTCAAAGAAATCCACCAGATTTAACAGGCAGGACCTGCCATTGATGAAGTCGAATTGGGTTGGATCCAGGGTGTGGAGGTTGCCTATATCTTTATTTATAAAGTCCATAATGATACATTCCATGGTCTTACAAATGAGGCTGGTCAGACTTATGGGTCTGTAATTTCCCAGGTCTGTTGCTAGGCCAACTTTGTGGAGGGGAATAGCTGTTGCTGTTCTCCATTCCACCGGAATAAAGCATGTAGTTAGGCTATGATTGAAAAGGGTACTTAATGATGATGCCACGTCATGTTTTAGCCTGTTTAGAAGACAGGTTGGGATGCTGTCTGGTCCCATAGAACCTGTGTTTTTTTGCCTTGGACAAGGCTTTGATGACCTGTTTTTAAGATATGTAGGTTGGGGGAGAAGCTTGGGGGAAGGTTTGTTTTAACTTTGGAGGGGATAAGGGAGTGAGATTTTTGCCAAACCTATCCACCAACAGGTTTGCTATCTCTGTGGGGTCAGTGTGTGTGATACCGTTAGTCACTAGCTCTGCACATGCTTGGGTCTTACCTTTTAGGCTACGTATGCACCTGTAAAAGGCATTATGGTTATGCTTGGCTGTGCTTGCTAAGTTTGTCCTCAAAGGAGCCCTTAGAGGATTTGACAAGTTGTCTTATTTGCCTGTTGAGGCTAAGGAGGCTGCTGCCTGTTGAGGCTAAGGAGGCTGCTTTTTCGTTCCTGGGTCCTCACCTTTGTTTTCTTGGACAGCAACCTTTTTGCATTTGCTGTAAAGTTTGTTGATGCTGGATGTCCACCATGGTGGCTTATGCTTACTTGGGGCTCTGGCTTTTATTCTTTCTAGTACAGCTGAGTTTATACACTTATGCAAGTGATTGTACAGGGCTTTTGTGTAAGCTTTGCTGTAGTTACCACTTCTAGCTGGGGTGGGGCTTGGAATGCATTTATACATTCAACTAGGAGGGTATAGTTTGCCTTGGGGAAGTTTTTTAATTTGATTTCATCCTTTGTGAGTTCTGGTGTTAGTGCCAGCTCAAAGGTGATGATCTGTGGTCAGATTTAACTAATGAGGGTCAGACAGTTGCACCAGTGCATCTATTTGACATGATAGTGAGGACCAGATCTAGTATATTTCTTCCTCTTGTCAGGGTATGAACAATTTTTTCCAGGGCATTTGAGGTAACAAAGTCAAGGAACTTTTGCGCTAGTGAGTTAGGTCTAGCATAGGTTTCCCAGTTGATGGTGGGATAATTGAAATCCCCCATAACCAGAATGTTTGGTAAATTGGATTGTCTCCAGTTTGGCCAAGTAAGCTTCATGCATGTCATAAGTCTTGGAGGGGCATCTATAACTAGCCGTGACTTATGGTCTTACCCACCATAACCTGAACTTGAAGTAACTCCATGGAGTTGTCTAGTCTAATTAGAGCTGAGGTGAATTTATTTATAATCTAAATAGAAACACTGCCTCCTTTGGTTTTCACACACTCGTTTTGTGGTCTGAAAGTGTGGAAGGCATTGTAGCCTTGCAAGGCTGGGGTACTCTCTGAGGTCTTGAACCAGGTTTCTGTGACTGCACAGATATCTACATCTTCCAGTGATAGAAGTGCTTCCAAGGTGTGCAGTTTTTGGTCTAAGCTCCTAGTGTTTAGCAGCATGACCCTTATTTTGTTATGATTGGTAAATTTCACATCGGTAAATTTGTTATCAAAACCTTGCCTCAAAAAGGCACTATAGGGGAGGCAAGAGTCTTTGCCAGCTGCTGAAAGCCTAGTGGTGCTAAGTGCAAAACTATCTTTGGCAAAGCAGTGAGGTTTATCGACTATGGCTTCCCAGGCTGACAGGAACTGGATCCCCTTTAAATAACACCAAAAACTAAGCCAATTATTGAAACCAATAATTTTTTTGTTTATACTGTTGTATCATTCTAGGTGAGGGTAGTATGCTGTTCAAGGCTAGGGACATACTTGCCTGGGACACATACTCAAAGAGCTTAATCATGTCTCTCTTCATATAGTCCAGTGAGGTACATCTCAGGTCATTCACTCTAACATGAGCTATGACAGTGTCATAATGGTACTTGTTGCTGAGAGACCTGAGTGGAGTGAATGCATGATCTGATGAATAATGGCACCAGACAGGCAGATGACCATGACTTTCTCCTTGTCCAACCTGGTACACATCTGTGTATATTACTATGGCGTCTCCAATGACAAGAAAATTTGTTTTTTGAGTGTTACACCTTACGGGCTTGGTAGGTGAGACAAAAACCAGAAAGATAAATACACCACTACCACTCCAAAGGAATGGGGTACACAGTTGTTGTAGTGGTATGTAACGAAGAGACCAAGTAGATGTTCAAAGGAAAAAATTACACTTCCACACCTCAGACCACGCCTGTTCTTGCAATTTGTTTTTTAAGACGAATAAACTGTTTGGAGCGTTTATTGACCTTGGAGCAGTTAATTTATGTGGTCTGAGGTGTGGAAGTGTAATTTTTTCCTTTGAACGTCTACTTGGTCTCTTCGTTACATACCACTACAACGACTGTGTACCCCATTCCTTCGGATTGGTAGGTGAGACACCTGTGTTACTATGTGAAATTGGTGCTGTGGAAACTGTTGTAGCAGTCTTGTGTTTTGGAGGTCTCTGGTATTTTGGTAATTTTTTTGAGAGAACCTCCATATATGCTAATTTTTGTGTTTGATGTATACTATGTGTATGTGTAGTGGTACTAGGTGCATAGGTAGTGGCGGGTGGGTTGACAACCTCTTTAGTGTTACTGTGTCAAGTGCAAAAGAGCAGGGATTCAAGATTCTTGGTGTAAATACATCTCTCACACCCTGTACTAGGGTGAGTTATTAGTAGATGGTTGTCAGTGTACTTGAGGCAATTGTTACACTGCCTAAAGAGACCCAAGTCAACAAGGTTGGCAGAAGAAACAAGAGTAGTGCAACTGTCTATAATGTTAGGCTGAAGACTGTTACCACAAAGGGAGTCTTTTCAGGATCAATCAAGGAGGAGCTTACTGGATGGATATTTTTGCCAGGGTTTTTTTTTTTTGCTGGTGGTTTAATAGGTTACATCTCACTAGCAGTATTTCTTTGACTGGAAAAGTACTAATGGTGAGGGCTACACTAATGTGCTATGGCTGTATCTAAGGGAAACTTTGTTGAGTTTATCTGTCCAGCTATAACACACAACTGCATAGTAGTGTTCAATGCTGTTGATGTCAAACAAGTAGAAACCTGCTCAAATGCATCTGGAATATGCTACAGCTAACAGCTGCCATAGTTTTGGCAGGAAACACTGGAAAATGTTTAACACAGCAGAAAAATAACAGTGAGACACTAAAAACTATTTTAAACAGCAGGAAGTCAGCAAGGCGACTCTAAAGAATGTGTTAAACAGCTAACAAATCAGTTATTTTAACACTGCTTGGTGAAAAAATGAGAACAAGCAGAACAGATTGCTTTGCAACAGTGAAAAGTACCAGAAAAAAATTAACAAACAGTGAAAATAGCAAAAAGAGCTTTGCACATAATGAAAACATCAATAAAATATAGTTTAGCAGGCACAGTAAGACAGACAATTGCAGTACAACAGTGTAGTTTAGTACATAGGTTCATAGGTGTGTACTAGGCTAATGGCCCTGGAGCCTTCACAAGCCTAGCCCATAGGATTACCCTGGCATCGTGCCACCCAACCTTAGTTCCTAGTGCCTCTGTTGAGTAGAGCTACTGGAGTGATCCCCGGGGTGAATTTTCTATTTCCCATCCACTCATCAAGATTTCTATTGAAGAGGGCCATTGAGGTACTCTGTTTGACATGTATGGGAAGTTTATTCCATAGCATGGGTAGTCTCTGGGTAATGAACCTGTCACTCCAGCTTGTTCTGTTGATTGTGGTAATGACGTTGAGGTCTCTGGAGTGTGTGGTGCAGAGGGATTTCTTTAGATGTAGCATTTCTAACAGAGCTGGGTCAAACATGGCTTTGTAAGTCAAGCAGAGATCGCCTCTAAGCAGGTGATATGAAACAAAGAATAGTTGGAGTTTTTTTGAGTCTGTCCATATAGGACAAGTGTTTAAGGCCTAGGATCCTCTTTGTGAGGTACTTTTGCGGCCTCTCCAGTTGTTGCAGTTGTCTAGTGAGGTGCATGCCAAATGGAGCTTTGTACGCAATGATTGGCCTAAGGAGGGAAGAGTAGAGGGCAACAATGACCTCTTTCTTCTGGGATGCAAAACCCTTAGTAATGAGATGTGCCACACAGGAGGACTTTCTGACCACAGTGGCAATGTTGTGGTCAAAAGAGAGGTTCCTGTCAACCTGTGTTCCCAGATGTCCTATAATGCCTTCTGTGTTCAGTGGACTACCATCAATGTGGTAATTCATGGGAATAGAGTTTTCCCCAAAAGGGATGATGAGACATTTTTTGGCATTGAGCTTAAGGCCATGGTTCTGATACCAGTCGTTGGTCTCAGTGAGGCCTTTCTGTAGGATGTCAACATCACTTGGGGAGTTAATAATAGCTCCCAACTTGCAATTGTTTGCAAACTTTGTCAGCCAGAGTCCCTTTGTGTTGGCCTGGACTTCAGAGAAGTAGATACCAAACAGGAAAGGACCCAGGATCAAACCCTGTGGTACTCCACTCATGACTGGTCAGCAGTCTGACTTGGAGTCAGCTACTTTCACACTGTGGGTCCTATCTGTGAGTCAATTTGCAACCCACCTAGTGATATAGGGGTTGATGCCTAGCTTAGTGAGTTTTTCTATGATTCATGGGTGGGGAATGGTATCAAAGGCTTTGGCCAGATCAAGGTAGGCTGTATGAACCACCTTTCCATCATCCACAGCTCTAGTGACTGACTCAAAGAAGTCAACCAGGTTGAGCAGGCATGATCTACCCTTCACAAAACCTAACTGTGTGGGATCCAAAGTTTGGAGATTCCCTATATCCTTGTTTATTAGGTTCATGATGATGCATTCCATAGCTTTGCATATCAGACTCATCAGGCTAATGGGGCGATAGTTCTCAGGGTCTGTAGTCATTCCTCCTTTGTGGAAAGGGATGACTGTAGCAGTGCATCATTTTGTAGGGACAAAGCCTGAGGTGAGGCTGTGATTGAACAGGACACACAGGTGCAGTACCAGTTCACTCTGTAGTTCATGTAGAACACAGCCAAGGATATTGTCAGGTCCCATAGAAGCTGTATTCTTGACCTTGGACAGTGCTGTTTTTACCTGTGCAGCAGTAATACTGGGTGGCTGGCAATCTACTGGTAATGTGATTGGTCCTTTAGTGGAGGAGAGAGTGGTAAAGTTGGCACTGAATCTGTCTACCAGTATATTGGCAATATCTGTTGGCTCAGTATAGGAGGTACCATTGTGCAGTAGCTCAGAGCAAATCTGGGTATTGCCATGGAGATTCTTTGCATAGCTATAAAAGGCCTTGTGGCTGTCTTTACTATCTGCTGCAATTCTGTTTCCTAGCTAGCTTTAGAGGATTTGATGAGAGATCTCAACTTTTTGTTGAGGCTGAGAAGGGAGTCTTTCCCGTCTTGGGACTTCACCTTATTCCACCTCGGTTTCCTCCTGTTGTAGAGTTTGTTTATGGCAGGGGACCACCAGATTGGCTTCCTTTTTTTGGAGGAGAGCATCTTGGTTCTATTGGGTATGGTGAGATCCATGCATTTGTGTATGTGTCCGTACAGTACATTGGTGTATGATTTGGCAGTTATGCAACTATTCTGCATTTACAAGGGTGTCATGAAGTTAGCCACCTCTGTTTTTAGGAGCCCAAATGCAGTGTTAAAGTAGGCAGCGGGCAATAAAAAGTGCAGTAAATAGTATAAATAAGGAAAAAACAGATAACTTATGTTTTTCAGAATCTCAGAAACCTCTAGTCATCTGATATCTTAGCTGAGAGGTGTGGCTGGTAGCCCACCTCAGTTCAGCTCGGGAAAAACAAGCATACCAGAAGCTAAAAACTTGAAAAAAAGCATTAAAAAGGTTTAAAAGGAACAAAAAGGATGCTTATTCCAAGCCCTAGACCAACCACCCTTCACCAGAAATGTTCCATTCAGCAATGAAGGAGGATGACTGTCACAGTCCTCCATCCTCATGGCACAAAACCTGTCTTAAGTCTATAGTTAAATAGTGACTCTGGGGGTCCTAGTAAGTCATATTTTAGACTGTTCAGGAGGCATCCTGGAATGTTATTGGGGCTCATTGAGGCATTGTTCTTGGCTTTAGAGAGTGCAGCCAGTACATGCTCTCTAGTAATATTTGCTGGTATCACTTAGGAGGATGGTTGGAGGTGGGGTGGGGTAAAGTTGGAACTGAATTTGTCCACTAACAGGTTTGCTGTATCACCAGGCTTAGTGAATGTGATGTTATTAACACCCAGTTCAGCACATTTCTGTGTGGTGCATTTTAGGTTTTTGACATAGCTGAAGAAGGCTGGTATCACTTAGGAGGATGGTTGGGGGTGGGGGGTGGGGTAAAGTTGGAACTGAATTTGTCCACTCACAGGTTTGCTGTATTACCAGGCTTAGTGAATGTGATGTTATTAACACCCAGTTCAGCACATTTCTGTGTGGTGCGTTTTAGGTTTTTGACATAGCTGAAGAAGGCTGGTATCACTTAGGAGGATGGTTGGGGGTGGAAGTGGGGTAAATTGGAACTGAATTTGTCCACTAACAGGTTTACTATATCACCAGGCTTAGTGAATGTGATGTTATTAACACCCAGTTCAGCACATTTCTGCGTGGTGCGTTTTAGGTTTTTGACATAGCTGAAGAAGGCCTTATTTTATCTTTCACCTGGGCGGCTATCTTAATATCAAAGTTTGCTTTGTTTGACCTAATTAGCCCTCTTATGTGCCTATTTAGTTTCATGAGAGAGTTTTTATCTTTATGGGAATTACCCTTCTTGATTTTTGACATGCTTTTTTAGTGTAACTGTCCTCTGTGCTATAGAAACACATGGACAGTGTGATAATGACTATGAATACCACAATAGTATGATGTGCACATTGGTCTGAAAATTGGTATCAGTCAATAAACAGACTGTTGACCATAGTCACGACTAGTTATTTCATGCATAGTCAGAGTTTATGTACTATTTTAGGCAATAAAACTTTCTGTTATGTCATAAAAAATATTAAACCTATTAAAGAATAGTAGCCTTGTGCACTATACTTTGAAGAGTACATAATTAGAAAGAAATGTATTCAGTCAGTTTACAAATGATGAACCACCATGTGGCCTGCTTACATTATGAAGAAGGGATATTTGTACAAAACTCTGCATGTTTACAGGGATGGAATTGTTGGAGCCCTTTGTTTTTGCCTGTCATACAGTAATCTCTTGTCACTGAATAACAAACCATTAACCCCATATTTAGTCAGTTTTAATTTAGTTCTTAAGTAAAGGGCTTGAAAAACTGCAGCAACACTTGCAAGTGTACTACAGTTATAAAGCTGAGCACAACAGCAGAAAAAGTGCATAAGCTGTAGTCACATTCAGTGCCAATCCTGTTTAAAAACAAATTTGAAAACTCTTAAAGAAACAAACAAATGGTTATGTATCATCATTATCATCACACAAGATCACTGGAACTGACCAAATGGTTATGTATCATCATTATCATCACACAAGATCACTGGAACTGACCAAATGGTTATGTATCATCATTATCATCACACAAGATCACTGGAAATGATCAAATGCTTATGTATCATCATTATCATCACACAAGATCACTGGAACTGACCAAATGGTTATGTATCATCATTATCATCGCACAAGATCACTGGAACTGACCAAATGGTTATGTATCATCATTATCATCACACAAGAACACTGGAACTGACAAAATGGTTATGTATCATCATTATCATCACACAAGATCACTGGAACTGACCAAATGGTTATTTATCATCATTATCATTGCACAAGATCACTGGAAATGATCAAATGGTTATGTATCATCATTATCATCGCACAAGATCACTAGAACTGATACCATACCTCTCAACCTCTTAGCACAAGAAATCTAGACAAAGCCTGACATAATGGGGACAAAGGGCCAAAAATAAGGACACATTATAAATATTACTCTTATAAACTTAGAAAGTCACTATAATAGAATTTGTGTTAGAATGTATTCTTTGAATGGTATGAAGTCTGAAACTCAAATGCATGTTGTTATTTAGTGACTTTAATCCTTAGATCATCCCTCTGATTTGTCAAAAAAACACAATTTCTATGAGGAGCACACCAAAAATATGAGGCAGAAATCTGAGCATTCTGCAAAAATCGGGTCTATATTAAAAGCCCAAAACGACAAATGCTTGAGTCTATGTACATCGACACATAAAGGTCGACGTACATAAACTGCAAAACATGAAAAACGTGAAATTTGAAATGCCGAACGTGTTTCCTAGTCAGCAGCGCGATGGTGGGGAAACGGAAATATACCCTTTTCCCCACTGTAGTGCGGTCGCAGAGTTGGTATATTAAGACAGGGGGTGTGGGAGGTGCAGCAGGGCTTGCCCACCTGTAAAAACATGTTAAAGCAATTATTTAGTGTAATTTTTTTACTTAGCTGTGTGGCGCGTTCTAATGACGGAACTCTTTTGGCGTTTCAATTTCACGGTTTTCGTGTTTCGCTGTTTATGTACATCGACCTTTATGTGTCGATGTACATAGACTCGAGCATTTTGTCATTTTAGAGTTTTAATATAGACCCGCAAAAATCTGTACAGTTGAGAGGTATGAATACTGCCTACCAATCTGCTATACATGAATGTGTGATTACTAATTAAAACGCATTAATTAGTGTATGATAAGTATTTATTTACTTTGCATATTCCAGCAATGCTCCTGTTATTGCAGCCACTCCTGTAATATTAATTAGTTGCAAGATATGCACAAGGATGAACATTTTGTAGGATGTTTGACCTAGGTAATGACTTTCTTGTTACAGGATATTAAGTACTGGGTAAAATGGATGCTATGAACCTAGCCACATACCTGATAAACAAATGAAAACCATGGCTGGCAACTGAATTCTGCAGGCTAGAGTAAGAATATGACCACAAAATGAAATTGTTGATGCAGATATGAGAAGATAATGTAAAAAGGTAGCTACTAAAATAATACATTGTATGAGTGAACATTACCCATAACTATAAAGACTCATCTGCAAGACAGGCATGGAAAGAATGAAACTAAATTGTTTTACTGGTAGGGCTGATCCCACAGGTTTAAAACTATTTAAGTTATGCCAAACAAACCAATAATTCTTTTCTTGGCTGTAAATCTATAGAGATAGATAATCCAGAAATGGAGAAAGAGGCTGGTGATGTCATATAAACTAGGATGGCTTTCAGCTCGAGAAAACAAAGGGGTCTAGCAAATTCAAGAATGTCATTAATGCATTGAGGATGGGCAGCACTCATCAGTCCATTGATAACCCAGTAAATGACAAAAAATATAACTAGCAACTAGGAATTTTTATGTCAAAGGAAGCAAAATAATGGGAGAGGAAATGAAAGGTGCCTCTGTAATTTATTATTTGTTCTATGAGGTTTTGCATTGTGTTATGGTTTGGTCAAACAATTGAAGAAAAGTAAAAAGGGTGTTTGCAGTTATACGTATTCAATTAGGTAGCATGTCAAGTAACAGATTCTAAAGGTTGATGAGTACATCCTAACCTTTTTCCTTGTTTATTATTAAGCTATGATGATTTTTGAGTCTATATTAGAAGAACGAAATGACTAAAGAGCGAACGTTCTTTCGTCGACACTTAAAACCCGAAGTCTGAAAACAGCGAAGTTACGGAACACTGTTCCAAAAAAAAAAAAAAATTATAAAGACAAAATAAAGTGGAGGGTTTTGCCCCCCCAGACTTATATATACTGACTCCGAGATCGCACCACAGCGGAGAAAAAACAAAGTCCTGAGAACGGCTCAGCAATTTTCTTCCCTGGGAAAAAAAATCGCTGCTCTGTAACTGCGCTGTTTTCAGCCTTTGGGTTTTACATGGTGTCGACGAAAAAACATTCAATCTTTCGTCGCTTCACTCTTCTAATATAGACCCATGATTTTCAAGGTCAAGTAAACAAGGGCAAAAGTTCCACTCATGGGTGAAACATGGACAGAACAAAAAGACAGTAATAATATGGTGGAACATTAATTAGACAGTAATAATATGGTACATTGTGAAGGATAAATAGCTATGTTATTACACTGAATGGTTGTTTTCAACTGCAAATTTAGAATGAAGACTGATACCATGGCAGTCACATTGTACATTGGCCTGAAAAGATTCAAGACTTTTACATGATCTGCAAGTCATTTTCTCTCTGTCTAGATTATGTGGTGAACATGGGGAGATTATAAGATGTATTCCATGGTGCAGGACCTTAAAGTTCCACTATGGGCAGGAGAAAACAACCATAAGCTTGCTGCACTAAAAAAACTGTAGAGGGAATTCAATAAAGCCTACATGGACTGAGTTTTACATATAGGCATAGTGGCATGGAGCTTACATGGAAGTAAGCAGCTGTGCAATCCAGTAAACAAAACAGAGGAGCATGCACAAGCGTGGGAGCACAGAAGTGTCCATGGCATGTAAATCACATAATAAGAAGGTGAATTGCATGCAAATGAGGGTGCTGGAGCAATCCAGCAAGCAGAGGCAGTCCTGCACACCCCTTGTTGGTGTCCGAAGTGTACACAGAAAATTTCCATGTACAAAAAAATAATAATTGAACAGGATCTGTAAAAGCACATTTAGAAGGCCAAAAATTGCATAGTAGGCACATATATGTGCAAATCTATGCCATGTGTATCCAACAAGTAATGTAAAATAATTTAATATAATTTTTTTAATACCCATATTACACGTGTGCTGTGTGTAGCAGTCTGCAAACATGCTGTTATGCAAAAAAAAATATATATTAACAAGTGTAAAAATGGAAAATAATAAATATGTGACAATAATGGATTATTGGGCCTTGCATGGAGTATGTAATGATAGATATCTGTGGTTGCTAAGGAGGCAGGCCCTGGAATAGTGTAGTATCCAGTTTGTGTGCATGAATCTGTATGTAAATGAGCTGGGGTTACTGAATAGCAAAAATAGGTTACAGTGTCCACAGATAAAGTCCATGTAGTCCCAGAACTATGTTGGTGCCACAGGAGAGTTAGGTGACATCAAAAGGGAGTGTGTCACTATCTGTTTAACCACATTGGACCTCAGAGGTGCCCATTTGTGTGATGCACCTTTCAGCTAAGCAGGGGTGTGTGTCCAGCACTCCAAAGCTTTTTTTAGCTCTGGGGCATGTGTTTTAGCTGGTTTGAGCATGTTTGAGCATGTTTGCACAGAGTGCCACTGTGCTGAGTGTGCCCGTTGATGGGGGTGTGTTCCTTGAGTGCTGAGCATTGTTTATATCTGCAGCATGGGTTTGTGTGCTGCTTCGCACTGCTTAGCAGGGAAAGCTGTTTAAAAAAAAAAGATAGAAAATTGCCTGGGAAAGCCAATCATGTATAAATCACTGATGACCCCTGTTCCACTTAACCTGGGTGTGTGAAACCCCTCAATAATGTACTTGGCAGGTGTAATGCATCATAGTTTGCCAATCACACAGGCTACATCTGCAGCAGAGCACTATAAAGTATGCATATGTCCTACAATCTGATTTTACCTCCATAGTCTGCACCACTGGAGTACAGATTTGGGAATTTTACCTGAGAGAATGCAAGGGGCTGCTGCAGCTCTGCTACATCTGTATGTACTAGATGCTGAGTTCAGTGCTGCTGCTGCTGACAATAGGCCTAGGCAGAGAAGGAAAAGAGTGTTCAGGCCCAGGGTAACCTACCAGGAGCTACATGAGCTGGAGATTGTAGATCGCTACAGGGTGGACAGGGACATATTACAGGAACTCAGCAAGCTCTGCCACCCTCAACTCAAACCTAGAGCCAACAGAGGGGAACCTATCCCAGTGGAAACAAAGGTATGTGTAGCCCTTAGGATACTAGCTACAGGTACTTTCCAAAGATGAACTGGAGACATGATGGGGTTCTTACAGGCATCAGCATCCAGGGTACTCCACCAGTTCCTGGATGCCATGCTACCACATGGCAGTGAGCTCATTTATTTACCCCACACCCCTGAGGAGAGGGCTAGCAGTATGTGTCTCTTCTACCATGTAGCACACTACCCTAAGGTACTGGCTGCCATAGACTGCAATCATGTACACATCAGACACCACCCAGTGAGGAGGGTAGAGTCTACATCAACCACAAGGGGTATCACTCCATCAACTGCCAGGTTGTGTGCAATGCCTAGCGCATTATCATGAATGTGTGTGTTGGCAGCCCTGGCAGCTATCATAACTGCCATATCTGGCAAGCATCACAGCTGTACCAGATGTTTGCTAGGAGGGACATCCCATATGGCCAACTACTGGGCGATGCCGACTATGCACTGGAACCGTGGATGATGACACCCATCAGAAATGCAGACACACCCACTGGGGAATGCCATAATGAGGCTCAAGCACAAACTAGGAACATCATAGAGCTTGTGTTTGGGCTACACAAGTCACAGTTAAGGTGCCTCAATATATCTGGTGGAGGCCTGCAATACTCTCCAGCCACATGTGCACAGATGTTTACATTATGTGCCATGCTGCACAATATGATCCTGCAGAAACAGCTGTGTCAGGAGCATCACAGGGAAGGGACACACAGGCACCTACCAGTGCCTAGGTCCCCACAGCCATACTCACAGGGGGACTTGGAGGAGGAACCCCTGAGACTGTCGCTGTAGGCAGACGTAGGCATTCCTAGTATGCCTTGGCCTTGGCAAAGAGGCAATGCATAGCACATGCACTGACAACCTAGGGTCCTAGGGACTGACACCTTACTCTGACTCGCATACATAGTAAAAAAGATGCCAGCAACACTACACAACGTGTGCCTTACCATGTATTGGCTGTGTACTGCATGCATCAGACAGAGTCAGCCCTGACATACAAGTCTCTTAAACACTGTGTTCACAAGATAAGTCACTCCCCTTTTCAACAAATGTACAGGGTACTAGACTATGGTATCATATGTATGGACCTGCTGCATGTTTGCAAGGGAATAGAGTGGGCTGCTGGGCTACTTGCAGAGAAGTAACAGCTACCCAGGACAACAGGTACTCTGTCCAATACTGAGTGCCCCATAATATGCATTAGGCCACATGGCTGAATAACCCACTGCAGTATGCAAGGGAAATGTCAAACAGTGAGGTCATAGGTTAGATGCATGACTGTCAATGCCACAGTCCCCTACCCCCAACATGAGTGTTCCTATACAACTGTAGTAACAGTATGCTTGCAAGACTATACCAGTAGACCACACAATCCCAGGCCTATCACAAAGAACCTGGCCACATGTCCTATTGTCCACAAAATGCAGGGGTCACAGCTGTGGTCACAGTGTATGTCTGTCTGCTGTTATTAGTGTGAGGAATTAAACCTCACTTTCTGCTGGCTGGTGTGGCTCACTGGGCTAAGTACATTAGCATGGTTGATGGTGATGATGGTTTAAAGCTGGCTGCACCTACAACTTTTGCATGTGAGGTGCTTGTATGGTTGGAACCCCACAGACTGTTAATATCCAACAGTCTATTACTGGAAGAAAGCTGGACAAAGTCAGAGACAATGGGGGAGACAGGGCCAAACATACAGACATTATGCATGCTCTGGCTCACTTTGTAGGTAGTTAGTACATCAGCAGGTTGCAATAGGTCAGATCAGCAGCAGGATGTGAAGTCCAGCACTTAACTGTGTCAGTGCTTACAACAATTCAGTGGGCTCCATGTAGTACTATATTACCAGAAAAAACACAATTGCATGATGAACAGAGCAGACATATGGGGTGGAATGCTGGACATCCTGCAAAAACACGTACAGTCAGAGGTATGTAGACTGTCACCCTGTGTGTGGTGTTACATCATGCACGCCAGTCACATCATACCTACAACCACTTAGAAAAGGAAATCTGGACAAAGCCATGAGCAGTACTGGGACAAAGGCCCAAATATAAGGAGAAGGATTAACAATGGCCAGACAAATTTAGAAAGTTCAGAGTATAACAGGTTGAGCATTACCATGGGTTTCGTGATGTTTATAGAGTCAGTAACTCAAATGTCTGTCAGGACTTCCTAATGTCAGTCTATAATGCTTTGCCAATAATGTACCAGAATATCACAATGTAACATAAATATGATGAAAAACTCTGAATGTTGTATTACAATTTATTATGGTTGATAGGTATGAGACATATACTATGTTCAGTACACAGCGGGGAATGCTTTGGACAAAATATCATGGAGGTGCTGGAGTGTTGAAGCAGGTGCAGCAGCCACTTGGCTGCAGCACACAAAATCCTGGATTGGAGTACAGGTAGGTCTGGCCTGGAGTCATCTTGTAAGTCCGGACAGTCACACTGGGCATGCTCCTACACATAGCTGACTACAGCCCATGTCTGATGCCTCATCTGCCAAAGAACTGCTGTGTGATTTAGACCCACTACATATATATATATATATATATATATATATATAAAACACACACACACACACACACACAGCTACAGTTACATCCCTGATATATATATATATATATATATATATATATATATATATATATATATATATATATATATATATATATATATATATATATGTGTGTGTGTGTGTGTGTGTGTGTGTGTGGAGATGTATGAATGTTGACACTTACACACAGAATACTGGGGTTATCTATACATACACACACAACAGTTGTCTGATGGTAACAGACCAAGGCCACATAATGAAAGAATCTGCCCAACCACAGACCTTGTGCCTGTGGAATGTCACCCTGTAGACAGACAATAGTGAGCAGGTGGTGTAATATGCAATGCTGTCAACGCATGACTTGCACAGGCCATATTGTCACCAGCCAGTTGTCCACATAGCAAACCGCAACTGGCTAGACATGACGAAACTGGTACCTATAGACACATAGCAGGGGTATTAACAGGTACCCCACTGCTAGGACACTAGATACACTAACAGCATAAAGCAGGTTCACTCTGCTGGTCACATATGCTGTGTAATAAAAGGTCACTTTGCATAGTTCACAAATACTGTGGCTGCAGCCACATGTACAACAGATTTAACCGGTGGTGTGCGCAATAAATGCTGCAAGCTATTGTGTGTAATAGTAGGTAGATAAGAGTTGTAATCCCACTTCAGTCACCTTGTGTGTATGTAGATATTTCCCTTACAGCAGTACAGACATGTCCAGCTCACCTGCGACTGTGCAATGGTTAATCATTTTATGGCCCTGTGACTAGTGTCCTCATGAATGCTGGCCTCCATGTCAACACTTGCTTATGTTATCCACCTTAACAGCACTGGCTGACACTCTAATGACTGATAAGTTCCATGGCACATGCGACAAGTACTTTGTGCTGTTGTGTATACTACTAGATAGGTAGGGGTACTAATCTCAAAACAGGCACCTTTGTGTTTGTGTGTGTATAGATATATCCCCTTGCAGCAGTGAGGGTATCCCTATCTCTATGCAATGTTTATACATTTTAAGGCCCTGTGACTACTTGACAGGCTCTCCATTGTCCTCCTTTACAAGGCCTGCTCCACCTCAATAGCACTGGCTGACAATGTAGCAACAGATAAGCTCTATGGCTCATACAATAAGTACTTTGTACTATAGTGTATACTATTCAATAGGTAGGGGTTCTAATCTCACAACAGTAAACTCTCTGTGTGTACAAACATATTTCCATGCAGCATTATATGTATGGGTGTGCAATGATCATGCATTTTGCTGCCCTGTGATTAGCTGCTGACCCTAAATAGCCAACATTTACCTAGGCATTAATTCTATCCACCACCACCTACAGTTGTATGTACATAACACCCAGGTGACACATATCAAGGGTAGTAGGCCTTGTCACAGGGTATGAGGGCATGATTACCCTGGCTGCTCTCATTGTCCCTGACTCACTGTTCTACACATATGCACCCAGGTAACCATGCATGTGTACAGCCATACCTTGCTGATGTCATATTTCTGCTGTGCTGCCATGCAATACTGTGTCACTGTATTGGAACCAAGTCTCCATAGCTCAGCCACACAGACCCCTGAAACAGAAACATACACAGTTATGTGAGACACCAGTCAGTCTGAAACATTGCCAGCAGTGTTACATCATGCAACAAAGATACACAAACTGTGATGTGTATGCATGACATTTGCCAGCATACAGCACCTGTCATACCCACAACAGCTTGAATGGCAAAACACTACTGCACTATAAAACCTACATGTAAAGTAATATAGTCATTGCATGCATCAGACACATATTTCATATCCCTGCATCAATGGCATGGATGGCAGAGATGTGGCAAATGTATCATCACTTGCACAGGGTGTGGTGTGGGGGTGCCAGAGGCCGAGGCTGTGCCAAACAGTTGACAGCATGTATGCAAGTCAGGAAGGGGTGCTGGTTAGGTGGGCTATGGAGAGGTGTCGTGTGTGTCTATTGGTGACATGCATGTGACAGTGATGTTTGAGTGTGTGTGTGTACACAGTCAAGCCCAGTGCTAGCCCTACACATGTGTATGTTGAACAGCTGTGGACCATAAATGATAGAGTGGAGAGTTCACTGTCTCCGGCCATGAGCACAGGAACTGGCTCTGCCAGAGTGGCACTGTCACCACCATGCCCACAGGCAGATTTGGTGCTAGTAGCTGATGGTGACTGCTCCCACAGGCCCACCCAGGATCACATTACCATGGCCTGCCATGTTGTGGTGTGGACAGCACACTCCCTTATGTGGTGCTGGAGATACTGCCACTATGGAAGCATGAGTGTGCAAGGTGACATGGACTCTCAGCACATGGTGTTGCTGACCTACGTCCACAAGTCTGATGCCCTACTCCAACCAAATGCTCCAGCACAGACAAGATGTGGTGAAACACTGACATTCTCTCAGCCCACTGTCTGTCCACTGCATAGATGAAATGATCCATGGCATCAGTAATGTGGTGGAGGCTATCACGGATGTCAGACAGTGCTGCATCCATAATCCTGAGCATCTGTCTGGTGTTGCATTCGGAACATGTCTGTGCCTCCATGATGGACCAAAACATGCAGTGGGTGACCTGTGATGTGACACCTGTGACAGGTGGTGGATGGACAGTAGTCCTCCTATGAGCACTCCTCTCAATCTGTCTGTGTGGGACCTCACCAGCTGTCTGACTATGGCCAGTGTCTGTACTCACTGATGCCATAGTTGCCACACTGTCCTGTTTGATGTCACTACACTCTGACTGTACTATATCTGTGGCCTCAGGTGACTGAGTATGTGTCACCATACTGACTGTGTAAGGGGACAATGGGGGTGGAAGTGCTATGTCAACCCATGGGACAGACTCAGCCACCAACAACCACACCTGTGCCTCACTATGGCCACCATCATCATAAAAGTCCAATGAGACACTGACATCAGGTTGTGAGGGGGACACACTCTAACCCCCCACATTCACCTGTGAGGAGGAAAAATAAGTACTTTACTACCTGCACCATTATGTTTAGTAATCTACACACACACACACACACACACACACACACACACACACACACACACACACACACACACACACACACACACACACACACACACACACACACACACACACACACACACACACACAGGTGAGGAGCCACAACTGCATTCCACATTCCATATCTTATTTCAGATCCCATGCACAACACACAGACTACAACATGCACAGACAAGACAGACCTTTTCTAACATGCACTGCAGCTACATCTGGTTAATGTTGACAGTACTATACACCTGTGAGATAAGCAGTATGTCAGTGTATCTGATAGACATACACCTAAAACACAGCGCACCCTTCTTGAGCATACTATGCCAGTTATAGTATTACTGCCTCAAGTATGTACCATCTCCATATTGTGTGTGAACAGGCATCTGTGAGTGATTGCCTCCTGTATAGCAGACTGCATAGTCCTTCTCATAAATAAGTACAAACGTGTTAATTCTCCTGCAAATACACAGCTGTGATTACCTGTTCAATGCACTTCAGTTAACCTCTTCAAAATTGAACGTACAACTATTGTACTCTGGCTAAGCATAACATTTGTGCCTAGGGCAAAATGCAAACCTTAACAATCTTAGGGTATATATAATCTGTAAAACAACAGTATCACACTTACCAGGTATAGGACCTTGAACTCCGGCCACACCTGACGGATCTATGGAAATGTGAGGCAGAGGTATTGTCAGCAATAACATGTGGCATTGTTACAGGGTAATATGTGCATATATCAACACGTACAGTAGCTAATGTGATACTGTTAACATTGCTGACATTCTAAGTATGTGTGTACAGCTGTGTGTTAAAACCAAACCCCCTCCCCCAATGCAGATAAACCTGACACCCATGTACTGGTTTGCAGATGCTAACACAATGACTGATACAGTATTACAGTAATGAACACAGGAAGCTTACCTGGATGCTCCTTTGATGTGGATGCTGGTGCACCCACTGCCAGGATGTCTGGGGTGATGGATGGTTGGGAGCTGGTGGTTGTTCTCAGGTTTGTCAGGTATTCTTCTGTGGCCAACAGTGGTTCTGTTGCAGGCCTTCCACTGGTGGCAGCACAGTCCCTGGCCACAGTGACAGCCCTTTATACTACAGCATTGACCATATCTGATGCCCGGTGTCGGACATGCTCCTAGGTCCTGTCCTGGAGCCCTATCTTGTTGACTGCTGTGATGAGGCCAGCCCACAGTACTGCATGTTGTTCAAGATGCTGGCAACTCCTGGACAGCAGAATGTCTTGATGCAGTCTGAGGCCATCCAGGATAACATTAGTTTCAGTGGCTGAAAATGGTGGGTGCCTCCTTCAATACATCCTTCTTGAACAACAACAAGAGGGGAACACATCACAGGACCAGATACATGGACATCCACTTTGTACAGACCCTGCACAAACAAAATGGCGTAACCTATCCACTGCTACCTCCCACATCATATCCTGCAGTCTATCAACACACTATGTGTGTGGCTATCACCAACATAGTAGCAATACTGGTTATGTCCCTGTGTGCTGTGACAAAGTGTGCTGTATGTCTCCACACCCATGAGTGCCATCTACTGTGGTGTTTCCCTTTTGAGCAAAGTCCCACTTCTATGTCATACAGCCAGTGTCAGACAAATAGGTGTGTGTTATTACAAGTATATGGGGACAGTCCAGCAACACCAGTGTGCCACAATGACAGACAGCAATGCAAACCTGCTATAGTATATCTTCCCTATAAGCGTCATACCTCTCCAGTACACAGATGTTTGTGGAATGTGTACCTGTGCCTGATACACGTGGACCTTTTGGCACAAACTTGTGGATGTTTGACAAACATTTGACTAATAATTAATGATGGTTGTCAGAATATAGAGGATCTGACTGTCACACGCCAGACCCCTCAGAAAACAGCTATACTACAGTAATATCTGTTAGTCTATTCATAGTCTTACTTTGTATGGCCAATATGTACATTCTGTCACTTAGGTTGGGCCTGCGTCCCCACACTCATAATGGCTATGACTTGGATTCCTGTTGTAGGGGTTTGCCAGATATGTTAGCCATAGCTCTGAAGTGATGAGATACGAATGTCAACAAAGCAGTGACCTAGCCAAAATACATCAGGGACAGTCAGCAACACCTTTACAATGCCTGAACTATCCCTGTGTGGCAGTCACAGACTGAGAGGAGTTGACTAACAGTACATCATGTGATATTACAGCTGTGTCCGCCCTTACATACTGTCAGTATGTGTAACTCACAATCTATTAGCTTACATACAGGAGCCGACTGTTTTAGGAGGGTGTGAGAGGGCCACAGCTGTGATTTGATTCACAGCAGGCACAGTGGAGATGCATGCCTGTAGCTGTTGGACAGCAGAGTATCAACAACATGTCATTCTCATAGATGTACTCCATACATACTGATGTAATCCCAATTCCCCATGCCTACATCCTCCCATCTGTGTCCCAGTATATGGGGGCATGTATTACATACCTGGTAGAGTGATGTAATCCCTTTGTGAACAAATCCTCAAGAAAAAAGCTTGCTAAATCATTGTCTGTCTTGGTGAAGCAACATACAAACCTGTTTCCCATAGGCAGTTGATTGCCTTTTGTAGGCAATGCTCATTAACAGGTAAATGCCTGTGCACCAATATGTGGCTCAGACCTTCTAATTGCATCCATAACAGCTGGGTTGCACTTTCATTAGCCAATGACATGGCACCACAGTGCAATAATTAAGGCCTTCATGTAGGTCTTGACCCCTTTCTCAGTGTTTGAGATGGACATTAGTGAGGTGTGGAGCCTGCAGCATCACAGGGAGTAGATACAAATACAGTCCACTGTTGAGATTTATGAGCTATATTGACAGTTTTGCATGCTATATTTGGCCATTGTCCCATGACATTGTGATTATCTGGCAGTTCAGAGGTAAGCATTGTGGGTTGAGATCAGTAAGGGGGCAAAGATATGTGAGTGTCAGATGTCACACCAATCAGAATATGCATGCTGATGCAGTGGAAGCTACTTTATCAGCTCAATATGTTTGTAGAGGCAAATTGTAAAACATGTCCCTGTCACTGGACCTTTCTAACCCCCCCCCCTTTATGTATGGGTTTTGTCTGGATCCCTTGTTCTAGGGGGTTGTGAGGTATAGTAGGTCTGTTGCAGGTAGCTTTATATACAGCTGCATATGTTGTAGGCTGCAGCTGCTGCTTCAGCCTAGGACACCTAGGGAGAGTATGAACACTTTGAAGGACATGAAACTGTATGTGTAACTGAGGCAGCAGTGTCAGCTCTATCAGTACAGTGGAGGCAGCGTGAGAGTACCCTTTACAGTCCACTTGAAGTATGTGCTTAAAGTACATCTATTATGTAACAGTGCCAGTCACAGAGTAGTCGGTGACATATAGTAGGCTATACAAATATGTGTAGTGTGTCCCTACCTACAGGCCTTTCATAGGTTCATAGGTGTTTACTAGGCTAATGACCACAAGGGCCTTTTTAAGCCTAGCCATGCATCCAAAATCTCTGACAAGTTCTGATACCCTTGATAAGTGTAAGTATGGGCTGGGAGATGAACCATTTACAGGTTACCTGTTTGCATTAGAGACATAGGTGCCAAACCAGGGATGAATTTCCGGTTTTCCATCCAGTTGTTCAAGTTGCGCTTGAATTGGTTTAGGCAGGAACTCTGCTTCACAAGGATGGGGAGCCTGTTCCATAGACACAGCAGTCTCTGGGAAGCATACCTATCTCTCCAGCAGATTCTATTTATATCACAGGCAAGGTTTAAGTGTTTAGAATGGATAATTCTGATGCTGTTTGTTTTGTGGATATGCAGGAGGTCCATCAGTGTGGGGGTCTGACAATGCCCTGTATGCCAAGAGTAGAACTCCCCTCAAAAACCAGTAGGAAACAGAATACAAGGGTAGAGCCCTGAGGCGGTCTGCATAGGACATATTAGTTATGCCCTGTATTCTTTTAGTGAGGAACCTCTGTGGGCATTCCAGTTGTTGGATATGCCTGATTAGGTACATACCAAAGGGTGCATTGTACTCAATGATAGGTCTGATGAATGCCGAATACAATGGAACAATGACTTCCTTGGACTTAGATGCCATAACTTTTTTTATTAAGTCCTTGACTACTGGGTCAACTCTAAGGGATGTGCTGTCTTTATGATAGCTACCAGGGATGTATGACTTTCCAAAGGATACTATTACGCATTTCTAGGCATTTAGTTTTAGTCCATGGCTCTGACACCAGTTGCTTGTCTGTGTCAGCCACTCCTGGAGAATATTTATGTCAGTATGAGATCCAGTGACAGCTCCTAATTTGCAATCATCTGCAAAGTTAGTCAGCCAGAGACCACTGACATTGGCCTTGACTTCTGAGAAGTAAATGCCAAAAAGGTGCAGTCCAAGGACTGATCCCTGAGGGACTCCACTTGTGACTGGCCTTTTTTTAGAGGTGGACTCTCCAATTCTAACTTCCTGGGTCTTGTCTGTGAGCCAGTTGGCTATCCACTGAGCAACATATGGGTTTGTACCTAACCTCTTGAGTTTATCAACAATGCTTGAGTGAGATATTGTGTCAAATGTCTTGGCCAGGTCAAGATAGGCAGTGTGAATGATTTTGCCCTCATCCATTGCTTTGGTGACTTTCTCAAAGAAGTCCACCAGGTTGAGTAGGCATGATCTGCCCTTGATGAAACCAAACTGACTTGCAAACATGGGTAACAGATAATTCAGTATCAGCAACTTGTGTAGGTTAAAATTGCATGACTCAGTCATTATTTGCTGTATTCACAAGAATGTAAATGAAGTGCAACCCACTGCATTTAAACCCAGGACTGTGGGTGGCAACATGTACTGCCTGCAAGGCATTTAGCAGACTGAGCTATAGAGTCAGTAATGTAGCAGATGTATTTGCAAGATATATGTGCATGAATACAGTCTGTGACACACTTTCTACAGCCATCAGTATATGTGTGGCTTTCAAAGGCAGTAGTTGTGCAGCAGGGTCCCAATTGTACATGGGGTACTTTGCCATTGGTGCCTTAGCAGTTGTGTAAAGATGTTGCTGATGAAAGGGGATGGTTACCTGCTATCATACCTTTCAACCTGTTAGAGCAAGAAATGTGGACACAGCCATACATACAAGTGGGACACAGGCCCAAAACTAAGGACAATCTTGACATATTGCTCTTACAAACATAGCATGTTGATAGAATAACAAGATTTGCATTACCATGTGTTTTCTGAAGGGTGTGATGCATGACACTCAAATGTCTGTCATGATTTTCTAACCTTAATCTCTGATGATTTGCCACTACTTTACCAGACACGTGTGAAGATTGGGGGAAGATGGGAGAAAGCTGCCAGCCTAGTCAAACAGAATTTGATACATAATTCTATCATTTGTATATATAACTGTAAAATACAGCTTTGTGTTCTTAAATGAAAGAAAAAAACGTAAAATGTGAACTTCAAGATTGTAGCAATATTGCCATCTTCTGAAAGGAAAACTAAGCCAAGCATTTCAAATGTTCTTTGAAGTAAAATTATCTAAATAGTGGTGCCGAAGTGGCTGACTGAACACATTCTTTCCATTGTCTTAAATTAAGGAATAATTGCTAGAGTGCACATGTGAAATGTCTTTTATTGTCGTTTCCTGAGCAGGTGTTAGATTGCTAAATAATGCAGTTTGTTGGCCTGGGAACTCCAGACTAAGTGTCAAAATGATGTAATGTGCATACTGGGAAAACCTAAGTGTCAAAATGATGTAATTTGGGAGGGCCTAGCAAAAATGTTTGTTAGTGAGTTTAAAAACTTTTGTTCAGTGAGAGACTGTGAGCATTTTGATCTTGATATTTCACTTATCAGCACTCTGCCTGTTGTCTTATGTAAGTAGTGTCTTAGAAATATGTTTTCTTGTAGTAATAGCTAGGAACTTAGAAGAAAGTTAGACAAGTGTTTTTTTGCTATATCTGAACTTTCCTACTGTATTGTTTTAAGTTTCTGTGTGATCTCTGAACTCTTAGATATCACTGTGGTGTAGTAGTATTGTCTTGTGTTTTTAATTATTTATTATTAAATATATTTAAAAACCTTTACCTGTGGCTGGTTTGTGTAGCGTTAAGTAAGCTCTAGAGTACATTGCATATTTATAGAGTTTATTGTAATAAGCCACACTAATAAGCCTTAGACTGAATAGTCACATTACCAATTGGATAATAATATTGCACAGTAATAATTGAACACCCTTTTAAGGTCCTTTGGGTAGCTGATAAGTATTAGCTGGTGGTGGCAGAAATTACTACTGTATAGTCTGGGTAAAGGGGCACAGCTGGAGAATCTGTGTCAGTCTTTCCCAGGAGTGTCTGTGAAGTTGTATAAATACTTATCTCAAAGTGTGTGTGTGGTGTGTCAGCCACCTGGGCAGGAACACAAAACACTGGTAGGACAGAGAGGTACTGGAGGTTAGCTTGCCAGCTAGGCTCTGATCTGGACCCTATAGCTGTGCCAGTGGGGAGTCTTATTGGGGACCTGGGAAGCAAGGGAGCAACCAGCCCCAGACTGACTGTGATCTCTGTGTGCACTTAAGGGAAATTGTACTTTACTGTGTGTATTTGTTATCATTTCCTCTTATATGAGACACCCTCCCTGGTGTTAGTGGTAAGGATTGAGGCTCCTTGATTGCTGGGCCAGGGCATGGTCGTCACAACATGTTTTTGTGAAAACTGGGCCAAAACTAGGGGGCCAATTTGTGCACATTCTGCAATAGTCTGTACAGCTGGCAGCTTTATCTGCTAGCCCAGGGCTCATGTACATCCATTATTTATTTGACTGTGTACTGGTATATTGCCTGCATAACAGTCCCAAGTACACTGCCATTTTTCCCATTATATGTATTTGCAGTTTGTCGGTGGCAGTTGGTATATGTTGCTGGAAACACATGCTTTAATTCAGAGCTGGATGGTCGAGGGGGCTAATGCACTGCGCTGTGATTAACAGGGGACCAGGTTCAAGCTACTGGTTTGTGTGGGTTTGCATGATGTGCCGCATCAGGGGGAAAAACATACTGAATGGTAGGGTTGTACAGGAAGGGTGTAGGAAAGAACCATGGCTTTCCATTTCCTATACAGCAGCATCTGTGCGGGTTTTTTTTAGAATTTGGAGCCTCACACCCCAGAGAGAGGGGTGTTCATTAATTAATGTAAAAACTACTTGTGTCTGGTGGACATGTGTGAAATGGAGAGGTATGATTAGGATATTTTTTTTTTTTTTTTGTGGGATAGGTGCCCATTTTTTTTCTTTTTTTTTTTAAAGAGAGAGTGGAATGTTGGGAAAGTAATGTAGGTACATGTGGGGAGATAGGTTGGGTAGAAGAGGTTGCATTTGCAGATGGACAAGACAGACAAGAGAGCATACAGGGGTGAGTGTAACACATGAGGGGGATAAGCACCTTGGATGGGGAAGGTGTTGTGGAATCAGAGGTGCATGTTCCTCCAAACAGCAGCAGCATGACTGAGATCCCCACTCATGGGCAGTCAACACTGCTCCTTCACTGCCCCAAAGATGGCTGTGGTGGAGGCTGTGCACCAGGGCCCTCAGGCCTCACCAGGCTGTCCAGTCTGCCCTCAATCTGGCACAGGTATTGGTCATAACTCCTATCCACAATCCTGCACACCATGGCTGGTAGTTGATCCAGGGTGACTACTGCCCCACTGCCACCAGTCCAAGGGGGGGAACAGGCTCTGTGTCCTGAGGTGGTTTCACCCAAGGGTGGGGCAGGGGCAGCAGAGGAGACACTATCAGCCTGGGTCCCAGACGTGCTGGTACCCAGTGCCACAACCAGCTGAGGTAGGGTAGGCGAATTCCATGGTGAGAGTAGTATAGCAATGTGTGTAGGTTAGTTATGAACAAAACATCTTGTTAGTAATAACAGTATGCCAGAACATTGGCAATAACCCAATCAATTTTCAATGCATATTACAGGGAACACAACAATATATAATGTTACAGGCAGTATATGAACAGCATGCCAGTAACTGTTACAGCATAAGGCCAACAATGTAGGTAATTCAACAAGATATGTTAATATGTAACCATTGTGATACATAACAATAATAAAATACATACCCAAAGTAATGTTTATTGCACAACATATTTTAATAGTAAAGAATAACCACTGAATAACAATAATAGACATATCTGAAGATAAAGGGTTGGGTGAGAGAGAAATACAGTCCATTAATACCATTGTGAGCTAAATAGTTGACAACAGTAGTACTATCTACTCTACAGGTCTGTCCTTTCTTTATGTGTATAGGTGCCCTATAGCTGCTGTAGCATGTACATGCCTCTCAAGCTATCCCCATGGGACAGTATGGGCCAGGCAGTAACACCTGCAGGTACACAACTACAGAGAACACTTGCACATTAGGTGGACCTATATAACTACCAAGGTATTCTGTGGCCTGATGTTCTGTTACTTTGCTTTTGACATCTATCATGTCAGTGATACATCGATGACAGTGGGATTACACAACAGTAATTACATTCCATGACAGCGTGACACTTGAGAGACATGTATGCGTATGCTGCAGAGAGTAAAGAACTATTGTGCCTTCCTTGGCAGGCATGGGGATAGATACCAATAGTAGTGACTGCACAGACATGTAGATCAGATGTCTTAACTGACTGCAGCAACATTTGTGAGTTACTCCAGGCACATAGCCATACCAACATTACACATTTTATTTCTTTATTTCATTTTATTAACAGTTGTACTTATTTCCTTCAGTTTCTGCACTATTATCACATGCCTGGTAATGAGTTTAATAGTCTGTGACATCTGTACACACAATTATATCCCCATAATATGGGTTACCTCATCCATTTACCTGTAGTTCCAGTCCGGTGGAGAGAAAATCTGTTATCATAACACAACTGATTCAGTACTATTTATACTATATACTACTGGATTCGAACCCTGGTCTGTGTGTGCAAAAAATGTATTTTATAAAGAGCATTTAACAAATTGAGCTACTGAGTCACTGATATCCACTGAAATTTCAGTATATATTACATATAAAAACACAAAAAGAAAACTGGAACCATGGGTAGCTTGGTTTATTAAGATGCAAATAAAAACCTTTCACACTAAAGTATGTCAGGTAAAGAATAATATATTAAATGAAAGAAACATTCATTATCGACCAATTTTTTCTGATAATAATTCAACAGAACAGCAGAAAAATAAATTTACTTCTAATCAATGTAGCGTTACAGTAACATATGGTCGGAAGACAAACAACTTGAAAATATTATAAAAAAATACTGGCCGATGCTTGCACAGGAACCAAAATTAAGAGAAGATTTTGACATAGGTCCTTTATGTGCATATAAGAAAGAAATGACATTGAAAAATAAACTTTGTTATAAAGAACAAATTAAAACTTTACCAAGACAATCAAGTGTTACTGGGACTAGACCTTGTAGAAAATGTGGGTTTGCAAATTTATTTATCAAGGAAGTCCTTTTTTGTACGTTTGACAGGAAAACATTTTTATATACAAGTGCTGGGTGACTATAACACTCGAGATCTTGTATACATGGCAAAGTGTAACATCTGCCCAGTGTTCTATATAGGTAAAACTAACCAAAGACTAAAAGATAGGATTTGTAGTCATTTGTCTGAGGTTAGAAGGAAAAAGACTATTAATGTACTTTATATGCACATTTTAGATAAGGGTGATGAATATAGTTTTAAGTTTCTTGTTTTATATAACTCCCCAACTTACATCAGAGGAGAGAAGATACAAGAAATTTAACAGAGAAGATGGAAACTAAACGGATTTTGTGTTTCAGAGCTCATTTTCCACCAGGCGTAAAGGATATGTTAAGCATTAAGCCTATTTTAAGAGAGTTACATGATAAAAAAATAAAAATAACATATAATTTTTAGGTTCTTTTTATTTAAGAAGAGAACTTCTTGTTTTACTATTTAATTAGGTAATTGTTTAATTGATTATTGTTAGCTGAATGCATTTAAGTAACCTTTGTAGCAGGAAGAGTTTGATGCCTGAAGAAGCAGTGTGAATGCTTTGAAAGTTTTTTACTTACATCTAAATAAACCAAGCTACTCATGACTATTGATTGACTGATATATTCCTAGAGCTCAGCTGGAAACAAAACAAGACCTGGTAATAGTTATGCATTTTTATAGTAGACTGCATTGACAGTTGGACACGCATGCATGCAATTTCTGCATGACAGAGATACTAGGATAACTATACATTACTACAGTGAATGCAGGTGTACACATGATACTGTTTGTGGGTGGACATATCTGTGAAGTGTACACACCATATCAGATTATTGGGTTGGCTATCTCACTTGCATACATTTGCGGACAGTATATATGCAGTCTATATTTATTACACTGTTATACATGCCTGCAGCATCGTACTTCAGAGCCTGAATGCATATAGCTGAAATGCAATGTTTAACACAAGACAATCGTGATATACACAATATACCGTGGGTGTTCTGCTATAGCTTCATGTGTTATTGCAGAACAGGTATTATACTTAATTTGTTGTTACACAGCTGTGACTCTGCAGTTATTGCACAACACTCTATTTGAGATATACCTTAAGTCAGGGATTGGTCTTGTTTTGTGTTCTTCAAGAACATTTGTCATATATGATTTTATGCAGAACAGCCCTACTTATACACAGATTGCACAAAACAGCTTTATTACTAGTACCTTCATGCAGTTACTGCTATTGTTTCATGTTTTTATTGAACAGCACTAGTTCTACTGCAGGTGTTGCAATATAGCTGTAATTCCACAGTTATTGCAAGTGAAACTTTATTTCATTTATGTTATCAATGTTAATGCTTTACTCTTCCCTGCTTATTGCAGTACATTTGACAGTGGTCATTTATTGCAGTCTAGGTGTACAGCCACATTAATTGCAATGCAATCAAAACTGTATATACCTACTGGCAGTTAATGCTTTACTCTTTCCTGATTATATGACTATAGATTGGAATTTTCACCACACTCATGGAGCAGCCTGGGCAGGTGCTCCCCCCATACACCTCCACTTTGCAAGCTTCCTCCTCTGCAACTGTAGGGAGAGTAGCACACCATTATGTATATATGTCTATCCAACATTCAGATTAGGTAGTGGTAAAACAATGCTAACAGTATTTACAAACCAGTGGGGCATTCCCAGTCCCAGCTTCCCAAACCCAGGTGTCCAGACGATCCCCCTTCTGATGCTTAAGGTCATCATAGTGGTGAGGTACCTGCTCACCTGTGCAGGGTATACCTGTAGCACTGGTGAGATTGTGTGCCAGCCGGTCCCAGGCATCCGCCTTGTACTGTGAGCCCTGGAACTTCCCCTGCAGCAGATGGTCATCATTGTCTTTCACTAGGAGTCCAACCATTAACCTGGACTCCAGAATGTTCCTTCCCTGTGCCCAGAAGAGTGCACCCTCTCCAACACCTGCCATAGTTCCTGCACAGTTCAAACTCCAACTGTTTATGCTGTATTCCCACCTGCTGAGCTTAATATAGACTGTTTTCCTGCCCTTTAAAGCCATTGGGCAACTTTCCAAAATGCGGTGTGTGGCTTAGTACTGTGCAAATTAGCTCAGCTCAGCAGTGCTTAAATTAGCAATGCTTAGCAGTATGTAGCACTGCTTAGCAGGCATAAACCAGCTAAGAGGAGCTGTGCAGTGTCAAGCAGTGCCCAGCAGTGCTAAAATCGATCTTGTTTAAGCAGTGCATGGCATGGCTTAGCAAGGCTTAGCAGAGCTTAGCTGAGCACAGCACATCAGGATTTACAAATAACTGGCATAATTTATATTTGGAAAATAAATGGTTAATAACCCATCAGTGTATTCAAACCCTGCACCCACTGCACATAAGGTTGTTATTCTAACCATTTGGATATGTGGATGTGTAGTGTACTGCTATACTTTTACATATACCTCTCAGCCTCGTTTAAGCATGGCTGAGGGCCGCGCCGCACTGCACAAACCTGCTCAGCTATGCTTAAACTTGACCTTTCCATTAATAATTAAATGTATCCAGTTTCTAATTTTAGATGTCTGGCACATATCAAACTGCTCAAACTTCACAAAACAATATAATAATAACTTTCATTACATTAATATAATGCACTTTGACAGTGCAGGGGCAGGTGTTACTAATCTATGGACACAGTTAGTAACACACTCTCTACACTGATTCAATAACAGTGTTACACGGCTGTCCCTTAGCAACACACCATAATTAATATTCATTGCGCGCTACTGAGGGGGAACTGCATAGAAGCCCACAGTACCTTCCATGTAGGCTCTACACTATGCCTACACAGATTTTATTAAATCCTGGGGGTAATGTGTTATACCATAAATCACCATTCTGCAGCAAACTATTGTAACAAAATAACAAAATTTTAAAGAGTCACTTGTTACTCCAGTAAGCAAAGCTTAATGAGTTTAAGATGACAATATCAGAGACAGATGACTGCAAGAATACACATAAGAAAGTCCAGGTACTTCTACCTGTTACAGAATTTCTCTCTTACAAACAAATTGGAAACAAAAAAATCGTACCTGAAAGAGTAACAAAGGAATTCATAGGGTAGTAGAAAGTGTTGAGATAAGAAGTAAATTATCTGTTTTTTGTTTTGTTTTGTTTTTATTTTTTGCTTATTGTTGTTTTGCTTGTAGGGAAATCTTGAGAGTCCTCATGCTCACTTTGGCCAAGAGACTCTGAAGCAGACCAGAATCTGTGCTCATTAGTAATGAAACTGCTGAAGTTCTTTCACAAACAAAATATTGTCCAGGCTGCATAGTCTATGAAACACTGTTTTTTCTTGAGATGCCTAGTTGGCAGGGAATATGACGTTTCAACATTATTTTGTTTTAAATGGTAATGAGTGTGTTAATCCAATTTGAAGGCCTGAAGGAGAAATGCCTAAATGTTAAACTACTGTCTCTACTCATAATGGTATACATCATTTTGCTAAATGAGTTTTTATTGCTGCCATATGATAAGGACATGTTGTTTTCAAGGAGTAATAACTGTGAGAAAAGAGATGAGAAGTACAGATTGCCCTCGCAATGAAGCATCACTGCATTGGAGAATAAATGATCTCATGGAGTGCAGTGGTCCCAAGAACTGTCAGGGCAGTGAAGGCTGGTGGAAAGAGTTCTGTGCAAGTTAACTTTAAAACTCTGTGGCATTACAAGGGTCTTTGTATCCCTGACTTAATAACATCCTCTTTGTCTTGAAAACAAGGGATTCCACCATTTTATATAATTATGACATTTTTTAAGTTTTTAGACATGCTTACAAGAACTTTTTGGGTTGGGTGTATATAAATGAAAATTTAGTATTACAATTTTGAAAATCAGTTAGAAAAGTATACCTTGAATAAAATGTATTCATTTATTATTTATTTGTCTCTGTTTACTGGGAAAGTCTGACTGGGTAACATCTATTTTCAGCACCAGCCTGGGGAGAAAAGCTCCATTTGTTTACACTGTATTATACTTACTTCCAGTAGTTATATTTCTATTTACATTTATACACATACAGAAAATATATTTAATCATTCAAAGATTTTACAGAGATAGAAGTTACTAAAGAGAAAATCCACATCCAGCTTAGTGGATTGTACAGGCAGCAGTTATGTATAAAAAATCATTTTTGTCATTTCAGTGAGAGGCTGAGAGTATTTGGAGAGTATCATACGTCTTAACCTGGTGAAGAGCATTTGCAGGACTAGAACTGGTTAAGATGGTCTTTAAGTAGTGGTTTAAAACTATCGTGTTTGTCTGAGAGTTGTATTTGTATAAGGATTATATTCTAGAGTTTAGCAATATATTGGGAGTAGATTAAGTCTCCTGCAACATTATTTGACTTATTTGTGAGTAGTAAGAATTTGTTGCTAGAACAGCGGCCCCTTGCTGGATAGTGCAATAATATGTTTTTAGTGCAGGGCTTTTTTCTGGATGATGAAAGAGTTTTTGTGCTGTAGTTAGTTGTGAATATGTTAGGTAGATTTGTAGTTCAAGCCAGTAAAATTGCTTTAAGCTATGACAATGGTGGATGATCTTATGAGGAAGATTGGTGGCAAACTTAGCTATTTTATTGTAGCAGAATGAAAATTTCTTTCTTTGAGTATTTTTTAAGTTTGTTAGGAGAGGAGCAGCGTGTAAGAAATTTGGCAGTAAGAAGGTGGTAGCTAGAGTTTTTCTTGCAGTATCTGTAAGGAATCCATTGATCGTATAAATGGAGCCTAATCATGTGTAGATTTAATGGTATGTAGTATATGCTCATATTTAAGATTGCCATCTATTATAATGCCTAGACGTTTACTGTGAGTTACAGGTTCAATGACATTATTAATTACTACTTTTATGGTGAAAGATTGCCATTGATTTTAGCAACCTTTTGAGGTAAAAAGCATTACTTAGTTTTCTTGGAGCTGAGTAGGAAGGTTGATTCTTTGAGCCAGGTTTCTGCAGAGGAGAAAGATTTTTGCATAATATCTTGGAGCTTATTTTTGAGGACACACATATTAATGTTGAGTTATCTGCATACTGAACTAAACTAGCATGTTGAGTGGAGGTGTGGAGGGTATTAATAAATATATTAAATAGGAGAGGACCCAGAATAGAGTCCTGAGGCACACCTATAGTAACTGGATGAAAATAGAAGTAGGTTTTTTGCCATTTAACTGCTTGTTCCCTTCCAAATAGGTAGTAAGTAACCATGACAAGGAGTTTTGCGAAAGTTCTGTTGAAGAGAGTTGAATGAGTAGTTGCTGGTGCGAGACAGAATCACATGCCTTTGACAAGTCTAAGAACATGGTGGACGCAAGCAGACTATTGTTTCTATGTTGGTTTATTACACTGATAAGATGTCGAAGAGCAGTGGTTGTGCTGTGCTGGAGCCTGAAGTCATGTTGCATTTCTGAGAGCAGGTTATTTAAGATTAGATATTGCATCAGCTGCATATGGATGCATTTCTCTAATATTTTGGAGAGGGAAAGAGAATTGCTATTGGTCTGTAGTTATTAAACTCTGTAGATGTGCCCCCTTTTTGCAGTGGTATGATGCAGGATTTTTTCCACAGTAATGTGGCATATCTTTCGGCTATGGACTTGTCAATTAGTATGGATGCAGATAAGGCTTCTGTGGCCATTTTAGGTAGACTGATGGTAGATGGTCTGCAGCTATGGAGGTAATTTTTAGTTTAAGGAGCAACTTCATTATGAGTGAGGTGGGTACTGGGCTAAAACTGAAGAACTGTTGGTGGTTTTGGTTGGAGAGCTGTAGAGAGAGGGGCCAGATGTATTAGTGTTTAAGAGAGATAATATTGAGAATTAAACTGTATGAAGATAGAGACTGTTGGATTGTCTGTTTTTGGAAAGGGAATGGTGGTCTTGCCAGGGTGGAGTAGTTTATTTAGAGATGACCAAAAATGTTTTGGATTGTTTTGATGTTTGTCTTGTAGGATGGTATAGTATGTTTGCTTGTCCTGTTTCATATGGTGTTTTGCAAGGTTTCAAAGATTTCTAAATTGCTGGAAATATTTTGAGTTCTATTTTTCTACCAACTTTTCCATGCTTTATTGCTTTTTATCATGTTTTTTGTTTCTTTTGTCAGCCATGGTGTGGGTTTGGATATTACTCTTTTGTTATGTACTGGTGCTAGATTATTTAAGGTCTGTAAGACTATGTTATTAAAGTGCTCTACAGCAGTATCTAGTTGCATTGTTCTAAGTACATTCCAGTTAAATTGTTTTAGTGTTTCATTGAAAATATCTTTGCTGAAATTGATTGTATTTCATATTTGATTATAGACAATATGTTTATTTAGGTTATGGTGAGTTCTAATAGCATATGTTGGACTGTGGTCACTAATGCTATCTGAGAGGCAACTTACTTTTGACAATTTGTCTGATTTGTTTGTAAGAATCCAGTCTAATGTTGAGCATCTTCCTGAAGTTTTATTGATTCTAGTAGGTATGGTTATAAATTGTTTGAAGTTGGACAAGTTTATGGATTCAGTGGAGAAGTGAAATTTATGAGTTGCCAATCTATATTTAAGTCTCCAAGTATTATAGTTTCATTGTTAATTTGTTGGGATATCCAGTACAGGATGTTTTCATCAGTATCAACGTTATTCCCTTGTGGTATGTAAATTGATGTTAAACATATAGTTTTCCTATTACTGATTTTAGGAGTAGGAATGGGGGTTGAGGATGGCTGGATGGATTAGAATTTTAGCATTATTAAACTTGAGCATGTTCTGTGGGAGTAAGGTGGTAGGGGAATTTTTTATAAATGATTGCTACACCACTTGCACACTTATTTTGTCTGTCATGTTTGAAAATGTTATATCTGGAGGGGGGGTGATCTCTGGAGGGGGAGGGGGTGATCTCATTATCCTTTATTTCTTTTTTTAATCAGGTTTCAGTACCTATGACTACACCAGGAATGTATGTGGCAAAGTATACATGTATGTCATGGATTTTCTTGCACATACTTCTCAGGTTCATACTTAGTAAGGTGAGCTTGGTTCTATTTTTTTGCTGAGAGGTATTAGATGACTGGTTTATTTCAGGGTTGTAAGTGATGTTTTTATGAACAGTAGGACCTGGGTCAGAGTGAATATCTCCACTAATTTTTTGTGTTGATATTTTACAGAGGGAAGAGTGTGGCCAGTTATATTTTGGTCTTGGTTTGGCATCTAATTGCACATTTGGATGCTTAGTTTTAAGATATTCATGGATAAATAAATCACATGTGGTTTGTTTCTAGAGACAGGGTGCTATGGTGAAAGGCTGGGTAGATGTTGCTATTCTTTGTGAAGACTGGTTGAAGTTATATGTGTTTTAAGGAGGTAGATTTACTAATTGGAGATGAGGGCTAGTAGAGTTATGGAGAATGGTATAATAATCTGAGTTCTGGGCATCTTATTTAACTTGTATTTTATCTTTGCTGCAAGTTAGAATTATAACATGTTAGGAGGATACTGGGTTGATTGTAGAGATGTAATGTGATAGTTATAGGGGGAAAAGTAGGACAGTTGGAGATAAAGTGTTGGGTGGTAAACTAGAGTGGGTGATAGTATAGTACAAGTAACTCTATTGATATTTTTTCTGGAGGGAACCAATGGGTATGTGAGTGTTGCTGTGGAAGTATAAATGAAAAGTAAGAGGGGTGGGTGGGAACTGGTGGTAGATTAGAGGAGCTGAGTGAGTCTGAGCATTAGCGAGGGTGAATGAAGCGGGTTGAATACTTGGCAAATAGAGAACAAAAAAAAAACAATCATTGACTCAACTTAAACAGCCACAGATCTGCTGAGAAAGGTAAGTAAATGGAACATTGCATTTTAAAAGCCCTCTGTGCCAGAAGATGAAACTCTTGATTTTGTTGCTTTAGGACACAGTTTTAGTAGCAGAGTTAATCCAATATCAGCTTGACCTGACTAATGGTGATACATAACAGTAAAAATGTCACTTGACTGTTTGAACAAATGTGTAGTGGTAAGGAGGATACTATGGGTTTTGTATTGCAATGTCCAAAGGCTACTCCCCAAAGATCAGCAAAACAATCAGAAAAAGTAAGCCAAAATGTCAGACTGCAGATCTGGAAAACTAATGCTCAAAACTGAAAGTGGCTAAACAAGCATCTGGAGCATGAGAGAAATGAACTTAAGGAAGGGAGACAGTGGACTGCTAAAAACAATCGACGGAGTATAGTTGAAACAGAAAGTACCAATGGGACTGTTGTGGTCTAAGAAAATGGAGCTATTATGGTGGGCAAAGCTCTTGGTTTTAGGCTGCATAACTATTATAATTTACATAAAAATATAGCCATAGACTGGAGTTCAGACTGCAGACTTCACTGTTACATACATATTTGCTTGCAGGGACACTTCTATAGAAAATTAAAACTCACTTTTCTAACTTAAAGAGGCAGTTTAGTGAATTGACTCAATGCTGACTGTGCACAAATACTGGCTCAAAGCTGAAAGTGAACAGTTTCTCTAGGTCACAGTTAGTGTAAATGAATCTCCAGCAACAACCAAAATTTGTAAACCACAGAAAAACAGCTAATGATCCAAACATCAGCCAAGGAAGTCAATGTTGTTTGCCAAGAAGTACAAAGTTCTATGCCAAAAAGTGAAAAATTCTTTTATTGTAGGTAAGTGCTTTCGTGGTGCTACTCACACCACTTCTTCAGACCTTTTACAACTATGCATCACATTACTGTATACTTTATACTAAAATTTGAATCAGCCCATTAACATAATTGATTCATTTGAATACATTTTAGAAGCATTATATAATATTATTATATTATATATTTATAGTATTATATAATATTTGATTCATTTGAATAAATTTTAGAAGTATTATATAATATTATTATATTATATATTTATAGTATTATATAATATTAGAAGTATATCCAACAAAGTCCATGAACTACATGTCACCATAGACATGTACTCCCCAGATATAGTCATCCTGACAGAAACCTGGCTAAAACCTCACATTACCAGTGAGCAAATACTCCCTACCGGTTACGGAATACAAAGAGTAGACCGGCTAAACAAGAAAGGAGGCGGTGTAGCTATAATATTTAAACAGCATCTAAACATCCAGATCTTAAAATCATCAGCTCCACAAATAGGCAATGAAGAAATAATATATACCAACCTCGAAATAAACCAAAACAAAACCATCAACATAATTGGATGCTACTTTCCACCTGGTCAAAGCATCCCTCCACTAGAAAACCTCCTCAGCTGGTCTACCCACCATCTCCCCCAAGAAACTATAATTTTAGTTGATTTCAATATTGACTGGCAATCCTGTTCTGGCAACAATCCAGCCCATCATATAAACCTTCATGGCTTCACCCAACTAGTCCAGTCACCAACCAGGATAAATAAAAACTCCAGCAAGCACACTACCCTGGATTGGATACTAGTCAGTAAGAGCCCCCAGTCATATATAACAGGCTGCTTATCAGATAGCCTCAGTGATCACTCACCAACATTCCTACTCAAAAAATACCTATACCAAGCTAAACCTGTCATCTACCATCAAATACATAAAAAACTAAACTTTAACTCACTCACATTCATCTCATCCCTCAAAGAATGTAACTGGCATCCCCTAAAGTCCCTCAGTCTTGATGACGCAGTTGAATTTTTTTAATACTACCTTCCTGAGCATCCTTAATTACCATGCCCCATTAAGACTTTCCAGAACAAAAGCACAACCCTCCCCATGGCTACAGAAAACCACTAAGTCAGAAATGAAAAACAGGGATAAAGCCTGGGAGCACTGGCGCAAAAACAAAACCCCCTCAACTAGACAGAAATTCCTAGAACTATGCAATAGAGTTAAAAAGCGAATAAAACAGGACAAATTCCAATATTTCCAGTCTGCCCTAGACTCCTCCCAACACAGCCCCAAACAATTCTGGTCCTCCATAAACTCCATCCTCCACCCAGGTAAAGTCAGTACCCCGCCTCCTAACATCCCTCACTCCTCCAAATATATTGTTACCTCATTCAACACACACTTCACACAAACCATACTATCACTAGCTAAACAACACAATCCCCCTCCCCTCCAACCCACACCTTCAACTAGTAATCTCCCCACTGCCTTCTCTTTTTCTCCTGTACCTACCTCCAACATAAAAAACTCTTAACTAAACTTAAGCCCACCAAATTAGCAGCAGACAACCTCCCAAGTGAATACCTACAAATCGCAGCTGATGCTCTGGCCTACCCAGTTTCCATCTTGATTAACCGATCTCTGTCAGAAAGTTACGTTCCCACACTGTGGAAAGTATCACATATAATTCCCCTCCACAAGGGCGGCCCCTCCACAAAACTAACCAATTACCGCCCCATAGCTATTCTCTCTCCAATCTCCAAAATACTAGAGAGATGCATACATTCTCATGTCTCAGACTACCTCCTTACTAACATCCTCCTTCCCAATACTCAGCATGGTTTCCGACCAAACCATAGCACCACCACTGCCTTACTCTCCTTTACTAACACTATCCTTCAGCATAAAAACAATGGCTATCTCTCCTCTGCTACTTTCCTAGACCTATCTAAAGCATTTGACATGGTCCCACACAAACAACTCATCTCTGTCCTCAATAACCTATCCTTCTCTCAATCAGTCACCAACTGGTTTCAGAGTTACCTGTCTGACTGCCAACAATCCGTTGTATGGCAGAATGACATATCTCCCTAACTACCTGTCTCCATAGGGGTTCCCCAAGGATCCATCCTTGGACCCCTACTCTTCTCTGTTTTCACCAATAATCTAGCCTCTGCCACCAAACATGGCACACTCATACAATATGCAGATGACTCAACCATCATCTGCTCGGCCCAGTCCCTACCCAAACTGCAAAAAGTCACACAGGAAGCCTTTTCATCTGTTGAAACTTGGTTATCCAATGCCCAATTAATACTCAACCTAAACAAAACTAAACTACTCATCTTCCAACCCACCAAACATACTCAAAATAACTCTCACTTTAACATCACAGCAAAAGACAACACCACTATATACCCAACTGAACACACCAAATTGCTATAAGTGGAAACAGACAATAAACTAAAATTTGACATTCACATATCCATGACCATAAAAAAAGTCCACAAAAAACTAGGAGCATTATACAGAAATAAGCAACTTCTCACCAAAGCAGCAAAGATTTCAATAGCAAATTCCCACCTTATCTCCACCCTACTTTATGCCTTTCCAATATATACCAACCAAAGGCAATGCAATCTAAACAAGCTAGAGACCTGCTACAACAAAATCGCCAAATTCGCCACAGGGGCATCCTACTGTAGTCACCACTGTCTTTCACTTGCTGAACTGGGCTGGCTTGAACTCCCTCACCTCCTTCAATGGTATCAACTATTACTCGCCCACAAACTAGTAAACCATCCACTAAATGTCCCATCCCTCCAGAATCTACTCCAACCCTATCGCACCACCAGACCACTAAGATCCAGCAACAAAAATCACTTGCAGATCACTAAAGCCAATAACTCTGCTGGTAAAGCACTATTCTCTTGCACCATAGCCAAAATATGGAACTCCTTCCCACCCACAATTACCTCTGTACCATCATGCACCCAGTTCAAAACTTTACTAAAAGCACACCTAAAAATATGCTGGCTATGCCCTTGCAACTCCCACTCTAATATCACCCACCCCATCCAACCACTACCTTTCTTTCCACCCCACTAACTACCTTGATTATAGCAAGCTCAGATGCTCATAAGCCTAGTACTTATTATATACAGCAGGAACTTCTTATTGTAACATTTGTTAATGTCTGTTATGTACTTTGCAGATAAAGATTCTAGTTGTCTACTGATGTACTATGTTCTTCATCTGCAAATATGTTTGTAATTAATTGCTATGTTAAATTGTTAATCGCTATGTAATCCAATGTAACTACTGTCTGTTTATTTTAACTGTGGAGCTTTTCTCCCCGGGCCTCCACTGAAAATGGACCTACGTCCAGTCGGACACTCCCGGTCAACAAATGTAAATAAATAAATAAATTAAATAAATAAATAAATAAATTAACCTGTTAATCACCCATGAAAAACTTCTATAAAAGCTATACATAGGGTACACAAGCTCAAGCAGCCATAAACTTCATTCTACTTTAAAAACGTATAGAAAGGGATGCATATATAACAAATAAAAATGTATATATGAACAACATATACAAAAAACATATATAAAAATCACTTTTAAAAAACCATTATAAAAACATATATATGCATACTTTTAGACACAGGTACATTCATACAAAAATGGAAATATAAAAATAAATGCATACATACATTTCTCTCTTTCTACACCTAACCAAATGGGTATTTAGTTATTATTTAATATATAAACTATAAAAGAGTACTAAATGACTTTTATAAATCAAATCAAAGGCCTATTCTGCAAAACAGGTTTGAGGGGGATCCTGTCATTTAACCTTCGACCCCTATCTGCTCTAAATCTGATGATCCAGTGTGTCTCTGAAGTCTCAGTTCTGTTTATAATGTCCTCCCCCTCTATCATTTTCTGTTATTAGTTCTATCACTTGGAAGCTGAATGTATGTTCTGGCCCCTTGCTTTGCACATGCTTAGCCAATGCATTTGTCACATTCTGGTTCCTAATGTACAACAAATGTTCTCGTATTCTGAAGCTCAATTCCCTGTTGGTTTTTCCTACATAGAAACTTGAACAATTATTGCACACTGCTATATATATTAAGTTCTTGCTAATGCATGCGGCTTGAACATTAAACACATATTCTCTACCTGTATCAGGGTACAAAAAATTATTACTCGCATCTATATATCTGCACTGATTACATCTAGTGCATGGTAATGTGCCCTTATTAGTGGTGACGTTTCTGCTTAGTGTTTCTTTGGCTTCTGTGGGATAACATAAATGTCTCTTCAGAAACTTTTTATTTTTAAAGGAGAAACATGTTTTTTCTCCTACTATCTCCCTTATATTGGGATCATGTATCAAAATGGGTCAGGCCTTCCTAATGACTCCTGTTATAAGGGACATATTACTTGAATATTGGGTAGGTAATCTCAGAACTTTCTTTTTTTACTATTTGGTTCATAGTTGTATTATTCCTATTGTCAGAGAAATAGGGCTTCCCAGTAGTACCTCTTAACTTGGCACTCTCATCTATTATACCAGTTGTAATGTTATCAGTATAACCCTCTCTCTAAATCTCTGTCTCAAGTCAGTAATCTCTTGATCAAAGTCCTCGTTCCTTGCTGTTAACCAAGATGCTCTCAATGTTTGCCCTTTTACAACATTTTTAAAAATGTGTCTGGGGAAGCAAGCTCTCTCTGTGCAGAATGGTATTTCTATGACACTCCTTTTGATATAATTTGGTAGTTATTTGACCCTTTTTTGTCTTGAACAGCTTTACATCTAGAAATTCTACTTCCTTATCTGAAACCTTCATTTCAAAGGTTAGAAAGGATGTATTGGTGTTAACATCATGGTAAAACCTATCAAGTTCTTCCTGGCTACCATCCCATAACAAAAAGAGGTAATCTACGAAACGCTTGTAGAATATTATCTGCTTCCAAGTGCTATTGCTTATACTGTTATTCTCCCATAAGTCCATGACTACGTTTGCATAGCTGTTGGCACTAGAAGTGCCCATGGCCACCTCTTCTTTTTGTAAATACAAAGTATGGTCAAATAACATAACATTGTTCGTGAGCACCTGCTCCATCAATAGACAAATTAATTCTATTTCTGTCTGTGTATAAGTGCCATCCTTAGTTAAATATTCCCTTAACATGTCAACTCCCAAATCATTGGGAATTGATGTAAAAAGGGAATGGACATCTAGTGTAACTAACTTCACATTATCCAGATTTAAATTAATGCTTTTCAAAAAATCATATAATTGGTTTAAGAACTGTTTGGTATCCCTTAGAATAGTTGCATTCTTGTCTACTAATGGTCTTAATGTTCTCTCCAAGTATATGGATATCGGTTCTGTTGCCCAGTTCTTGCCTGAGACTATAGGTCTTGGGGGGGGGGGGGTTCACTGGATCCTTGTGTATTTTAGGAATCCCTTGAATAATAGGGGTAACGGGGCTATTCACTTTGAAGTAGTTATATAAGTCTTCTTTTGTCCAGCTGTCTAGTAAACACTCATATAACACATTTACCAGTTTTTTAAGAGACTTTCTTTCTGTTTAACAATAATAATTTCAGACACTTTAACATCATTTAACATTTCTTTCGTTTTAGTGTCATAGTAACTTTTGCCCATAATTACTATGGGTCCCCCTTTGTCAGCTGTTTTTATTATAATACTTTTCTCATCCTTTAAGTCATTTAAGGCTTTGTATTCCCCTCTGGACATATTATTAAAAAGGTTTTCTGTGATGCATGGTTGTAAAAGGTCTGAAGATGTGGTGTGAGTAGCACCATGAAAGCGCTTACCTACAATAAAATAATTTTTCACTTTTTGACATAGAACTTTGCACTTCTTGGCAAACAACAGTGACATCCTTGGCTGAGGTTTGGATTGTTAGCTGTTTTTCTGTGATTTACAAATAATTTTGGTTGTTGCTGGCGATTAATTTACACTAACTGTGACCTAGAGAAACTGTTCACTTTTCATTTTGTTGGTCGTGGTTAGTGCCAAATGGCTGAAGGAAACCTAAGGAGTTATAGAACTACTAGCACAAGTGATGTTATAGAGCTGGAATATGCTCCAGGAATTCAAGGAGAACAAACCAGCAAAGCACGAATGGATCTTTGGGATTCATGAAGTCCACAATTAATCTCTTACTGGCAACAGAACAACCATCAGAAGATCTACAAGTGAGGCATGAAGGCACTGACTTTTTCTCTTTGATGAGAGAAGTTCATAAGTTAGAGGATGAACTTTATAAAATAAAGAGGTTGCAAGCTGAGAGATTCCATCTGGAAGCTTGCCTGAAGTACAAATTATACCTCGTGGCCTCAGAACATTAAAAATGCTAACACAGGGTGATAGGATGCCAGAAATGTTTTTGAAATGGCAACAACTCAACTTGGAATTAAGCCTCAATTACATGAGGCTTATTACTGAATACACAGGAATAGATGAATAAACCAGCAGAGAGAAAATTCCAACTCAGCAAGAACAAATATATAAAGACTATCATCTGCCTTGGTTGATGAGAAACTAATCAATATAATGGATTCAGTGTCTCTGTATGAAAAAAGACTGTACAGGCAGAAATTTGGTAAATTAGAACGAGATAGAAGGAATTTTAAGGAGGGCCATGTGTTCGTATGTCCACGAACACACATTGAACCTGCAAACAACAGAGGAACCACCTTAAATAATATGGAAGACAGCCATTCTGTGACATCATGTATAAATAACATACTGGACATCTTGGGGGAAAGGCCGAAGGCTAATTCAGTTGGTTTATCTAAACAGCAGACAGTTTCTTGTATGCAAAATGAAAATAGTACAAGTGAGAAGATAAATGGCAAGGAAACAATGGAAACGACTGCAAATATTTTAAAAACACCACCAGTATTACCATCTACTTCAGCAAAGGATTTACTGAAGGGAAAACCTCCCCAGGAAGAACGTTTTTTTTCAGCTATTTCCAACCAAGTTAATGCCAGTTCAACCAGAGGGGCAGATCACGGAGCAGAGGAAGATTCAAAAGAAAAGAGCAGCAGGCAATATCGAACGAGAGGACATCAAAGAAGGGATGGTACAGCAACAGAATGAAAGACCCCTAGTCTGGAACATCTCTAACAGAACACTGACCCAGGATGAAATGAAGATGTTGAACAGAGGTCTTTCATTCATACCTGCGCAAACTACGGAGGTAACTGACAGTACAATAGACATGAAAATGTTTAGCAGGAATGTGTTGCTAAGACTTTTATTTGGGAACAATTGTGACCAGGAAATGACTGTTTTCAAAAAACCTAGTACATTTATCCATCCTAGTCACCCCATTGTTGATGTATTTAGTAGCTTATTCGAAAAAAAATATTTGAAGTATTAGATAATGAAAAGTGCACCCCCCCTTTTTAATAATATGTCCAGGGGGGAATACAAAGCCTTAAATGACTTAAAGGATGATAAAAATATTATAATAAAACCAGCTGACAAAGGGGGACCGATAGTAATTATGGACAAAAGTTATTATGACACTAAAATGAAAGAAATGTTAAATGATGTTAAAGTGTATGAAATTATTACTATTAAACAGAAAGAAAATATCTTAAAAATCTGGAAAACATGTTATATGAGTGTTTACTAGACAGTTGGATAAGACGGTTGGGAGGGTGGCCTAATGGTTAAGGTGTTTGCCTTACAAACACACGGTGCAGGGTTTGAGTCTCAGAAGGGATAATTGCCTAGGCTTACCATAGCTCGCAAGGGCAGTTAGCCTAGTACTAACCTATGAACATATTCTTTGGGTTGGGAGGATGGCCTAATGGTTAAGGTGTTTGCCTTACAAACACAGGGTACAAGGTTTGAATCTCACAGGGGGATAATTGGCCAGGCTTAAAATGGCTCACAAGGGCAGTTAGCCTACTACTAATCTATGAACCAAAGACATGTATAACTACTTCAAAGTGACTAGCCCCCTTACCCCTATTATTCAAGGTATTCCTAAAATACATAAGGATCCAGTGAACCCCTCCCCCCAAGACCTATAGTCTCAGGCAAGAATTGAGCTACAGAACCGATATCCATATACTTGGAGAGAACATTAAGACCATTAGTAGACAAGAATGCAACTATTCTAAGGGATATCAAACAGTTCTTAAACCAATTATATGATTTTTTGAAAAGCATTAATTTAAATCTGGATAATGTGAAGTTAGTTACACTAGATGTCCATTCCCTTTGTACATCAATTCCCAATGATTTGGGAGTTGACATGCTAAGGGAATATTTAACTAAGGATGGCACTTATACACAGACAGAAATAAAATTAATCTGTCTATTGATGGAGCAGGTGCTCACAAACAATGTTATGTTATTTGACCATACTTTGTATTTACAAAAAGAAGAGGTGGCCACGGACACTTCTAGTGCCAACAGCTACGACAACTTAGTCATGGACTTATGGGAGAATAACAATATAAGCAATGGCACTTGGAAGCAGATAATATTCTACAAGCGTTTCGTAGATTACCTGTTTTAGTTATGGGATCATTCTGAACCGAGAGATCATGCACCCCAGACACATTTTTAAAAATGTTGTAAAAGGGCAAACATTGAGAACATCTTGGTTAACAGCAAGGAACGAGGACTTTGATCAAGAGATTATTGACTTGAGACAGAGATTTAGAGAGAGGGGTTATACTGATCACATTACAACTGATATAATAGATGAGAGTGCCAAGTTAAGAGGTACTACTGGGAAGCCCTATTTCTCTGACAATAGGAATAATACAACTATAAACCAAATAGTAAAAAAGAAAGTTCTGAGAGTACCTACCCAATATTCAAGTAATATGTCCCTTATAACAGGAGTCATTAGGAAGGTCTGACCCATTTTGGCACATGATCCCAATATAAGGGAGATAGTAGGAGAAAAACAAGTTTCACCATTAAAAATAAAAAGGCTCTGAAGAAACATTTATGTTATCCCACAGAAGCCAAAGAAATACTAAGCAGAAACGTCACCACTAATAAGGGCACTTTACCATGCAGTAGATGTAATCAGTGCAGATATATAGATGCTAATAATAATTTCTTGCACCCTGATACAGGTAGAGAATATGTGTTTAATGTTCAAGCCACATGCAATAGCAAGAACGTAGTATATACAGCAGTGTGCAGAAATTGTTTGAGTTTCGCGGAATAGGACTTTGATTTGATTTATAAAAGTAATTTAGTACTCTTTTATATTTTATATATTAAATTATAATTAAGTACCCTTTTGGTGAGATATAGAAAGAGAGAAATGTATCTATGCATTTATTTTATATTTCCATTTTGTACGAATGTACATGTGTCTAAAAGTATGCATAGACAAGTTTTATGTGTTTTTATATATGTTGTTCATATATACATTTTTATTTGTTATATATGCATCCCTTTCTATATGTTTTTATAGTAGAATGAAGCTTATTACAGTTTGAGCTTTTGTACCCTATGTATAGCTTTTATAGAAGTTTTGCATGGGTTATTACCAGGTTAAATTATTCAATTGAATCAATTAAGTTAATGGGCTGATTCAAATTTTAGTATAAAGTATAGGGTAATGTGATGCATGGTTGTAAAAGGTCTGAAGAAGTGGTGTGAGTAGCACCATGAAAGCACTTCCCTACAGTAAAATAATTTTTCACTTTTTGGCATAGAACTTTGTACTTCTTGGCAAACAACAGTGACTTCCTTGGCTGAGGTTTGGATCGTTAGCTGTTTTTCTGTGGTTTACAATGCTGAACGTGGTTTAACAACTGTCTCAGTCAAGGAGAAATAAGACAGGAAAGGAGACCAAGAGTGACATCCTTGAAGACATACAGTTCCACTGAAGAAAAACGGGAGGATGTAAATAACAGCAGTAGCAAGTCTGGAAGAAGTAAATAAAATATAAGAGAAACAAATATCTTGAATAAGAGCAGTAAGTGTAAATGAAAGTGTTTTTTGGGAAGTAGAGAGTAAAAGCTGACCAGCATGATGTCTGTGGAGGAGAGTTTGCACACTGTAAGGCTATTGCTTACAAACTAGGGCACTAAAGCATTTGTCTTCAGACTACTCACTCTGCAGGCTAAAATTCACACAGAGAAGTCTGGCTGCCTAACACTTACATAAAGCACAAGTGCAGAGGTGGTACAAAGTTTGTCCAAAATAAGTGTTGGGTGGATTGACTGGACACAGACTGCCTTTTAGATGAGCCTGCTGTAGTATTGATTAGTGATGTCTCCACTGAACCTGCTGAAAAAATATGAGAGACATATTCAAGGTTCAGTAGAAATCTAGTTAAATTGCTATGGGATGAACTATATGCAACATAATACTGCCACCAGTAAATGCATTCAAATTGCAAGTGGTTTCTTAATAAATATAGAAATTGATTTTTGAAATACAGTTGCAGTGATGGGGCCACTTGGCTTATTGGGAAGTCAATCACCTTAAACAGAATATCTACAGAAGACACCAGACAGTGCTATTTTGTTAACACCCTGAAAATTAAGGGCATTAATCTTGCTTAAAAGCAGCTTTTAAGCAAAAGAAAAAAAAGGCAACATTGAAAAAATAAGGACAAGGCAGGAAAAACCTTGCAAAAATAGCACTAATCCTCACAAGCATTGCCTCTTGGCAGAGTTGTGATTTGGTTAGCTTTAAGCAACAGAACAAAAAAGAACACTGAAAAAGAGGGTTGAGATTTGGTGAGCTCTCAAACCATGTATTTGTGGAGAGATACTAGTCTACTTCAGTTTACTCTTTGGTTGAGAGTATTCGCAAACTTTGGCTACATGAAAAATCTGATTGATATTGTGTCCCTTCAAAGGAAACATGTGTCCCCCCACTTGGATGGCATCAGTACAGTAAGGAACAACACAAATTAAAGAAGGTTCAATGTACTTTGTGATGTGAAGAGGTTAAAGGTAATGAAGAGGGGTCATACCACAGGAGTTTGTTATAACTGAAGTAACTTGTTACCTTCTGGTGGTACAATATATGATCTCTGATGTAATGGTAGGTTCTGAGTTTCTTTGATTTTTCATCCTTGCTTGTCATTCAAAACTGCACTTCCATGATACTTGTGGTCTACTGTTTTGGAAATAACGTATACTGTTTTGATCAAGGTACACCTAGCAATCATCTTGGTCTCTGTTGCATAATACAGTGCATGCACCACATATGTTGATAGGTAAGTAGTGGGCTATCTGCAACTGTAAGCCATTATAATCATAGTCAGTTTCCCTTTTAGTGCTTGAATAAACCTATCCCATTTGGTGTTAGATTGGCGTTACCTATCCAATGGAAGATAATTATAGATTATTCCTAGTGAGAATAAATGGGATCATACAATAGATAATTTGAGGGGACACACACATGAGCTAAAGCATTTAGGAGTTGATTCTGTTAGTACAAGGGGAAACCCTGGGATAAATTTTCTATTACCCATCCATAAATCAGAGTTGTGCTTGAATATGGACAGAGATGAGTTTTTTTTATTTTTTTATGTGGATGGGAGTGTCTTCCAGATGGTATTCTCTGTGGGTTATACCTGTGACTCAAAAAACATATTGTTGATGTTGCAGAAGAGGTTTACATCCCTGGGCCAAGAACTTCAGGTGGCATTTTACTTGCTGATGCAGGTACTGGGTCAGATGATGCCTTGTATGCCAGACACAGGTCAGCATTTAGTCGTTTGTAGGATACCATGTGCAGTCACTGAGCTTTATGTCAATCCATGTAAGATATATTGTTTAGGCCTTCTGTCCTTTTAGTAAGGTATCATCATCATTATTAGCATCAACACACCTTTTCCCATTTTCTACACGGAGTCGGAGTGTTGTGTCATCTGTTACCATCTCTCTCTCTATTTAATACCACTTTCCTACCTTCTTCAACACTCATGCCTGGCTATCACAGGTCTTCTCTCACATAATTCATCCACTTCTTTGCTGGATACTCTTGTTTCCTCTTGCCTTCTTCCTGTTTGTCCCAAATCCTCCTCACCAGATTGTTTTCTGCTTTTCAAATCATGTGCCTAAACCACTGTAATCTGTTCTCTTTGACCTTTTCTGGATCTACTTTGATGCTGGCCTTATGTCCTCATTTCTTCATCTGTCCCATAGTGTGCATCCTACCACCCATCTCAGATACTTCATCTCCATCACCTCTAGCTTCCTAAACTGTTTGGCCTTTACTGCCCAGGTTTCTGTACCCTACAGTAGTACTGGTCACACCACAAGTTTGTACACATTACTTTTCAACTTCTTTGGCATTCTTCTGTCATACACCTCAGAAACTCTGTGCCAGTTGGCTGTAGCCCCCTCTTGTTCTAGCTTTGATCTCCTCATTCATACTTCCTTTCTTCTCGCCCATCCCTCCCAGACACGTTTAGCTGTTAACCTGTTCCACTGTTTTCCCTTCTATCTCAGTTCTCTGCTTCTTCTCATTTACCCCATTTGCTGTCATTAAAACTGTATTATCTATACTTATTTCCTTCTCATGTGCTTTCAGTTTTACATTCCATTCCCCTATCCTTTTCTGGAAATCTTGTTCAGAGTCTACCTGGAATGCTACATCATCTGCATACAGTAACTTTGTTGATCTGTCCCCTCCGACCAGTTTGGTAGTGCAGTCCATCATCAGTATGAACAGCAATGGGCTCAGAGCTGAATCCTGGTGGACACCCACTCTCACTAGGAACTCCTCTATGAGACCAAACACTCTTTGTACTTGAGTCATTGGGTCCTTGTACATAGCCTGCACTAGTTCTAGCAATGTTTCTCAGACTTTGAACCACTACAGGATTTTTCAACTAAGCTTTCTTGAGACCTTATCATATGCTTTGTCCAAGTGTAGGAATACCCAGCTGGACTTTTTCCTTGTCTGTAGCTTCTTCTCCAGTATCTGTCTCACTGCAAACATAAATTCATTTGTGATACATCCTGATATGAATCCAAACTGCTCATTTCCCCTCTTACTTTCTACTGCTTTGCATATTCATTTATCAATTACCCTCTCCAGAACTTTCATACAGTGTGATAGGAGTGTGATACCCCTATACTGCCCAGTGTTGTGAATGTTCCCTTTTATTCTTGACCACTGTCACTAATTTGCTTATTGTCCAGTTATCTGGGCTACACCTTCATCTTCACGCTGTTATGAGTACCCACAGAAGCCATTTCTGCCCATCTCACCCAAGTACTTTAAAGTGTCTGCTGTGACCTGATCTGAGCCTGTTGCTTTCCCTGACTTTCCTTACTGTTCTTACTGCTTGTTTCATGGTCTCTTCCTCTTCTTTTAACCTAGCCTGTGTCCGAGGCAGTACAGCTTTTGTGGGGTTTTCTTCATTCAGAAGCTGCTGGGATGACTCGTTTCATCTGCCTTTGATTTCCTGTGGGCTGGTGAGCAGGTTGTTGCTGACATCCCTTATGTAGGGTATCTGATTATCGTCTTTATCTTTCTGTGTTTGCTTTGCAATCTGATATAACTTCTTTGTGCCATCTACTGAGTCACTTTCCTGAAGCTGTTTTTTTTTTTTTTTGGTATTGTAACTCTTCTCTTAGCTGTTTTGTTAGCCAACCAGTATTTGTTCATAGCCTGGTCTGTCTTTTCTATATCCCACTTTTTCCTGTACTCCTTCTTTATTTAGATGACTTCCTGGACTGCTGCATTCTACCACCATTCCTTATGTACCTTATTCACATACCAGGCTAGGCCATATATCTGCTTTGTAGTCCTCACACATGCTCTTTTTCTTCAACTCCACCTATTTCCTTGTCTCCTTGAGGTGTTAGCGCCCCGTGTAATACTTTGAACTGCTGTGCTTTTTATTCAATTTCTATGTCTTCAGCCTGGTCCCAGTTGCTGTTAAGGCCTTATCTGACCAGTTGTGGCAACTAGTGGTTTATGCTGTGGGTGTACTGTTTTCCTGGGGATGAATTTGCAATCATTACTTCTACCCCACTGTTCTTTCCTTACTAGGAGGAAGTCTACCTGTGTTGCATGTTGGCCACTCTTGTATGTAATCTTGTGACTGTCTGTCTTGCTGAACCATGTGTTGGCCACCATCAAGCCATTTGCAAGACCAGTGTTGTGCTAGTTACTCATAAAAGTAATAAGGTACTATTACTAGTTACTTTTAAGTGAAAGTAATATGTTACTATTACTTATTACTTTTCTAAAAAAGCAATACATTACTATTACTAGTTACTAAATAAACTAACTAGTTACTGTTGAGTTACTTTTACATAAGTATAGTTTACCAATTCTCATGTTCAGATTTACTCACATAGTACTTGTGTGTGAGGAATACATGCTTACTGCACATGAATATGAGTGTATTAAAGTTGTATACACAGTGTTACAATAATGATGAATGGCATTTTACAGTTTACAAAGTCCCACAGGCTAGTCTTTATAGACAGAGTCACAATGTAATACTTAAACCAAAGTACACACAGCCAGCAACACAAGACCCATAACAAGTTACAACCCATCAAATTTTCAACAAAGTACATTAGGCTAATCTGTTAAAACAAATGCTGAGGGTGCAAAAATGCTTACAGAAAATGTCATATAAGTCTAACAAGACTGTTAACACAACAACATCAATCAAAATATCACTTTCTATAACTATTCACAATTACTACACATTTCTGTTGGCTTGAAGAAGGAGCAACTTTTCAAAGTGTCCGTCAGTGAGTCTATTTCTTTTTGCAGTCAGGACTTGTCCACCAAGACTGAATAGGCTTTCAATGGGTGGACTAGATGGCAGAGCTGTATTAATGTTCAGAAAAATCTTCTTGGCTATAGGGTAACTGTTGAGAGAAGATATTTGTCTGGAAGAGTCAGCCAGATACATGTCCATCTGAGAAGATATGCTGACATTGGCTGGTGTTGACTCTTTGAAGCTGAAGAAGCTGTCTTCGGCAGTTAATGCAGAAGCTTCAGATGACCTATGTGCCGGTTCATCCAGTTTATGCATGGCATCAATGAGCAGAGCCTTGCCTCTGAGTTTCTACTCTTCAGTGTCCATCCACCACAAATGGAACTGTGGATGCACTATACTAGCCAGAATGAGCTTATCCCTCTCCAGAAGGTGATTGAATCGAGCCTCAATGCCTTTAAGAAGAGCATCAACTAGCAGCACAACAAGCTTCACAGACTGCCTGACTTCGGACAACTTGTTTTTCAGGCACGTAATGGTGGGGATCAAGATTCCCATGAAGCTTTTCAGCTCTGACTGCAGGATGTTTAGAGCCATTGCCAGGTGCTGCATTGCTTGCACAAACTCAGCAACAAAGATAATTTCTGAAGGCCTGAAGATAACAATTCCAATATATTCACATATCTCATTCAGCAAGCCTTCACCCTGACCTGCAATGAGGTGAATTCTCTCCATCGTGTAGAAAGTGGGATTCCATCGTGTTGCATTGGGAATAATCAATGCCAGATCACACTTATTTCAAGCCACATCAGCAGCTTGGGTGCTGTGACTAGCCTTGTTCCAAGCAGCATAGAATTTGGCCATGGTGCTTTGCATGATCTTTTTATACTGTGCATCATTACAAGCAGATACAGCATCTTGCATGGCAACTAGATTCAATGAGTGCTGCACATCTCAGATGGGGAGGCAGTGAATAGGTGTTCTTGCTTTGCCCTGACTGACTCAGCATGGCTCGCACACTGTTGTAAACCACTTTATCATCATCATCCTCATCTTGGGACAGAAAGCTTGTAGTCTCAGATCTCTCACATTCTGAGAAGACAGTAAAAGCCTTTACAAAATTGCTCCCATTGTCAGCAATTGTTGCATACACCTTTGATCTGTTTTATTTATTTATTTTATTTTTATTTTACATTTGTTGACCGGGCTAGTCCAACTGGATGTATGTCCATTTTCAGTGGCGGCCCAGGGAGAAAAACTCCACAAGTTTAAAAAAAAAGTACACACAGACAATGACATTTACAAAGACATTGGCCTTTACAAGGTTTAGGCACACATTGCATGTCTTGTGATATAACATTTGAGTAGGAAAAAAAAAAAAAAAAAAAACAACTGTAGCAGTTATTAGTGTTACTAATGCTATTATGTATAAAGGACACTATTAATTAGAAAGTCACACAAAAAATGTCAAAACGAAATGTTAGTGAATATTCATGGGAAGAAGTACATGAACACACTCATACTGTAAAATTACACGAGGTCCAAGAGTAGACTGGTTATAGTTAATAAAGTCAACAATATATGCATAGGCACATGCCCTAAATAAAATAATGCGATAAGAAGCACGGTATCATGGGAAGGGTTAGTTATTTAATCTGGGTTAGCACAGGGGCATAGCCAGTGTGATTTAAGGTAGGGTTCAAGTTTGCTTTTAAATAGGTTAGCTGAAAATAGGGAGGTTAGGTGATTGGGGAGACTGTTCCAGGTGTTACCCACTGTATTAGAGAACAGAGTGTCACCAGCTGAGTTATTAAATTTAGTTATTTGTACTAGTAGTTTGTTAGATGAGCGTAGGGTTTTGAGATTATTATAGGGGGTGAATAGGGAAGTGAGTATAGGTGTGTTTTCTGGTTGTTACTTGATTGAAGAGTATTAGATTTGGCAATTCTAGCCAGCCTAGTTGATTCAGATTGATACAATGATGGGTTCTATAGGAGGACCCCGCAGCAAATCTGGCAATATTGTTGTAACAGGAAGACAGTTTGTTCAGAGTACTTTTACATAATTTGGTATAGATAGGAGAGGCATAAAGCAGAGTAGAGATAAGGTGGGTGCGGGCAATTGTGATCCTGGCTAGTGGAGTCAGAAAGGGTTTGATCCTGTAGAGGGAACCTAATTTCTTATTAACTGTTTTTATAGTGTTATTGATATTGGGCTCATAAGAGAGGTTATTATCAGTTAGAACCCTGAGTAGTTTAGTGGTAGGATCAGGAGATATAATAGTTCCATTACTAGGGGTTACAGTAAAGTTAAGTGGGGAGGTTCTACGGGTGGGGGTGAATAATAGCATTTTTGTTTTTTTTTTGGGTTTAAGATAAGCCATCTATGCAGAAGCCAATTTTCAACTGTGCTAAAGGTCTTTTGGGTTAGAGACTAAAGTTCTGATGGGGAAGTGGCAGAGCATATAAGTGTGGAGTCATCTGCGTATTGGATGCAGGTGGCTTGTGGGATTACAGAATGGAGGTCATTTGTAAAGATGGAGAAGAGTAAAGTTCTCAATATGGATTCTTGTGGGACTTCTAGGGCAACTGGTAGGTGGGAAGATAAGGTGTTTGCCCACAGTACAGCCTGTTTTCTATTATTTAAGTAGGATTGGAACCACTGAATAGCAAGAGCATCCAATGACAGTTTTTTGAGTGTGTTTATGAGGAGGTGGGGGTTGACCATGTTGAAGGCTTTTGACAGATCAATAAAGAGGGCTGAGGATAGAGTGTTATTATTTCAATTTCTATTAATGTACTCAGAAAAGGATAAGAGAGCAGAGGTGGTGCTATGAAATGGTCTAAAGCCATGTTGACAGTTGGCTAGTAGATTTTTTTCAAGTAGGTGGGTTAAAGTTGCATGTGAATGCATTTCTCCATTACTTTTGCCACAGGGGATAATATGGTTATGGACCTGTAGTTGGAAAAGTAGTTGGAAGTACCACCTTTATGCAGGGGATAATGTAGGACACTTTCCAGATGGATGGGATGGATCTTTCAGAGATACTTCTATTAATGAGGATGGATATGGGGTAGCTATGACTTTAGCTGATTTTTTCAGGTATTCTGCAGGTAGTTGATCTGCAGAGAGTGTGGTGGGTTTAAGTTTCTGGATAAGTTTACAGACAAGGGATGTGAGAACTGGTTGAAAATGAAATAGAAGAGAGTTATTGGTGGTGGCAGTGGTGGAGCATGTGATGTTAGGAGATAGCTGGCTGGCCAGGGATTGAACGGTTTCTGTAAAGAAAGTGTTAAATGAGTTGGCTATTTGGGTAGTATTATTGTGATTAGAGCCAGAGGGAGTAAGTGTGCATGAGCGTCCTGGGTGTAGGAGGTTATTTATGCCTAGCCAGAACTTTTGAGGATTATTACGGTGGGTTTGTTGAAAATGGCAGTAGTAGTTCCTTTCATCAGACACTATTGCTTTTTTTGTTTCATTTCTTAGCTGCCTGAACTGTAGGTGATCTGAAGGGCTTTTTTGCCCACCAGTTGGCTCATAGTTTATTTCTTTGGAGGATTTTTTGTTTGGTAGTTCTGGTGAGCCATGGGGCTGGTTTAGTTCTAGTTCTAATTTTACATATAGGGGCATGGCAATCTAGAATGGCTAAGAATTTTGAATTAAAGTATTTGACTGCATCATCTAATGGGAGATGTTTCAGGGGTATCCAGTCACAGGCTGTAAGTTCAGTTTGGAAGCTATCCAGGTTAAAGTTTTTGTTTGTCCTTACAGACCTATAGATGGTTGAGTTTGGAGATTCAGTTTTACATCTGATTAAGTAGGTGAGTGAGTGGTCACTTATATCTTCTGGGAGGGTGCCTGTTTTATAAGTTTGCTGGTGAGTATAAGTTAGAATCCAGTCTAGGGTGCTTTTTTTGTTGTTAGGCTTATTGGTTCGGGTAGTGGATGTTATGGTTTGGGTAAAGCCATATAGGTTAATATGAGTAAAAGGCTGCTCAGGTGTAAAGAAAATCCAGTTTATATTAAAGCCACAAAGTATTATGGTTTCTTGTGGGTAGTTGGTTGATAGCCAGCTGAGGATAGCTTCTAATGTGTTAGTATTATTGCCTGGGGGAAGGTAGATACTGATTATATATATATGGATTTACATTTGTTGAGCTGAAACTTAGATATAAGAATCTCTGCATTACTGGAAAGAGGCAATTTGGGGTCTAGTGAGGTAACTTGTAGTCCATTTTTATAAAGTATAGCTACACCTCCACCCTTCTTAGCATTACGGTCAAGTCTCAGGATATTATAGCCAGGGGGAATAACTACACTATCTTTTATTGATGGGTTAAGCCAAGTTTCTGTAAGACAAAGGATATCAAAAGAATGTACCTCTATAAGAGCATGCAGGAGAGCAACTTTATTATTGATGCTTTGAATATTTAGATGTGCTCTCAGAAGAGAGTTGGGGGGCCTGGTAAGCAGGTGTGTGTTAGTAGGCGTTGGTGTATCAGGCTTTGTAGCTGTGCTTGATGTTGGACCAGGGTTTGGGTGTATGTCACCATCTAAGAGGGAGTGGATCTGAACTCTTACAGTGAGTTGTAAAAGTTTAGAAATTAGGTTCTGGGATTTTCTAGCTTTTGAGCTATAGTAAGAAATGTGAGTGGGTCTATGAAACTTGGCTGATGAATACCTTGTTGGACAGAAAGAGTTGTTGAGACTAAGGGGAAGGTTAGGTGTAGGTATAGAGGTTTGCCTAATGGGGTTGTGAAATCCTAGATATTTGTGATGTTCATAGAGAGTAAGTAGATAGGGTATAGTTAGAATAGTTAGGAGTGACAGTAAAAGTAAGGGACTGTGGCATGTTTGGGACATTAGTGGAGGTATTGTAGAAACAATATGAATGAGGTTGATATGCAGGGATATTTGCAGATAAGATAGTAGGGTTAGGATTGGTGGGAGATGAGTAATAGTACCTTAAGGGGAGGGGTTTGTGTTTGGAGTTAGTGTAAGGGGTGGGGCAAGTGGTGTATATGCTTATGACCACTGGGGTGGGTGGGATTTGGGGGAAGGGTAGGGGAGCAGAGTGAGCCTGCAGGGCAAATGCAGCGGGATGAGCCACAGAAGAAGAGAACCCTAGGAGAACAATCAGAGAAGCTGATTGTTAAGGTAAGTATATGTGGGAAGAGGTAGGTAACAGCCTGGATAGTAGTTAGGTTATGCAAAGTGGTTAGGCAGTGAAGAATGTAAAAGGTAGGAGGGTAGAGTGGGACTATACACTGATACAAGATATGGGAATCGGGATGCCTATAAGTTGAGTTTAGAGACAATAGGTTAGGTCTAGCGAAATGTTTCCACCTATTGGACAGAGGGTTAAGTAGCAGTAGTAACATATATTGGGAGAGGGAAAGTAAGGTAGCAAAGTCAGAGTTTGAGTATGGTAGGATACGAGTTAAAAACATAGGTTAAAAGAGAGAGGAAGGGGGACTAGGTCTGGGAACAGATAGTTTGGTTGCTGGCTGTCTTGGCTAGTGAGAGGAAATTTACAGTTTACAGTAGTACACACATGTCTACAGACAGTGGCTTTTGAAGTACGTACTTTCTCTTATTTAATGTATTCCCTTGAGGGGACTGTTGCACAGGGAAGGATGGGTTCTGTACCTTAGTTTGGGAAGACCGCAGTATTATGTAGAAAATGTTGCTATTCAGCAGGCATGGCAGGTCCTCATTATTACTGAACAATCAGGTTGGGCAGCTACAGAACCTATATACCCCAGGGCCAGGAACGCACAGCAGACAAGAGCTAGGTAAGAAGAATAAAGATCTATCTTGTACTTGATGGGAATGCTCTCAAAAGTTAATGCTATGAGATCATATGTATGCCTTCCCTGTAATCTGCAGCATGACAAAGCAGCTGACTTTCTTGGAAGTGTGTCACAGTCAATCCAGTGGGTGGTGACACCAAAGAAATTACAATTCTGATGGGTAAAAATGTCAGCTGTAGTGTGCTGCATACTATCAACATTCATGTTGGTAGAAGCTGCAAGCATGTTCTTATCATTCATAAGCATATTCATGTACTTTTCTGTAAGATCATATATCTGTCAAATCTCTGTGGTTTTGCTTAAAGTTAAATCACTGTCTCATAGCAAAATATTTCTCACCGCATCATTATTAACACCACACACAAGCTTGTCTTTTATCAACTCATCTCTCAGATCACCAAATCTGTGCATTTTTGACTTGTTTCTCAAGTCAGTTATATATGCTGCAAACGTTTCACCAGGCTTTTGATCTCTTGTGTAAAATAGTGCCTTTCCATTATAATATTAATTTGAGGGTTGCACATTTCTCTAAGTTTACGTTTTAAGCACTCAAGAGTCTTCCCGCATTTCAGCCTGTATCACAATATGGCAGTCTTCCCCCTTCTCTGCATAAACAGCAGATGCATACACAAATTAATGCTCTCTCTCAATGGCTTCTGAACCAGCTAAATTGTGCAGAATAAATGCTTTTGTATGTGCATCTTTATCTGAAAAAGCAGCCTGTATGAAAATATCATATTCTTGCTCAAACATTCTCCAGTTTTTAGCAATATTTTTATCAAACACAAGTGGATCAGGTCTGTGAAATCCCTCTGTCATGCCAAATAAGTGTCAAACACACACCGAGTACTTGTAATTATATTCAGCTGTACAACAGAGTCTCTGAAATAACTGTACTCTGAAAATACTGTACTGTAATAGTGCACACACTGCCAACACTTTGTACACTTTAAATACTTTGACTAGCTTATGTGAAAAGGTAGTACATTGTGAAAAAATACAGTTTTCTCTTTTTTTAATATTTTATATGATCCTGATATTGTTTCAAATGTTTTCGTAATTATTTCAAGTACTTTTTTCAGTGTGTCACAATTTTGATCATTTTGTTTATTCAGTAATTTGTTTGGAATGCTTTGTTTTATATTCATTGAGGGAAAAATCATTTAAATGAGTTTAAGTACCTGGAAATATTTTCTGACTGGTTTATAAGTTGTTTGAGCCACTCTTGTATATCCCTCCATTTCTGACTGTGCACCTCATGGTTTTAAGAAGTTTTGACTTCTGATCCCATTCTGACAACATGTCACTTGTCTTGTTTATTCAAATAAGATGACGAGACTTGGGTGTTCATTTAAGATATTTATTACACACAAACACTTCAGGATGGATGACTGGAATATAAAACTTAAGCAAACTAGCTAACTGACTGACTGCTATACACATGCATGCTTTCACTCCAGCTGCTTACACAGAATGGCACTCTGCTTGCACATGCTCAGTACTTTCTGTGCATGTTCCCATGAACTGCAGTGGCTTTAAAAGTACAACACACACATTATGATCTACACTCTCTGTGTTTGAGTGGGTTTCCTCAGGGTGTTACGGTTTTCTCCCACATTCCCAAGACATGCTGCAGGTGGATTAGACATTCTAAATTGGCTTTAGGTGTGTGTGTGTGCATGCGTGTGCCTTCTGAAGAAGGTTGAACACTGGGATGGCAACTCAACAATCTAAAACTCCACTGCCACTTGTTCTGAAGACTGATGATCCACCGCGGTGATCCCTAATGGACACAGCCAAATGGAGAAGAAGAAGACTATCTTTATAGCTAGAGAGTGACAGATAATAATTAAACCAAACCAGCCAACAGCACAAGACCTATAAAAACCTATCACATTTTGTCTATTTTCAACAACTAAAAATCAAAACCTGAAAAGAATTTTAAATAGAACATAACAAAATATTGCCAGGACAAAAGTTGGTTGATTATAGATCCACTTGAAGTGTCCTGCTTGGTGCAATGGGTCGGGGCATCGGTTGCTCAACTGATGAGTTTGATTCCTACTGATGGTGGTATGAAGAACTAATGCAATTTATTATACTGCTAGGTAAGGGTATGATCTCTGGCAGGCTATAATTGTCCAGTGTTAGGCAATGTTTTAGTGGGTGAAAGACCCACAGTACCAGGGCAGGGCAGGAGTCTGGTCATCATTAGCTTTCGCCTTCTTGCAGTGCTAAAAAAAAAATGAAGTAAATTTTGCTCCAGACTAATTCTAATGATCTATTATGAATGCTACGTGCTATGAGTTGTGCCAAGATTATGTTGTAATTTTTTACCAAATTGCCACTTCAAATTGTCTATTACCTTCTAACATCTGATTACTATTCATACTATATAGGGACCCTGGAAGTTTTACATCCCTCTTTAGGAGGCTATATCACCCATGTTGAGAACCACTGGTTTAAGCAAAAGTAACTCAAAAGTAACTCACATTTAAATTACTAGTTACTAAAAAAATTAATATATTGCTATTACTAGTTACTATTTTGAAAAAGTAACTAGTTACATTACTATTTACTAGAAATTGTAATATATTACAGTAATATATTACTTATTGTAATAGATTACTCCCATCACTGTGCAAGACAGAAATCTAGAATGGCCTCTCCTTATTTATTCCATTTGCCCCACCTGTGTGGACCAAGGCAGTCCTCATATCCCATTTTGTCTCTCCCAATATGCACATTCAGGTCACCCATTATCAACACCAATTCATGTTGACCTGCTTTACCTAGTAAGTCCTGAAACTGCTCTCCAAATGTACTCTTTTTCTCACCATCACAACTGCTGCTGTGGGTCACAGGCTGAGATTATGACTAGTGCTTTTTTCTTACACTAGAGTCTGATTGCCATAAATCTATCACTAATTCTGATGATATCCTTCAATGTCTTCTGAAGCCTCTCCATCACCACAATTTCCACATCATTTCTAGTCTAACATCCTGTGTAGTAGATTCTGGATCACAAGCCAAGTGGCTTTGCTGCACTGCCCTTCCGTCTTGTCTCCTGGTTGCACTCAGAGTCCAACTTCCTCTTTACCATCATGTCATCTACTTCCAAGCTCCATTCTGATTGGTTTTATGTCCAGCTTTCACTCAACAGAGCTATTCCAGTTAACCCAAACTGTCAACTGGACACCTGCTAACCAATAGCGTATTGACTCAGGACTGATGGGCTTTATGGCAAACACACAATGGCCATATTTCACAGTGTTGAGTGGTAAGCTCTGGAAGTCCTGCCATGGAGCACAGTTTGTGATCTGTGTTCTCCTATCTTGAGGATGCTGTGCATCACAATAGATGCTCAAAATGGTTGGTCTGCACAACTCTTCTCCCTGTAGGGCTCCATCTAGAATCTGCACTGTTTTCCACAACTCCATGTTGGATGAGCTTGACATGGAAAAACTCAGCATGTTTTTGGGAGGTGGGATGAATGCTACAAAGACACAGGGAGACCATGTAAACTCCATACAGGCATTGGCCAAAAATAAGGATCAAACCTTGCACCATGTACATAGGAGACAAAGACCTTAACTGTTAAGGCAGCTGGTCTTCCTTGTCAACTGCTGTCTCTTTTAATAAGGTATCCCTGTGGGCTTTCCAGTTATTGCATGTGTCTGGACAGATACGTGTCAAAGAGGGCATGCAGATTGTTATTTGGTTTATGAATACTCTCCCTTTTTATTTCTTCTCGCATGTGAAGGTTGCTTCTGGATGGAAATAAATAGTTTCTTGATATGGACATTTGGTCATCCAGCACTATCCTGTATGGAGCAGTATGCTGGCTCCCTCTCCACATACTCTTTTCTATCAGCCATACTTCTAGCTCTTTTCAACCCTTCTGAATATGTAGAACAGTGATTGGAGATTTGCATATATATTCATAAAATGGGTTAAGTTTTATTTGATGTGAGCATTTGTTTTGCATATACTCAATCACTTTTTGATAATATTATGTAATTACCTTGCTTTTGTTATCATGTCTTTTGGGACTTCAAATCTGGGTAGTCACTGGTCCAGCCTTCTGACTTGGAATATCATTAGTACTGTTGCTCTGTGGAACAGTTGGCTTAATGTTGTGGATTGGTTTCGGTGTCATTTTGCAAAATAACTAAAACAATAGGACTGTCGAAGACTGTTCATGTAAATATAAATTAGTTCAATAATCCAGTCAAGTGTTGAAAGTAATTTATCATCTTAGCGCTATGTATGTTTTTTAAAGATGCAGTTATTAATGGAAGAACATAATAAGCTGTTCATATGAAGTTACTAGTAGCTGCAGTTAAGGATGGGGGAAGGGGAATGTTATGCTAGCTTGTGGTTAGATAATTAGGATTTAACTGCTGTAAATGCCTTTAGCTGCAAAAACAACTTGTCAGTAAACTATACTAGCTAGGTGTAGATGAATCCAGTTTAAAATATTCACTCTAGACCAACTAAGCAAACACTTGTTTCTGTAAGAGGACTGAGAATAATGGAGCTGATTCTATATATCAGAATAAAAAGTAGAATTTTTTTTCTGCAATGGGAGAAATTTCTACTGTGTATATATCTTATTAAATAGTATAAATCCATGGCCATATACCATGGGGAAAAGAAAAAAAAAACCTGTTGAAGTAAAACACCTAGCTGAATGAACTGTGATCTAGCAGTAAATTGAAGTAACAGAAAATATAATCAGAAGTAGTGACTTCAGGGAAATAGATTTGGAAAAGCAATGATCAAACAGATTATGGTTAACAGCTTACAGGCTAGCAATGGCAGACAGATTAAACTAACAATTCATCATTACTTTTCAATTCCCATATACATTATGCAGAAAAACCTCTAGCAAGATTAATAGATGGTAAAATAAAAACCAAACTGCGGAGAACAAACAAAAAGGCAATGTGGTATACCAGACCTTCCAAATTTATTGTTAGTGCTTTCGGGGATAACAATGTACAACCTTCTTCAGACACAAAACATGAAAGAAAAAACTTTCTTGATTTAAATAAACCACCAACAGTGACATCATCAGATCATCAATTCATAATTAAAGAAACATTACACATAACTAAAACATATGTATATGTATGTATGAAAACCCAACCAAAACTCACAAACTCAAAAACACACAACCGCGAAATTCAAAATCCCGCACTCACGCTACATATACAGCACACACATAAACATACACAACCCCCCCCACAATCAAACAAGCTAATCTAAACTACATATAAGCAGGGGGGCAAGCCTCACACCCCCTACTTATATATTCTAACTCCGTGATCGCACAAACAGTAACACAAACAAAACTCACACACACACATCTTACAGTCCCTGAAACATACACAACAGTCACAACACACAGATACACACACACTACAACTAACTAACATACTAACACACACAAACTTACAAAAATAAAACCTAAACGTCCACATTCCGTACCACCGGAAGCCGAAATTTGAAATATCGGTAATTCGGTATTTTGAATTTCTTGCTTATGCTGGTTTCGGAAATGTGAGTGTTCGACTTTGTAAGTTCAAAATACTGAAATTTGGGATTTCAGTATTTTGAAATTACAAAACAGACCCATATATATATATATATATATATATATATATATATATATATATAAAACATATATATGTATATATTGTTATGTTTATATAAATAAACACCCTCTCTAAAACATATAAAAATACATTTAACTACAGTATGAAAATCTTAAACCTGTCTCCAAGACAAGGTAAAAATATGAGTTCTTAACAAGTTAACGTCTTTCCAAAGATTTTAATTTTAATAAACATTTTAAAAAACATGACTCATTTAAACCTGGGTATATATAAGCATTGGTTAGGACTTGAAAAATAACAAAAAGAGACACAGATGGCTGTAAAATCCAAAATAAGGCCTTTACTGAGTGCGAAAAACACAAGCGCTTTCACATTTAAGCTTCATCAGGTGTACTCAAGCACTAGTGAAACACACCTTTATACACCCAAAAGCATCACATGATGCACAGTCACATGACAGTCAATTATTAAAATGATAAAAATATATAAAATTTATTCAAAATAAACATATATAAAATAAAATAAGCAATCATCTACGCAAAGGTCTCATCCTAAGTCTGGGTCTCAAAGGGATACACTCATTCAACCCATGTCCTTCATTGCTCCTCAGTCTAGTAATCCAAACTGCTTCTAAATTCTCTGTTTTATTACATACATCACCACATCTCAAACTCTCATAGATCAATGCAATTACCCTAAACCTAAAATGTAGAAATGTCTGTATTTAACACATGCTTGGCTAATGCATTGGTTTTGTTACCCTTCCTGATGCTATATGAATGTTCCCTAATCCGGTCCTTGAGGTACCTATCTGTCTTACCAACATAAAATTTTGCACAGATCGAACAGCAAGCAAGATAAACCACATGTTGACTATCATGTGGCAGAAACCCTGAAAGTGTAATCTCTACCTTGATCAGGATGATGAAATACCATATTGCTGTCAATATATCTACACCAATTGCATCGCCCACATGGCCTGGTGCCACTATACCTAGTGTCTGTCCTAACCTCCATAGGATAACATAACCTCCAGTTAAGTGATTTGTCATTTCTAAGACTAAACCTAGGAACAGAATCAACAAATCTAGCAATCTCATTATCTGTCATTAGAACTTGCCAGTGTTTCTTAATAATATCAATATACTTATTTACATCTGCAGTATACTTCAAAGAAATTTTCAAGTTAGTATGAGTTGATGCCATCATAGCTTCACCAGAGGAATCTATCTTCCTAGAGAAGAAAGGTTTGGCCTGTTTACCTCTCTTCTCTATCACTCTTGGTACCTGCTCTGTGAGGCATCTTTCATTGTATCCTCTGTCCTTCAAATACATCAGGACCCAGTTCACTTCAAAGTTAAAGTCTTTCTCTCTAACATTCAACCTAGATGCTCTCATTACTTGATTTGTAACAATATTCTTGAATATGTGTGGTGGATGTGCACTACTACGATGTAAAAGATGATTGACGTGACAACCCTTCCTGTATTGTTTCATGTACATCCTCCTTCCTGGTCCCTAATCACAACTACATGTAAAAAATCCATACTCTCACGTGACATCCTGTATGTAAAATGCAAGAAAGGAGTAGTGTTATTGACATACATCATAAAATCAGAAAATTGTTCATTATTCCCTTCCCACAAAATAAAAACGTCATCTACAAATCTCCGATAGAATGAGATAAGATGACTAAAGGGACCCTGAAAATATACTCATCTTCCCAGCTAACCATAACCGCATTGGCGTAGCTATTGGCACAGGAAGTGCCCATAGCTACGCCATTACGTGTCTATATACATACCCACCAAACAAAAATAAATTGTGTTCCAACACCAATTCTAAAAGTTGAAGTAGCAAATGAATGGTACCAACAGTATATTGTGTATAATTTTTCAAAAACTGTTGTACAGCTACAAGCCCTGCTGTATTAGGAATCACAATGAGGAGAGAGACTACATCAAGGGTAACAAAAAACACCATACAATCTATATGTGTCGAATAAAAACCATATAAGTCCCTCAAAAAATGCTCAGTATCTCTAAGAACATACTCCCTATTATTCAAGGCTGGTCTTAAGTGTTTTTCTACAAAAATAGAGATAGGTTTGGTGCACCAACCTCTACTAGAGACTATCGGTCTCATGGGTGGATTACTAATTGACTTATGGACCTTAGGTAGTCCCTGTAATATTGGTATTGTAGGCTTAGCTACCACAAAATAGTCCAATAGCTTGTCATCAATCAACTGATCATATAATAAACCCTTCAAAACAACATGCACATCAGATACATGAACAAAAATCTGTTCTGCATCCAATTCCTCATAAAGAATTATCACTCAGACTATCAAACATCTGGGCCTCATACCAGCTTCTATCCAATATCACAATTAGGCCACCTTTATCTGCTGGTCTAATGATAAGTCGACTATCATTCTCAAGCTCTTTTAGGGCACATTTTTCATGTCGCAACAAATTAGAATATCTATCGTTCACAAAATCAGAACCATGACCCACACATGTATCATAAATATCATGTATGCATAATTTCTCAAATGCATTAACAAGCATATGATTGTTCGGAATAAAAGAACTTGGTTTAGAAAAAACATTTTGAGCTTTTTGAACACTATTATTATTGTCTTTGTACAATAACTTTAAAGTCAAATTTCTAGTAAAAGTTTTTATGTCCAAAATAACATCTGCATAACATGAGCGACTAGTGGGAATAAATGAAAGTCCTTTCCCAAAACAACAAGCTGATGTTTATTCAATTTAACGTTAGATAAATTCAAACTAATCCCTCTTGATATTGGAGAATGCCTTCTTTATACTTATCTGGTACCCTGACATATGGTCCCATTTCCTTTTCCTCGCGTTAGACTTCTCCCAATCAAATGTTCGATTCAACTTGAAAGTATTCACTTTCATGTGTAAAAGGAACCATATGTTATGGCGTCGTAAAGAATCACCTGAGTTGATAAAGCCATCTCCTGTATCGGGTCTCTTTCGATGCACTTGCGCTGTTGTAACAATCGTTTTCTCCCAGCTCCCAAATCAGCGGGACATGCTTCAGAGTTCAACATGCACGCCTTGTGTATTCCCCTCTGCAGTCCCTTCAATGTGCGTATTCGTTGGTACATCTACGCTCTGGTGGCGCTTGCTACTGCTTCGCTGTCGTCATGGTATTCGTTGAATCAGTCCCTCCATGAACTCGCTCCTCTCCCGGCCAAGTGAAAATGTGTCCGGCCTGAAAATCAGATATATCCCTTATAATCTCCCTATCTTGGTCTTCTGTAATTTGTTCTCGTACAGAGTAAGAGAATTAAGAATATCCTCAATTTTAATGACCACGTAATCCTCGGTATGATTTTGCTCAGCTAAACATACCTCGAGGTGATATTTCTGAAACTGACTTCTTTTCAGTTTATAAAGTTCTTTCTCAAGACCAAAAAGTTGAGTCTTTAAAGCTATGACATCGAACACTTCACTGTTATTATCCACCTCAACCACTGTGCAATTTATCAGAGGATTACTGATTTCATCAATGTCTGATAAATAATGTTGCAACTTCTTATTTATCAGACATTGATGAAATCAGTAATCCTTAAAATGCCCTTGTTTCATAACGGGGACAATGTTTTACTCAGGGAATGGCAGAAAATAAACTTACAAGCGAGTTTTGGCTATTTGCATTTATTAATCTCAGCAGCAGACAGGGAGATGTCTGCTTCTATTGATTCCATCAATAATATGTATACAGATCTATGTAAGAATTATTCGATGGAAGGGCTTGATTTTTATATTGAGGATATTCTTAAATAACATTTCATTTTCCCAATATGCCATGACACAATTAGCAAAGCTCCCCCCTACAGGGGGAGCCCATAGCTATCCCTGATTTTTGAAGGTATAAATCACGCGCCCAAAAAAAATGTAATTATTAGTCAGAATAATATCTAGATTAATAGATGGACTAAAACTGAAACTGATCTTGGCAAAGATTTTCAGTTTTATGCATCTTGTACGTATATTTGTCCCTGAGGTTGCTGCCTGGTGATGGGGTAAGGTTTAAACCCAGTCTTATGCTGGTTATTTATGCAGAGTAGAGACCTGCTGTCTTCAGAAATAGCAAGGTAGCAATGTATTTCTATGAATCTGCCTACAGGCTGCTGCCTGCTACCAGGTAAGATGAGTGTTTCTAGTTTTATAGATGTTCATTTGATAGGAATGGATCAGGATGAGAACTGTCTCATTGGCAAAAATAAAATAAATACATAAATTAATTAATTAAATGCCATTTACCTTGTTGGGATTTGGGTCCACAAATAATTTTAACTTGGTTTTTATAAGTTGCATGCTTCAGTTTAGGTGTATCACGTGTCAGACTGACATTGGATCGGGCTGTGGTTGATGTCACAGATTTAACCTGTTATGTTGAATGTCTATGGATAATGGTTGATTTGGAAGCATGAATTTATTGCTTTTGAATGTGTGGTGGTGGTGCAGTGGTTAGCATTATCACCTCCCAACAAGACGTTCTCTGGTTTGATTCTTGGCTGGGGTGTCCTCTGTGCAGAGTTTGCACATCCTCCTGCATTCATGTTCGTCCCACATTCCAAAGACATGAGTCTGAAGTGCTCCTCCCCAGGTTTCTGCTGAAATTGGGCTCTTTCCCAGTAAACAAATGTTAAATAAAGTTTGAATTTCTTAAGGGTCAGTTATATGGGTGTGGATGCTACTTTTGTTTCTTTTCATTAGGTTTAGTTGATGTACATAAGTATGGTCATCATGTCCCTTTCCTTTGCAAATGGTGCTTGTGGTTTGGGACTGATTTTGCAGTGGATCTTTTTGTTGTCTTTGTTACTCCCTTTTCCTATCCAGAGCATATGTATCATATAACAAAAACTAAAGGGGAAGAGACATAAAAGAAAAGTAACGATGGCTTAATGGCAGCCTTTGGCAGCTGTTGAGTAGTATGCCATTACATTCTAAAGGAGTGCTGCCCCTTATACATTTGATTTATTTTGAGATTTTCACTTACCTAGTGGTCTTAGGTCAACTTCAGGGGTGGTTCTTGCCTCTGTTGCCTGTCACACATTATCAGTCTCAGTGGAGACAATCTCTTTGTTCTGTAGCTATATTTGTGCATGGATTCCTGCCCCTTTTTAGACTGGCTGGGGATTGCATCAGTGTTATCAGTCATCAGCAGATGGAGTTGCTGATGTAGCAAGGTTCCTGTTTTAAATTTGTTACAAAAGGACACGTTTGCCACACTTACATAACACTAATGAAACCTGACATCAAAGTATAGATCATTTAGTTAGTACCAGATACTTTAACTGTACTGCTTGTATGGCTATGTTTATTATTAGAAGTTGTTTATTACCTTTTTTCATATTGTGCTTTATGTGGTTTCTCAGACAGGTGGTTAGTCTGTGTTTCTTAATTTTATGGTTTTAATTCTGTCAGAGAAAGGCTTTTCTTTTTTTTTCTTTTTTGCATTTGGTAGGTTTATCTTAGATTTAAATGACATAGATTTTTGTTGGTTTCATTTTACAGATATTTCAGGTTAGTGTGCACTTCTTTGAGCACACTGCTAGTCCCCACCCCGCTTTTCTGGTTATTAATGTAAGGTATAAGTTTAAACTACAGATATATATATATATATATATATATATATATATATACAGAAAAAAAAAGATATACAGCACCACCCAAATAAAAGCTGTAATAAACTTTTAATATACAAAGCACAAAATGCATACCAGATTTCCTTCCATAATGCGGATTTTCTTCAGGGGTCAAATTGCACTGCGTAACATAATAGAAACTCTCTATATAACTTTTCTGAGTGGGAAACCCTACGAATTTTTTCAAATAAGAATTCAGTTCATAAACAATGCCATAAAAATTGGTAGGATCAATAAATGATATATATGGCCAAGAATATAACATTACATGGTAAAAAAGAGATATAAAAACATGTTCTGTAAAAATATGAGTGACACCAAGTGGAAAAACAAAATGTTGCATGCAAATAAAACAAAAAGTTCACACATACTACTAACGAGTTTTATTAAATGAATATATTACTGATGTACTATGTTTATTTCATCTGCAAATATGTTTCTTGTAATTAATTGCTATGTTAGCAATTGTTAATCGCTATATGTAATCCAATGTAACTACTGTCTGTTTTAGATAACTGTGGAGCTTTTCTCCCCGGGCACTCCACTGAAATGGACCTACGCCCAGTATGGACACTCCCGGTCAACAAATGTAAATAAATAAATAAATTAAATAAATAAAATAAATAAATTAACTCTGTTAATCACTCCATGAAAAACTTCTATAGCTATACATAGAGATACAACAAGCTCAAGCAGCCATAAACTTCATTCTCTACTTTTAAAAAACGCGTGCTTAGAAAGGGATGCATATATAACAAATAAAAATGTATATATGAACAACATATACAAAAAACATATATAAAAATCACTTTTAAAAAACCATTATAAAAACATATATATGCATACTTTTAGACACAGGTACATTCATACAAAAATGGAAATATAAAAATAAATGCATACATACATTTCTCTCTTTCTACACCTAACCAAATGGGTATTTAGTTATTATTTAATATATAAACTATAAAAGAGTACTAAATGACTTTTATAAATCAAATCAAAGGCCTATTCCTGGGCAAAACAGGTTTGGAGGGGATCCTGTCATTTTTAACCTTCGACCCCTATCTGCTCTTAAATCTGATGATCCAAGTGTGCCCTCTGAAGTCTCAGTTCTGTTTATAATGTCCTCCCCCTCTATCATTTTCTGTTATTAGTTCTATCACTTGGAAGCTGAATGTATGTTCTGCCCTTGCTTTGCACATGCTTAGCCATGATGCATTTGTCACATTCTGGTTCCTAATGTACAACAAATGTTCTCGTATTCTGAAGCTCAATTTTCCCTGTTGGTTTTCCTGTACATAGAAACTTGAACAATTATTGCACACCGCTATATATTAAGTTCTTGCTATCAGATGCATGCTTGAACGATTAAACACATTAATTCATCTACCTAATACACTCAGGCACAAAAAAAATTATTACTGCGCATCTATAGAGCTCTGCACTGATTACATCTAGTGCATTGGTATCGTGTTTCTTATTATGGTGACGCTTCTTGCTTAGTGTTTCTTTGTCTGTGGGATAACATATAAATGTCTCTTTCAGAAACTTTTTATTTTAAAGGAGAAACATGTTTTTTCTCCTACTTCATCTCCCTTATATTGGGATCATGTATCAAAATGGTCGTCAGGTTCTTCTAATGACTCCTGTTATAAGGGACATATTACTTTCTGAATATTGGGTAAGGTAATCTCAGAACTTTTTTTACTATTTGTTCATAGTTGTATTATTCTACTATTGTCAGAGAAATAGGCTTCCCAGTAGTACCTCTTAACTTGGCACTTCTCATCTATTATACCAGTTGTAATGTTATCAGTATAACCTCTCTAAATCTCTGTCTCAAGTCAGTAATCTCTTGATCAAAGTCCTCGCTCCTTGCTGTTAACCAAGATGCTCTCAATGTTTGCCCTTTTACAACATTTTTAAAAATGTGTCTGGGGAAGCAAGCTCTCTGTCAGCAGAATGGTCCATTTTCTATGACACTCCTTTTTGATATAATTTGGTAGTTATTTGACCCTTTTTTGTCTTTGAACAGCTTTACATCTAGAAATTCTACTTCCTTATCTGAAACCTTTCATTTCAAAGGTTAGAAAGGATGTATTGGTGTTAACATCATGGTAAAACCTATCAAGGATTCTTCCTGGCTACCATCCCATAACAAAAAGAGGTAATCTACGAAACGCTTGTAGAATATTATCTGCTTCCAAGTGCTATTGCTTATACTGTTATTCTCCCATAAGTCCATGACTACGTTTGCATAGCTGTTGGCACTAGAAGTGCCCATGGCCACCTCTTCTTTTGTAAATACAAAGTATGGTCAAATAACATAACATTGTTCGTGAGCACCTGCTCCATCAATAGACAAATTAATTCTATTTCTGTCTGTGTATAAGTGCCATCCTTATTAAATATTCCCTTAACATGTCAACTCCCAAATCATTGGGAATTGATGTAAAAGGAATGGACATCTAGTGTAACTAACTTCACATTGTCCAAATTTAAATTAATACTTACCAAAAAATCATATAATTGGTTTAAAAACTGTTTGGTGTCCCTTAGAATAGTAACATTCTTGTCTACTAATGGTCTTAATGTTCTCTCCAAGTATACAGATATTGGTTCTGTTACCCAATTTTTGCCTGAGACTATAGGTCTTGGGGTTCACTGGAACCTTGTGTATTTTAGGAATCCCTTTGAATAATAGGGGTAACGGGCTATTCACTTTGAAGTAGTTATATAAGTCTTCTTTTGTCCAGCTGTCTAGTAAACACTCATATAACACATTTACCAGTTTTTTAAGAGACTTTCTTTCTGTTTAACAATAATAATTTCAGACACTTTAACATCATTTAACATTTCTTTCGCTTTTAGTGTCATAGTAACTTTTGCCCATAATTACTATGGGTCCCCTTTGTCAGCTGTTTTATTATAATACTTTTCTCATCCTTAAGTCATTTAAGGCTTTGTATTCCCCTCTGACATATTATTAAAAAGGTTTTCTGTGATGCATGGTTGTAAAGGTCTGAAGATGTGGTGTGAGTAGCACCATGAAAGCTTTTACCTACAATAAAATAATTTTTCACTTTTTGACATAGAACTTTTGCACTTCTTGGCAAACAACAGTGACATCCTTGGCTGAGGCAAGGCTTTGGATTGTTAGCTGTTTTTCTGTGATTTACAAATAATTTTGGTTGTTGCTATGATTAATTTACACTAACTGTGACCTAGAGAAACTGTTCACTTTTTTCGAACATTTTGTTGGTCGTGGTTAGTGCCAAATGGCTGAAGGAAACCTAAGGAGTTATAGAACTACTAGCACAAGTGATGTTATAGAGCTGGAATATGCTCCAGGAATTCAAGGAGAATCAAACCAGCAAAGCACGAATGGATCTTTGGGATTCATGAAGTCCACAATTAATCTCTTACTGGCAACAGAACAACCATCAGAAGATCTACAAGTGAGGCATGAAGGCACTGACTTTTTCTCTTTGATGAGAGAAGTTCATAAGTTAGAGGATGAACTTTATAAAATAAAGAGGTTGCAAGCTGAGATTCCATCTGGAAGCTTGCCTGAAGTACAAATTATACCTCGTGGCCTCAGAACATTAAAAATGCTAACACAGGGTGATAGGATGCCAGAAATGTTTTTGAAATGGCAACAACTCAACTTGGAATTAAGCCTCAATTACATGAGGCTTATTACTGAATACAGGAATAGATGAATAAACCAGCAGAGAGAAAATTCCAACTCAGCAAGAACAAATATATAAAGACTATCATCTGCCTTGGTTGATGAGAAACTAATCAATATAATGGATTCAGTGTCTCTGTATGAAAAAAGACTGTACAGGCAGAAATTTGGTAAATTAGAACGAGATAGAAGGAATTTTAAGGAGGGCCATGTGTTCGTATGTCCACGAACACACATTGAACCTGCAAACAACAGAGGAACCACCTTAAATAATATGGAAGACAGCCATTCTGTGACATCATGTATAAATAACATACTGGACATCTTGGGGGAAAGGCCGAAGGCTAATTCAGTTGGTTTATCTAAACAGCAGACAGTTTCTTGTATGCAAAATGAAAATAGTACAAGTGAGAAGATAAATGGCAAGGAAACAATGGAAACGACTGCAAATATTTTAAAAACACCACCAGTATTACCATCTACTTCAGCAAAGGATTTACTGAAGGAAAACCTCCCCAGGAAGAACTTTTTTTTTCAGCTATTTCCAACCAAGTTAATGCCAGTTCAACCAGAGGGGCAGATCACGGAGCAGAGGAAGATTCAAAAGAAAAGAGCAGCAGAGCAATATCGAGCGAGGAGGACATCAAAGAAGGGATGGTACAGCAACAGAATGAAAGACCCTAGTCTGGAACATCTCTAACAGAACACTGACCCAGGATGAAATGAAGATGTTGAACAGAGGTCTGGAAATTCATTCATACCTAGCAAACTACGGAGGTAACTGACAGTACAATAGACATGAAAATGTTTAGCAGGAATGTGTTGCTAAGACTTTTATTTGGGAACAATTGTGACCAGGAAATGACTGTTTTCAAAAAACCTAGTACATTTATCCATCCTAGTCACCCCATTGTTGATGTATTTAGTAGCTTATTCGAAAAAAAATATTTGAAGTATTAGATAATGAAAAGTGCACCCCCCCTTTTTAATAATATGTCCAGGGGGGAATACAAAGCCTTAAATGACTTAAAGGATGATAAAAATATTATAATAAAACCAGCTGACAAAGGGGGACCGATAGTAATTATGGACAAAAGTTATTATGACACTAAAATGAAAGAAATGTTAAATGATGTTAAAGTGTATGAATTATTACTATTAAACAGAAAGAAAATATCTTAAAATCTGGAAAAACATGTTATGAGTGTTTACTAGACAGTTGGATAAGACGGTTGGGAGGGTGGCCTAATGGTTAAGGTGTTTGCCTTACAAACACACGGTGCAGGGTTTGAGTCTCAGAAGGGATAATTGCCTAGGCTTACCATAGCTCGCAAGGGCAGTTAGCCTAGTACTAACCTATGAACATATTCTTTGGGTTGGGAGGATGGCCTAATGGTTAAGGTGTTTGCCTTACAACACAGGGTACAAGGTTTGAATCTCACAGGGGATAATTGGCCAGGCTTAAAATGGCTCACAAGGGCAGTTAGCCTACTACTAATCTGTCTATATGAACCAAAGACATGTATAACTACTTCAAAGTGACTAGCCCCTACCCCTATTATTCAAGGTATTCCTAAAATACATAAGGATCCAGTGAACCCTCCCCAAGACCTATAGTCTCAGGCAAGAATTGAGCTACAGAACCGATATCCATATACTTGGAGAGAACATTAAGACCATTAGTAGACAAGAATGCAACTATTCTAAGGGATATCAAACAGTTCTTAAACCAATTATATGATTTTTTGAAAAGCATTAATTTAAATCTGGATAATGTGAAGTTAGTTACACTAGATGTCCATTCCCTTTGTACATCAATTCCCAATGATTTGGGAGTTGACATGCTAAGGAATATTTAATAAGGATAGCACTTATACACAGACAGAAATAAAATTAATCTGTCTATTGATGGAGCAGGTGCTCACAAACAATGTTATGTTATTTGACCATACTTTGTATTTACAAAAAGAAGAGGTGGCTAATGACACTTCTAGTGCCAACAGCTTCGACAACTTAGTCATGGACTTATGGGAGAATAACAATATAAGCAATGGCACTTGGAAGCAGATAATATTCTACAAGCTGTTTAGTAGATTACCTGTTTTAGTTATGGGGATCATTCTGAACCGAGAGATCATGCACCCCAGACACATTTTTAAAAATGTTGTAAAAGGGCAAACATTGAGAACATCTTGGTTAACAGCAAGCAACGAGGACTTTGATCAAGAGATTATTGACTTGAGACAGAGATTTAGAGAGAGGGGTTATACTGATCACATTACAACTGATATAATAGATGAGAGTGCCAAGTTAAGAGGTACTACTGGAAGCCCTATTTCTCTGACAATAGGAATAATACAACTATAAACCAAATAGTAAAAAAGAAAGTTCTGAGAGTACCTACCCAATATTCAAGTAATATGTCCCTTATAACAGGAGTCATTAGGAAGGTCTGACCCATTTTGGCACATGATCCCAATATAAGGGAGATAGTAGGAGTAAAACAAGTTTCACCATTAAAATAAAAAGGCTCTGAAGAAACATTTATGTTATCCCACAGAAGCCAAAAGAAATACTAAGCAGAAACGTCACCACTAATAAGGGCACTTTACCATGCAGTAGATGTAATCAGTGCAGATATATAGATGCTAATAATAATTTCTTGCACCCTGATACAGGTAGAGAATATGTGTTTAATGTTCAAGCCACATGCAATAGCAAGAACGTAGTATATACAGCAGTGTGCAGAAATTGTTTGAGTTTCATGAATAGACTTTGATTTGATTTATAAAAAGTAATTTAGTACTCTTTTATATTTTATATATTAAATTATAATTAAGTACCCTTTTGGTGAGATATAGAAAGAGAGAAATGTATCTATGCATTTATTTTTATATTTCCATTTTTGTACGAATGTACATGTGTCTAAAAGTATGCATAGACAAGTTTTTTATGTGTTTTTTATATATGTTGTTCATATATACATTTTTATTTGTTATATATGCATCCCTTTCTATATGTTTTTATAGTAGAATGAAGCTTATTACAGTTTGAGCTTTTGTACCCTATGTATAGCTTTTATAGAAGTTTTGCATGGGTTATTACCAGGTTAAATTATTCAATTGAATCAATTAAGTTAATGGGCTGATTCAAATTTTAGTATAAAGTATAGGGTAATGTGATGCATGGTTGTAAAAGGTCTGAAGAAGTGGTGTGAGTAGCACCATGAAAGCACTTCCCTACAGTAAAATAATTTTTCACTTTTTGGCATAGAACTTTGTACTTCTTGGCAAACAACAGTGACTTCCTTGGCTGAGGTTTGGATCGTTAGCTGTTTTTCTGTGGTTTACAATGCTGAACGTGGTTTAACAACTGTCTCAGTCAAGGAGAAATAAGACAGGAAAGGAGACCAAGAGTGACATCCTTGAAGACATACAGTTCCACTGAAGAAAAACGGGAGGATGTAAATAACAGCAGTAGCAAGTCTGGAAGAAGTAAATAAAATATAAGAGAAACAAATATCTTGAATAAGAGCAGTAAGTGTAAATGAAAGTGTTTTTTGGGAAGTAGAGAGTAAAAGCTGACCAGCATGATGTCTGTGGAGGAGAGTTTGCACACTGTAAGGCTATTGCTACAAACTAGGGCACTAAAGCATTTGTCTTCAGACTACTCACTCTGCAGGCTAAAATTCACACAGAGAAGTCTGGCTGCCTAACACTTACATAAAGCACAAGTGCAGAGGTGGTACAAAGTTTGTCCAAAATAAGTGTTGGGTGGATTGACTGAACACAGACTGCCTTTTAGATGAGCCTGCTGTAGTATTGATTAGTGATGTCTCCACTGAACCTGCTGAAAAAATATGAGAGACATATTCAAGGTTCAGTAGAAATCTAGTTAAATTGCTATGGGATGAACTATGATGCAACATAATACTGCCACCAGTAAATGCATTCAAATTGCAAGTGGTTTCTTAATAAATATAGAAATTGATTTTTGAAATACAGTTGCAGTGATGGGGCCACGGCTTATTGGGGAGTCAATCACCTTAAACAGAATATCTACAGAAGACACCAGGACAGTGCTATTTTGTTAACACCCTGAAAATTAAGGGCATTAATCTTGCTTAAAAGCAGCTTTTAAGCAAAAGAAAAAAGGCAACATTGAAAAAATAAGGACAAGGCAGGAAAAACCTTGCAAAATAGCACTAATCCTCACAAGCATTGCCTCTTGGCAGAGTTGTGATTTGGTTAGCTTTAAGCAACAGAACAAAAAAGAACACTGAAAAGAGGGTTGAGATTTGGTGAGCTCTCAAACCATGTATTTGTGGAGAGATACTAGTCTACTTCAGTTTACTCTTTGGTTGCGAGTATTCGCAAACTTTGGCTACATGAAAAATCTGATTGATATTGTGTCCCTTCAAAGGAAACATGTGTCCCCCCACTTGGATGGCATCAGTACAGTAAGGAACAACACAAATTAAAGAAGGTTCAATGTACTTTGTGATGTGAAGAGGTTAAAGGTAATGAAGAGGGGTCATACCACAGGAGTTTGTTATAACTGAAGTAACTTGTTACCTTCTGGTGGTACAATATATGATCTCTGATGTAATGGTAGGTTCTGAGTTTCTTTGATTTTTCATCCTTGCTTGTCATTCAAAACTGCACTTCCATGATACTTGTGGTCTACTGTTTTGGAAATAACGTATACTGTTTTGATCAAGGTACACCTAGCAATCATCTTGGTCTCTGTTGCATAATACAGTGCATGCACCACATATGTTGATAGGTAAGTAGTGGGCTATCTGCAACTGTAAGCCATTATAATCATAGTCAGTTTCCCTTTTAGTGCTTGAATAAACCTATCCCATTTGGTGTTAGATTGGCGTTACCTATCCAATGGAAGATAATTATATATTATCCCTACTGAGAATAAATGGGATCATACAATAGATAATTTGAGGGGACACACACATGAGCTAAAGCATTTAGGAGTTGATTCTGTTAGTACAAGGGGAAACCCTGGGATAAATTTTCTATTACCCATCCATAAATCAGAGTTGTGCTTGAATATGGACAGAGATGAGTTTTTTTTTTTTTTATTTTTTTTTTATGTGGATGGGGAGTGTCTTCCAGATGGTATTCTCTGTGGGTTATACCTGTGACTCAAAAAACATATTGTTGATGTTGCAGAAGAGGTTTACATCCCTGGGCCAAGAACTTCAGGTGGCATTTTACTTGCTGATGCAGGTACTGGGTCAGATGATGCCTTGTATGCCAGACACAGGTCAGCATTTAGTCGTTTGTAGGATACCATGTGCAGTCACTGAGCTTTATGTCAATCCATGTAAGATATATTGTTTAGGCCTTCTGTCCTTTTAGTAAGGTATCATCATCATTATTAGCATCAACACACCTTTTCCCATTTTCTACACGGAGTCGGAGTGTTGTGTCATCTGTTACCATCTCTCTCTCTATTTAATACCACTTTCCTACCTTCTTCAACACTCATGCCTGGCTATCACAGGTCTTCTCTCACATAATTCATCCACTTCTTTGCTGGATACTCTTGTTTCCTCTTGCCTTCTTCCTGTTTGTCCCAAATCCTCCTCACCAGATTGTTTTCTGCTTTTCAAATCATGTGCCTAAACCACTGTAATCTGTTCTCTTTGACCTTTTCTGGATCTACTTTGATGCTGGCCTTATGTCCTCATTTCTTCATCTGTCCCATAGTGTGCATCCTACCACCCATCTCAGATACTTCATCTCCATCACCTCTAGCTTCCTAAACTGTTTGGCCTTTACTGCCCAGGTTTCTGTACCCTACAGTAGTACTGGTCACACCACAAGTTTGTACACATTACTTTTCAACTTCTTTGGCATTCTTCTGTCATACACCTCAGAAACTCTGTGCCAGTTGGCTGTAGCCCCCTCTTGTTCTAGCTTTGATCTCCTCATTCATACTTCCTTTCTTCTCGCCCATCCCTCCCAGACACGTTTAGCTGTTAACCTGTTCCACTGTTTTCCCTTCTATCTCAGTTCTCTGCTTCTTCTCATTTACCCCATTTGCTGTCATTAAAACTGTATTATCTATACTTATTTCCTTCTCATGTGCTTTCAGTTTTACATTCCATTCCCCTATCCTTTTCTGGAAATCTTGTTCAGAGTCTACCTGGAATGCTACATCATCTGCATACAGTAACTTTGTTGATCTGTCCCCTCCGACCAGTTTGGTAGTGCAGTCCATCATCAGTATGAACAGCAATGGGCTCAGAGCTGAATCCTGGTGGACACCCACTCTCACTAGGAACTCCTCTATGAGACCAAACACTCTTTGTACTTGAGTCATTGGGTCCTTGTACATAGCCTGCACTAGTTCTAGCAATGTTTCTCAGACTTTGAACCACTACAGGATTTTTCAACTAAGCTTTCTTGAGACCTTATCATATGCTTTGTCCAAGTGTAGGAATACCCAGCTGGACTTTTTCCTTGTCTGTAGCTTCTTCTCCAGTATCTGTCTCACTGCAAACATAAATTCATTTGTGATACATCCTGATATGAATCCAAACTGCTCATTTCCCCTCTTACTTTCTACTGCTTTGCATATTCATTTATCAATTACCCTCTCCAGAACTTTCATACAGTGTGATAGGAGTGTGATACCCCTATACTGCCCAGTGTTGTGAATGTTCCTTTATTCTTGACCACTGTCACTAATTTGCTTATTGTCCAGTTATCTGGGCTACACCTTCATCTTCACGCTGTTATGAGTACCCACAGAAGCCATTTCTGCCCATCTCACCCAAGTACTTTAAAGTGTCTGCTGTGACCTGATCTGAGCCTGTTGCTTTCCTGACTTTCCTTACTGTTCTTACTGCTTGTTTCATGGTCTCTTCCTCTTCTTTTAACCTAGCCTGTGTCCGAGGCAGTACAGCTTTTGTGGGGTTTTCTTCATTCAGAAGCTGCTGGGATGACTCGTTTCATCTGCCTTTGATTTCCTGTGGGCTGGTGAGCAGGTTGTTGCTGACATCCCTTATGTAGGGTATCTGATTATCGTCTTTATCTTTCTGTGTTTGCTTTGCAATCTGATATAACTTCTTTGTGCCATCTACTGAGTCACTTTCCTGAAGCTGTTTTTTTTTTTTTTTGGTATTGTAACTCTTCTCTTAGCTGTTTTGTTAGCCAACCAGTATTTGTTCATAGCCTGGTCTGTCTTTTCTATATCCCACTTTTTCCTGTACTCCTTCTTTATTTAGATGACTTCCTGGACTGCTGCATTCTACCACCATTCCTTATGTACCTTATTCACATACCAGGCTAGGCCATATATCTGCTTTGTAGTCCTCACACATGCTCTTTTTCTTCAACTCCACCTATTTCCTTGTCTCCTTGAGGTGTTAGCGCCTGTAATACTTTGAACTGCTGTGCTTTTATTCAATTTCTATGTCTTCAGCCTGGTCCCAGTTGCTGTTAAGGCCTTATCTGACCAGTTGTGGCAACTAGTGGTTTATGCTGTGGGTGTACTGTTTTCCTGGGGATGAATTTGCAATCATTACTTCTACCCCACTGTTCTTTCCTTACTAGGAGGAAGTCTACCTGTGTTGCATGTTGGCCACTCTTGTATGTAATCTTGTGACTGTCTGTCTTGCTGAACCATGTGTTGGCCACCATCAAGCCATTTGCAAGACCAGTGTTGTGCTAGTTACTCATAAAAGTAATAAGGTACTATTACTAGTTACTTTTAAGTGAAAGTAATATGTTACTATTACTTATTACTTTTCTAAAAAGCAATACATTACTATTACTAGTTACTAAATAAACTAACTAGTTACTGTTGAGTTACTTTTACATAAGTATAGTTTACCAATTCTCATGTTCAGATTTACTCACATAGTACTTGTGTGTGAGGAATACATGCTTACTGCACATGAATATGAGTGTATTAAAGTTGTATACACAGTGTTACAATAATGATGAATGGCATTTTACAGTTTACAAAGTCCCACAGGCTAGTCTTTATAGACAGAGTCACAATGTAATACTTAAACCAAAGTACACACAGCCAGCAACACAAGACCCATAACAAGTTACAACCCATCAAATTTTCAACAAAGTACATTAGGCTAATCTGTTAAAACAAATGCTGAGGGTGCAAAAATGCTTACAGAAAATGTCATATAAGTCTAACAAGACTGTTAACACAACAACATCAATCAAAATATCACTTTCTATAACTATTCACAATTACTACACATTTCTGTTGGCTTGAAGAAGGAGCAACTTTTCAAAGTGTCCGTCAGTGAGTCTATTTCTTTTTGCAGTCAGGACTTGTCCACCAAGACTGAATAGGCTTTCAATGGGTGGACTAGATGGCAGAGCTGTATTAATGTTCAGAAAAATCTTCTTGGCTATAGGGTAACTGTTGAGAGAAGATATTTGTCTGGAAGAGTCAGCCAGATACATGTCCATCTGAGAAGATATGCTGACATTGGCTGGTGTTGACTCTTTGAAGCTGAAGAAGCTGTCTTCGCAGTTAATGCAGAAGCTTCAGATGACCTATGTGCGGTTCATCCAGTTTATGCATGGCATCAATGAGCAGAGCCTTGCCTCTGAGTTTCTACTCTTCAGTGTCCATCCACCACAAATGGAACTGTGGATGCACTATACTAGCCAGAATGAGCTTATCCCTCTCCAGAAGGTGATTGAATCGAGCCTCAATGCCTTTAAGAAGAGCATCAACTAGCAGCACAACAAGCTTCACAGACTGCCTGACTTCGGACAACTTGTTTTTCAGGCACGTAATGGTGGGGATCAAGATTCCCATGAAGCTTTTCAGCTCTGACTGCAGGATGTTTAGAGCCATTGCCAGGTGCTGCATTGCTTGCACAAACTCAGCAACAAAGATAATTTCTGAAGGCCTGAAGATAACAATTCCAATATATTCACATATCTCATTCAGCAAGCCTTCACCCTGACCTGCAATGAGGTGAATTCTCTCCATCGTGTAGAAAGTGGGATTCCATCGTGTTGCATTGGGAATAATCAATGCCAGATCACACTTATTTCAAGCCACATCAGCAGCTTGGGTGCTGTGACTAGCCTTGTTCCAAGCAGCATAGAATTTGGCCATGGTGCTTTGCATGATCTTTTTATACTGTGCATCATTACAAGCAGATACAGCATCTTGCATGGCAACTAGATTCAATGAGTGCTGCACATCTCAGATGGGGAGGCAGTGAATAGGTGTTCTTGCTTTGCCCTGACTGACTCAGCATGGCTCGCACACTGTTGTAAACCACTTTATCATCATCATCCTCATCTTGGGACAGAAAGCTTGTAGTCTCAGATCTCTCACATTCTGAGAAGACAGTAAAAGCCTTTACAAAATTGCTCCCATTGTCAGCAATTGTTGCATACACCTTTTGATCTGTTTTTATTTATTTATTTTATTTTTATTTTACATTTGTTGACCGGGCTAGTCCAACTGGATGTATGTCCATTTTCAGTGGCGGCCCAGGGAGAAAAGCTCCACAAGTTTAAAAAAAAAAGTACACACAGACAATGACATTTACAAAGACATTGGCCTTTACAAGGTTTAGGCACACATTGCATGTCTTGTGATATAACATTTGAGTAGGAAAAAAAAAAAAAAAAAAACAACTGTAGCAGTTATTAGTGTTACTAATGCTATTATGTATAAAGGACACTATTAATTAGAAAGTCACACAAAAAATGTCAAAACGAAATGTTAGTGAATATTCATGGGAAGAAGTACATGAACACACTCATACTGTAAAATTACACGAGGTCCAAGAGTAGACTGGTTATAGTTAATAAAGTCAACAATATATGCATAGGCACATGCCCTAAATAAAATAATGCGATAAGAAGCACGGTATCATGGGAAGGGTTAGTTATTTAATCTGGGTTAGCACAGGGCATAGCCAGTGTGATTTAAGGTAGGGTTCAAGTTTGCTTTTAAATAGGTTAGCTGAAAATAGGAGGTTAGCTGATTGTGGAGACTGTTCCAGGTGTTACCCACTGTATTAGAGAACAGAGTGTCACCAGCTGAGTTATTAAATTTAGTTATTTGTACTAGTAGTTTGTTAGATGAGCGTAGGGTTTTGAGATTATTATAGGGGGTGAATAGGGAAGTGAGTATAGGTGTGTTTTCTGGTTGTTACTTGATTGAAGAGTATTAGATTTGGCAATTCTAGCCAGCCTAGTTGATTCAGATTGATACAATGATGGGTTCTATAGGAGGACCCGGCAGCAAATCTGGCAATATTGTTGTAACAGGAAGACAGTTTGTTCAGAGTACTTTTACATAATTTGGTATAGATAGGAGAGGCATAAAGCAGAGTAGAGATAAGGTGGGTGCGGGCAATTGTGATCCTGGCTAGTGGAGTCAGAAAGGGTTTGATCCTGTAGAGGGAACCTAATTTCTTATTAACTGTTTTTATAGTGTTATTGATATTGGGCTCATAAGAGAGGTTATTATCAGTTAGAACCCTGAGTAGTTTAGTGGTAGGATCAGGAGATATAATAGTTCCATTACTAGGGGTTACAGTAAAGTTAAGTGGGGAGGTTCTACGGGTGGGGGTGAATAATAGCATTTTTGTTTTTTTTTTGGGTTTAAGATAAGCCATCTATGCAGAAGCCAATTTTCAACTGTGCTAAAGGTCTTTTGGGTTAGAGACTAAAGTTCTGATGGGGAAGTGGCAGAGCATATAAGTGTGGAGTCATCTGCGTATTGGATGCAGGTGGCTTGTGGGATTACAGAATGGAGGTCATTTGTAAAGATGGAGAAGAGTAAAGTTCTCAATATGGATTCTTGTGGGACTTCTAGGGCAACTGGTAGGTGGGAAGATAAGGTGTTTGCCCACAGTACAGCCTGTTTTCTATTATTTAAGTAGGATTGGAACCACTGAATAGCAAGAGCATCCAATGACAGTTTTTTGAGTGTGTTTATGAGGAGGTGGGGGTTGACCATGTTGAAGGCTTTTGACAGATCAATAAAGAGGGCTGAGGATAGAGTGTTATTATTTCAATTTCTATTAATGTACTCAGAAAAGGATAAGAGAGCAGAGGTGGTGCTATGAAATGGTCTAAAGCCATGTTGACAGTTGGCTAGTAGATTTTTTTCAAGTAGGTGGGTTAAAAGTTGCATGTGAATGCATTTCTCCATTACTTTTGCCACAGGGGATAATATGGTTATGGACCTGTAGTTGGAAAAGTAGTTGGAAGTACCACCTTTATGCAGGGGATAATGTAGGACACTTTCCAGATGGATGGGATGGATCTTTCAGAGATACTTCTATTAATGAGGATGGATATGGGGTAAGCTATGACTTTAGCTGATTTTTTCAGGTATTCTGCAGGTAGTTGATCTGCAGAGAGTGTGGTGGGTTTAAGTTTCTGGATAAGTTTACAGACAAGGGATGTGAGAACTGGTTGAAAATGAAATAGAAGAGAGTTATTGGTGGTGGCAGTGGTGGAGCATGTGATGTTAGGAGATAGCTGGCTGGCCAGGGATTGAACGGTTTCTGTAAAGAAAGTGTTAAATGAGTTGGCTATTTGGGTAGTATTATTGTGATTAGAGCCAGAGGGAGTAAGTGTGCATGAGCGTCCTGGGTGTAGGAGGTTATTTATGCCTAGCCAGAACTTTTGAGGATTATTACGGTGGGTTTGTTGAAAATGGCAGTAGTAGTTCCTTTCATCAGACACTATTGCTTTTTTTGTTTCATTTCTTAGCTGCCTGAACTGTAGGTGATCTGAAGGGCTTTTTTGCCCACCAGTTGGCTCATAGTTTATTTCTTTGGAGGATTTTTTGTTTGGTAGTTCTGGTGAGCCATGGGGCTGGTTTAGTTCTAGTTCTAATTTTACATATAGGGGCATGGCAATCTAGAATGGCTAAGAATTTTGAATTAAAGTATTTGACTGCATCATCTAATGGGAGATGTTTCAGGGGTATCCAGTCACAGGCTGTAAGTTCAGTTTGGAAGCTATCCAGGTTAAAGTTTTTGTTTGTCCTTACAGACCTATAGATGGTTGAGTTTGGAGATTCAGTTTTACATCTGATTAAGTAGGTGAGTGAGTGGTCACTTATATCTTCTGGGAGGTGCCTGTTTTATAAGTTTGCTGGTGAGTATAAGTTAGAATCCAGTCTAGGGTGCTTTTTGTTGTTAGGCTTATTGGTTCTGGTAGTGGATGTTATGGTTTGGGTAAAGCCATATAGGTTAATATGAGTAAAAGGCTGCTCAGGTGTAAAGAAAATCCAGTTTATATTAAAGCCACAAAGTATTATGGTTTCTTGTGGGTAGTTGGTTGATAGCCAGCTGAGGATAGCTTCTAATGTGTTAGTATTATTGCCTGGGGGAAGGTAGATACTGATTATATATATATGGATTTACATTTGTTGAGCTGAAACTTAGATATAAGAATCTCTGCATTACTGGAAAGAGGCAATTTGGGGTCTAGTGAGGTAACTTGTAGTCCATTTTTATAAAGTATAGCTACACCTCCACCCTTCTTAGCATTACGGTCAAGTCTCAGGATATTATAGCCAGGGGGAATAACTACACTATCTTTTATTGATGGGTTAAGCCAAGTTTCTGTAAGACAAAGGATATCAAAAGAATGTACCTCTATAAGAGCATGCAGGAGAGCAACTTTATTATTGATGCTTTGAATATTTAGATGTGCTCTCAGAAGAGAGTTGGGGCCTGGTAAGCAGGTGTGTGTTAGTAGGCGTTGGTGTATCAGGCTTTGTAGCTGTGCTTGATGTTGGACCAGGGTTTGGGTGTATGTCACCATCTAAGAGGGAGTGGATCTGAACTCTTAGGGTGAGTTGTAAAGTTTAGAAATTAGGTTCTGGGATTTTCTAGCTTTTGAGCTATAGTAAGAAATGTGAGTGGGTCTATGAAACTTGGCTGATGAATACCTTGTTGGACAGAAAGAGTTGTTGAGACTAAGGGGAAGGTTAGGTGTAGGTATAGAGGTTTGCCTAATGGGGTTGTGAAATCCTAGATATTTGTGATGTTCATAGAGAGTAAGTAGATAGGGTATAGTTAGAATAGTTAGGAGTGACAGTAAAAGTAAGGGACTGTGGCATGTTTGGGACATTAGTGGAGGTATTGTAGAAACAATATGAATGAGGTTGATATGCAGGGATATTTGCAGATAAGATAGTAGGGTTAGGATTGGTGGGAGATGAGTAATAGTACCTTAAGGGGAGGGGTTTGTGTTTGGAGTTAGTGTAAGGGGTGGGGCAAGTGGTGTATATGCTTATGACCACTGGGGTGGGTGGGATTTGGGGGAAGGGTAGGGGAGCAGAGTGAGCCTGCAGGGCAAATGCAGCGGGATGAGCCACAGAAGAAGAGAACCCTAGGAGAACAATCAGAGAAGCTGATTGTTAAGGTAAGTATAGGTGGGGAGAGGTAGGTAACAGACAGCCTGGATAGTAGTTAGATTATGCAAAGTGGTTAGGCAGGGAAGAATGTAAAAGGTAGGAGGGTAGAGTGGGACTATACACTGATACAAGATATGGGAATCGGGATGCCTAAAAGTTGAGTTTAGAGACAATAGGTTAGGTCTAGAGAAATGTTGACACCTAGTGGACAGAGGTTAAATAGCAATAGTAGCATCTATTGGGAGAGAGAAAGGAAGGTAACAAAGTCAGAGTTTGAGTATGGTAGGATAAGAGTTAAAAACAGAGGTTAAAATAGAGAGAAAGGGAGACTAGGTCTGGGAACAGATAGAGTTTGGTTGCTGGCTGTCCTGGCTAATGAGAGTAAATTTACAGCTTACAGTAGTACACACTATTATGACTACAGACAGTGGTTTTTAAAGTACATACTTTCTCTTATTTAATGTATTCCCTTAAGGGGACTGTTGCACAGGGAAGGATGGGCTCTGTTCCTTAGTTTGGGAAGACAGCAGTATTATGTAGAAAATGTTGCTATTCAGCCGACAGGGCAGGTCCTCGTTATTACTGAACAATCAGGTTGGGCAGAGAACCTATTTACCCCAGGGCTAGAAACGCACAGCAGCCTAGAGCTAGGTAAGAAGAATAAAGATCTATCTTGTACTTGATGGGAATGCTCTCAAAAGTTAATGCTATGAGATCATATGTATGCCTTCCCTGTAATCTGCAGCATGACAAAGCAGCTGACTTTCTTGGAAGTGTGTCACAGTCAATCCAGTGGGTGGTGACACCAAAGAAATTACAATTCTGATGGGTAAAATGTCAGCTGTAGTGTGCTGCATACTATCAACATTCATGTTGGTAGAAGCTGCAAGCATGTTCTTATCATTCATAAGCATATTCATGTACTTTTCTGTAAGATCATATATCTGTCAAATCTCTGTGGTTTTGCTTAAAGTTAAATCACTGTCTCATAGCAAAATATTTCTCACCGCATCATTATTAACACCACACACAAGCTTGTCTTTTATCAACTCATCTCTCAGATCACCAAATCTGTGCATTTTTGACTTGTTTCTCAAGTCAGTTATATATGCTGCAAACGTTTCACCAGGCTTTTGATCTCTTGTGTAAAATAGTGCCTTTCCATTATAATATTAATTTGAGGGTTGCACATTTCTCTAAGTTTACGCTTTAAGCACTCAAGAGTCTTCCGCATTTCAGCCTGTATCACAATATGGCAGTCTTCCCCCTTCTCTGCATAAACAGCAGATGCATACACAAATTAATGCTCTCTCTCAATGGCTTCTGAACCAGCTAAATTGTGCAGAATAAATGCTTTTGTATGTGCATCTTTATCTGAAAAAGCAGCCTGTATGAAAATATCATATTCTTGCTCAAACATTCTCCAGTTTTTAGCAATATTTTTATCAAACACAAGTGGATCAGGTCTGTGAAATCCCTCTGTCATGCCAAATAAGTGTCAAACACACACCGAGTACTTGTAATTATATTCAGCTGTACAACAGAGTCTCTGAAATAACTGTACTCTGAAAATACTGTACTGTAATAGTGCACACACTGCCAACACTTTGTACACTTTAAATACTTTGACTAGCTTATGTGAAAAGGTAGTACATTGTGAAAAAATACAGTTTTCTCTTTTTTTAATATTTTATATGATCCTGATATTGTTTCAAATGTTTTCGTAATTATTTCAAGTACTTTTTTCAGTGTGTCACAATTTTGATCATTTTGTTTATTCAGTAATTTGTTTGGAATGCTTTGTTTTATATTCATTGAGGGAAAAATCATTTAAATGAGTTTAAGTACCTGGAAATATTTTCTGACTGGTTTATAAGTTGTTTGAGCCACTCTTGTATATCCCTCCATTTCTGACTGTGCACCTCATGGTTTTAAGAAGTTTTGACTTCTGATCCCATTCTGACAACATGTCACTTGTCTTGTTTATTCAAATAAGATGACGAGACTTGGGTGTTCATTTAAGATATTTATTACACACAAACACTTCAGGATGGATGACTGGAATATAAAACTTAAGCAAACTAGCTAACTGACTGACTGCTATACACATGCATGCTTTCACTCCAGCTGCTTACACAGAATGGCACTCTGCTTGCACATGCTCAGTACTTTCTGTGCATGTTCCCATGAACTGCAGTGGCTTTAAAAGTACAACACACACATTATGATCTACACTCTCTGTGTTTGAGTGGGTTTCCTCAGGGTGTTACGGTTTTCTCCCACATTCCCAAGACATGCTGCAGGTGGATTAGACATTCTAAATTGGCTTTAGGTGTGTGTGTGTGCATGCGTGTGCCTTCTGAAGAAGGTTGAACACTGGGATGGCAACTCAACAATCTAAAACTCCACTGCCACTTGTTCTGAAGACTGATGATCCACCGCGGTGATCCCTAATGGACACAGCCAAATGGAGAAGAAGAAGACTATCTTTATAGCTAGAGAGTGACAGATAATAATTAAACCAAACCAGCCAACAGCACAAGACCTATAAAACCTATCACATTTTGTCTATTTTCAACAACTAAAAATCAAAACCTGAAAAGAATTTTAAATAGAACATAACAAAATATTGCCAGGACAAAAGTTGGTTGATTATAGATCCACTTGAAGTGTCCTGCTTGGTGCAATGGGTCGGGCATCGGTTGCTCAACTGATGAGTTTGATTCCTACTGATGGTGGTATGAAGAACTAATGCAATTTATTATACTGCTAGGTAAGGGTATGATCTCTGGCAGGCTATAATTGTCCAGTGTTAGGGGGTGTTTTAGTGGGTGAGAGTCCCATAGTACCAGGGCAAGGCCAGTGTCTGGACGGCATTAGCTTTCACCTCCTTGCAGTGCTAAAAAAATCAAGTAAATTTTGCTCCAGACTATTTCTAATTATCTGTTATGAATGCGACGTGCTATGAGTTGTGCCAAGATTATGTTGTAATTTTTTTTTTTATCCAAATTGCCCCTTCAAAGTCTCTATTACCTTCTAACATCTGATTACTATTCATACTATATAGGGACCTGGAAGTTTTACACCCCTCTTTAGGAGGCTATATCATCCATGTTGAGAACCAGTGGTTTAAGCAAAGGTAACTCAAAAGTAACTCACATTTAAATTACTAGTTACTAAAAAAATTAATATATTGCTATTACTAGTTACTATTTTGAAAAAGTAACTAGTTACATTACTATTTACTAGAAATTGTAATATATTACAGTAATATATTACTTATTGTAATAGATTACTCCCATCACTGTGCAAGACAGAAATCTAGAATGGCCTCTCCTTATTTATTCCATTTGCCCCACCTGTGTGGACCAAGGCAGTCCTCATATCCCATTTTGTCTCTCCCAATATGCACATTCAGGTCACCCATTATCAACACCAATTCATGTTGACCTGCTTTACCTAGTAAGTCCTGAAACTGCTCTCCAAATGTACTCTTTTTCTCACCATCACAACTGCTGCTGTGGGTCACAGGCTGAGATTATGACTAGTGCTTTTTTCTTACACTAGAGTCTGATTGCCATAAATCTATCACTAATTCTGATGATATCCTTCAATGTCTTCTGAAGCCTCTCCATCACCACAATTTCCACATCATTTCTAGTCTAACATCCTGTGTAGTAGATTCTGGATCACAAGCCAAGTGGCTTTGCTGCACTGCCCTTCCGTCTTGTCTCCTGGTTGCACTCAGAGTCCAACTTCCTCTTTACCATCATGTCATCTACTTCCAAGCTCCATTCTGATTGGTTTTATGTCCAGCTTTCACTCAACAGAGCTATTCCAGTTAACCCAAACTGTCAACTGGACACCTGCTAACCAATAGCGTATTGACTCAGGACTGATGGGCTTTATGGCAAACACACAATGGCCATATTTCACAGTGTTGAGTGGTAAGCTCTGGAAGTCCTGCCATGGAGCACAGTTTGTGATCTGTGTTCTCCTATCTTGAGGATGCTGTGCATCACAATAGATGCTCAAAATGGTTGGTCTGCACAACTCTTCTCCCTGTAGGGCTCCATCTAGAATCTGCACTGTTTTCCACAACTCCATGTTGGATGAGCTTGACATGGAAAAACTCAGCATGTTTTTGGGAGGTGGGATGAATGCTACAAAGACACAGGGAGACCATGTAAACTCCATACAGGCATTGGCCAAAAATAAGGATCAAACCTTGCACCATGTACATAGGAGACAAAGACCTTAACTGTTAAGGCAGCTGGTCTTCCTTGTCAACTGCTGTCTCTTTTAATAAGGTATCCCTGTGGGCTTTCCAGTTATTGCATGTGTCTGGACAGATACGTGTCAAAGAGGGCATGCAGATTGTTATTTGGTTTATGAATACTCTCCCTTTTTATTTCTTCTCGCATGTGAAGGTTGCTTCTGGATGGAAATAAATAGTTTCTTGATATGGACATTTGGTCATCCAGCACTATCCTGTATGGAGCAGTATGCTGGCTCCTCTCCACATACTCTTTTCTATCAGCCATACTTCTAGCTCTTTTCAACCCTTCTGAATATGTAGAACAGTGATTGGAGATTTGCATATATATTCATAAAATGGGTTAAGTTTTATTTGATGTGAGCATTTGTTTTGCATATACTCAATCACTTTTGATAATATTATGTAATTACCTTGCTTTTGTTATCATGTCTTTTGGGACTTCAAATCTGGGTAGTCACTGGTCCAGCCTTCTGACTTGGAATATCATTAGTACTGTTGCTCTGTGGAACAGTTGGCTTAATGTTGTGGATTGGTTTCGGTGTCATTTTGCAAAATAACTAAAACAATAGGACTGTCGAAGACTGTTCATGTAAATATAAATTAGTTCAATAATCCAGTCAAGTGTTGAAAGTAATTTATCATCTTAGCGCTATGTATGTTTTTTAAAGATGCAGTTATTAATGGAAGAACATAATAAGCTGTTCATATGAAGTTACTAGTAGCTGCAGTTAAGGATGGGGGAAGGGGAATGTTATGCTAGCTTGTGGTTAGATAATTAGGATTTAACTGCTGTAAATGCCTTTAGCTGCAAAAACAACTTGTCAGTAAACTATACTAGCTAGGTGTAGATGAATCCAGTTTAAAATATTCACTCTAGACCAACTAAGCAAACACTTGTTTCTGTAAGAGGACTGAGAATAATGGAGCTGATTCTATATATCAGAATAAAAAGTAGAATTTTTTTTCTGCAATGGGAGAAATTTCTACTGTGTATATATCTTATTAAATAGTATAAATCCATGGCCATATACCATGGGGAAAAGAAAAAAAAACCTGTTGAAGTAAAACACCTAGCTGAATGAACTGTGATCTAGCAGTAAATTGAAGTAACAGAAAATATAATCAGAAGTAGTGACTTCAGGGAAATAGATTTGGAAAAGCAATGATCAAACAGATTATGGTTAACAGCTTACAGGCTAGCAATGGCAGACAGATTAAACTAACAATTCATCATTACTTTTCAATTCCCATATACATTATGCAGAAAAACCTCTAGCAAGATTAATAGATGGTAAAATAAAAACCAAACTGCGGAGAACAAACAAAAAGGCAATGTGGTATACCAGACCTTCCAAATTTATTGTTAGTGCTTTCGGGGATAACAATGTACAACCTTCTTCAGACACAAAACATGAAAGAAAAAACTTTCTTGATTTAAATAAACCACCAACAGTGACATCATCAGATCATCAATTCATAATTAAAGAAACATTACACATAACTAAAACATATGTATATGTATGTATGAAAACCCAACCAAAACTCACAAACTCAAAAACACACAACCGCGAAATTCAAAATCCCGCACTCACGCTACATATACAGCACACACATAAACATACACAACCCCCCCCACAATCAAACAAGCTAATCTAAACTACATATAAGCAGGGGGGCAAGCCTCACACCCCCCTACTTATATATTCTAACTCCGAGATCGCACAAACAGTAACACAAACAAAACTCACACACACACATCTTACAGTCCCTGAAACATACACAACAGTCACAACACACAGATACACACACACTACAACTAACTAACATACTAACACACACAAACTTACAAAAATAAAACCTAAACGTCCACATTCCGTACCACCGGAAGCCGAAATTTGAAATATTGGTATTTCGGTATTTTGAATTTTCTGCTTCTGCTGGTTTCGGAAATGTGAGTGTTCGACTTTGTAAGTTCAAAATACTGAAATTTGAGATTTCAGTATTTTGAAATTACAAAACAGACCCATATATATATATATATATATATATATATATATATATATATATATAAAACATATATATGTATATATTGTTATGTTTATATAAATAAACACCCTGTCTAAAACATATAAAAATATATTTAACTACAGTATGAAAATCTTAAACCTGTCTCCAAGACAAGGTAAAAAAATGAGTTCTTAACAAGTTAACGTCTTTCCAAAGATTTTAATTTTAATAAACATTTTAAAAACATGACTCATTTAAACCTGGGTATATATAAGCATTGGTTAGGACTTGAAAATAACAAAAGAGACACAGATGGCTGTAAAATCCAAAATAAGGCCTTTACTGAGTCTAAAACACAAGCGCTTTCACATTTAAGCTTCATCAGGTGTACTCAAGCACTAGTGAAACACACCTTTATACACCCAAAAGCATCACATGATGCACAGTCACATGACAGTCAATTATTAAAATGATAAAAATATATAAAATTTATTCAAAATAAACATATATAAAATAAAATAAGCAATCATCTACGCAAAGGTCTCATCCTAAGTCTGGGTCTCAAAGGGATACACTCATTCAACCCATGTCCTTCATTGCTCCTCAGTCTAGTAATCCAAACTGCTTCTAAATTCTCTGTTTTATTACATACATCACCACATCTCAAACTCTCATAGATCAATCCAATTACCCTAAACCTAAAAATGTGAGAAATGTCTGTATTTAACACATGCTTGGCTAATGCATTGGTTTTGTTACCCTTCCTGATGCTATATGAATGTTCCCTAATCCGGTCCTTGAGGTACCTATCTGTCTTACCAACATAAAATTTTGCACAGATCGAACAGCAAGCAAGATAAACCACATGTTGACTATCACATGTGGCAGAAACCCTGAAAGTGTAATCTCTACCTTGATCAGGATGATGAAATACCATATTGCTGTCAATATATCTACACCAATTGCATCGCCCACATGGCCTGGTGCCACTATACCTAGTGTCTGTCCTAACCTCCTTAGGATAACATAACCTCCACTTAAGTGATTTGTCATTTCTAAAACTAAACCTAGGAACAGAATCAACAAATCTAGCAATCTCATTATCTGTCATTAGAACTTGCCAGTGTTTCTTAATAATATCAATATACTTATTTACATCTGCAGTATACTTCAAAGAAATTTTCAAGTTCGTATGAGTTGATGCCATCATAGCTTCACCAGAGGAATCTATCTTCCTAGAGAAGAAAGGTTTGGCCTGTTTACCTCTCTTCTCTATCACTCTTGGTACCTGCTCTGTGAGGCATCTTTCATTGTATCCTCTGTCCTTCAAATACATCAGGACCCAGTTCACTTCAAAGTTAAAGTCTTTCTCTCTAACATTCAACCTAGATGCTCTCATTACTTGATTTGTAACAATATTCTTGAATATGTGTGGTGGATGTGCACTACTACGATGTAAAAGATGATTGACGTGACAACCCTTCCTGTATTGTTTCATGTACATCCTCCCTTCCTGGTCCCTAATCACAACTACATCTAAAAAATCCATACTCTCACGTGACATCCTGTATGTAAAATGCAAGAAAGGAGTAGTGTTATTGACATACATCATAAAATCAGAAAATTGTTCATTATTCCCTTCCCACAAAATAAAAACGTCATCTACAAATCTCCGATAGAATGAGATAAGATGACTAAAGGGACCCCTGAAAATATACTCATCTTCCCAGCTAACCATAACCGCATTGACGTAGCTATTGGCACAGGAAGTGCCCATAGCTACGCCATTGCATTGTCTATATACATACCCACCAAACAAAAATAAATTGTGTTCCAACACCAATTCTAAAAGTTGAAGTAGCAAATGAATGGTACCAACAGTATATTGTGTATAATTTTTCAAAAACTGTTGTACAGCTACAAGCCCTGCTGTATTAGGAATCACAATGAGGAGAGAGACTACATCAAGGGTAACAAAAAACACCATACAATCTATATGTGTCGAATAAAAACCATATAAGTCCCTCAAAAAATGCTCAGTATCTCTAAGAACATACTCCCTATTATTCAAGGCTGGTCTTAAGTATTTTTCTACAAAAATAGAGATAGGTTTGGTGCACCAACCTCTACTAGAGACTATCGGTCTCATGGGTGGATTACTAATTGACTTATGGACCTTAGGTAGTCCCTGTAATATTGGTATTGTAGGCTTAGCTACCACAAAATAGTCCAATAGCTTGTCATCAATCAACTGATCATATAATAAACCCTTCAAAACAACATGCACATCAGATACATGAACAAAAATCTGTTCTGCATCCAATTCCTCATAAAAAGAATTATCACTCAGACTATCAAACATCTGGGCCTCATACCAGCTTCTATCCAATATCACAATTAGGCCACCTTTATCTGCTGGTCTAATGATAAGTCGACTATCATTCTCAAGCTCTTTTAGGGCACATTTTTCATGTCGCAACAAATTAGAATATCTATCGTTCACAAAATCAGAACCATGACCCACACATGTATCATAAATATCATGTATGCATAATTTCTCAAATGCATTAACAAGCATATGATTGTTCGGAATAAAAGAACTTGGTTTAGAAAAAACATTTTGAGCTTTTTGAACACTATTATTATTGTCTTTGTACAATAACTTTAAAGTCAAATTTCTAGTAAAAGTTTTTATGTCCAAAATAACATCTGCATAACATGAACGACTAGTGGGAATAAATGAAAGTCCTTTCCCCAAAACAACAAGCTGATGTTTATTCAATTTAACGTTAGATAAATTCAAAACTAATCCCTCTTGATATTGGAGAATGCCTTCTTTATACTTATCTGGTACCCTGACATATGGTCCCATTTCCTTTTTCCTCGCGTTAGACTTCTCCCAATCAAATGTTCCCGATTCAACTTGAAAGTATTCACTTTCATGTGTAAAGGGAACCATATGTTGTGGCGTCGTAAAGAATCACCTGAGTTGATAAAGCCATCTCCTGTATCGGGTCTCTTTCGATGCACTTGCGCTGTTGTAACAATCGTTTTTCTCCCAGCTCCCAAATCAACGGGACATGCTTCAGAGTTCAACATGCCGCCTTGTGTATTCCCCTCTGCAGTCCCTTCAATGTGCGTATTCGTTGGTACATCTACGCTCTGGTGAGCGCTTGCTACTGCTTCCGCTGTCGTCATGGTATTCGTTGAATCAGTCCCTCCATGAACTCGCTCCTCTCCCGGCCAAGTGAAAATGTGTCCGGCCTGAAAATCAGATATATCCCTTATAATCTCCCCTATCTTGGTCTTCTGTAATTTGTTCTCGTACAGAGTAAGAGAATTAAGAATGTCCTCAATTTTAATGACACGTAATCCTCGAGGTATGATTTGCTCAGCTAAACATACCTCGAGGTGATATTTCTGAAACTAACTCCTTTTCAGTTTATAAAGTTCTTTCTCAAGACCAAAAAGTTGAGTCTTTAAAGCTATGACATCGAACACTTCACTGTTATTATCCACCTCAACCGCTGTGCAATTTATCAGAGGATTACTGATTTCATCAATGTCTGATAAATAATGTTGCAACTTCTTATTTATCAGACATTGATGAAATCAGTAATCCTTAAAATGCCCTTGTTTCATAACGGGGACAATGTTTTACTCAGGGAATGGCAGAAAATAAACTTACAAGCGAGTTTTGGCTATTTGCATTTATTAATCTCAGCAGCAGACAGGGAGATGTCTGCTTCTATTGATTCCATCAATAATATGTATACAGATCTATGTAAGAATTATTCGATGGAAGGGCTTGATTTTTATATTGAGGATATTCTTAAATAACATTTCATTTTCCCAATATGCCATGACACAATTAGCAAAGCTCCCCCCTACAGGGGGAGCCCATAGCTATCCCTGATTTTTGAAGGTATAAATCACCCCCCCAAAAAAAATGTAATTATTAGTCAGAATAATATCTAGATTAATAGATGGACTAAAACTGAAACTGATCTTGGCAAAAGATTTTCAGTTTTATGCATCTTGTACGTATATTTGTCCCTGAGGTTGCTGCCTGGTGATGGGGTAAGGTTTAAACCCAGTCTTATGCTGGTTATTTATGCAGAGTAGAGACCTGCTGTCTTCAGAAATAGCAAGGTAGCAATGTATTTCTATGAATCTGCCTACAGGCTGCTGCTGCCTGCTACCAGGTAAGATGAGTGTTTCTAGTTTTATAGATGTTCATTTGATAGGAATGGATCAGGATGAGAACTGTCTCATTGGCAAAATAAAATAAATACATAAATTAATTAATTAAATGCCATTTACCTTGTTGGGATTTGGGTCCACAAATAATTTTAACTTGGTTTTTATAAGTTGCATGCTTCAGTTTAGGTGTATCACGTGTCAGACTGACATTGGATCGGGCTGTGGTTGATGTCACAGATTTAACCTGTTATGTTGAATGTCTATGGATAATGGTTGATTTGGAAGCATGAATTTATTGCTTTTGAATGTGTGGTGGTGGTGCAGTGGTTAGCATTATCACCTCCCAACAAGACGTTCTCTGGTTTGATTCTTGGCTGGGGTGTCCTCTGTGCAGAGTTTGCACATCCTCCCTGCATTCATGTTCGTCCCACATTCCAAAGACATGAGTCTGAAGTGCTCCTCCCCAGGTTTCTGCTGAAATTGGGCTCTTTCCCAGTAAACAAATGTTAAATAAAGTTTGAATTTCTTAAGGGTCAGTTATATGGGTGTGGATGCTACTTTTGTTTCTTTTCATTAGGTTTAGTTGATGTACATAAGTATGGTCATCATGTCCCTTTCCTTTGCAAATGGTGCTTGTGGTTTGGGACTGATTTTGCAGTGGATCTTTTTGTTGTCTTTGTTACTCCCTTTTCCTATCCAGAGCATATGTATCATATAACAAAAACTAAAGGGGAAGAGACATAAAAGAAAAGTAACGATGGCTTAATGGCAGCCTTTGGCAGCTGTTGAGTAGTATGCCATTACATTCTAAAGGAGTGCTGCCCCTTATACATTTGATTTATTTTGAGATTTTCACTTACCTAGTGGTCTTAGGTCAACTTCAGGGAATTGGTTCTTGCCTCTGTTGCCTGTCACACATTATCAGTCTCAGTGGAGACAATCTTTGTTCTGTAGCAGCTATATTTGTGCATGGATTCCTGCCCCTTTTTAGACTGGCTGGGGATTGCATCAGTGTTATCAGTCATCAGCAGATGGAGTTGCTGATGTAAGCAAGGTTTCCTGTTTTAAATTTGTTACAAAAGGACACGTTTACTTACATAACACTAATGAAACCTGACATCAAAGTATAGATCATTTAGTTAGTACCAGATACTTTAACTGTACTGCTTGTATGGCTATGTTTATTATTAGAAGTTGTTTTATTACCTTTTTTTTCATATTGTGCTTTATGTGGTTTCTCAGACAGGTGGTTAGTCTGTGTTTCTTAATTTTTATGGTTTAATTCTGTCAGAGAAAGGCTTTTCTTTTTTTTTTCTTTTTTTTGCATTTGGTAGGTTTATCTTAGATTTAAATGACATAGATTTTTGTTGGTTTCATTTTACAGATATTTCAGGTTAGTGTGCACTTCTTTGAGCACATAGTCCCCACCCCGCTTTTCTGGTTATTAATGTAAGGTATAAGTTTAAACTACAGATATATATATATATATATATATATATATATATATACAGAAAAGATATACAGCACCCACCCAAATAAAAGCTGTAATAAACTTTTAATATACAAAGCACAAAAATGCATACCAGATTTCCTTCCATAATGCGGATTTTCTTCAGGGTCAAATTGCACTGTATGACATAATCGGCTTATATAACTTTTCTGGTGGGAAACCTGAATTTTTTTCAAATAAAATTCAGTTCATAAACAATGAAAAATTGGTAGGATCAATAAATGATATATATGGCCAAAGAATATAACATGGTAAAAAAAGAGATATAAAAACATGTTCTAAAATATAGTGACACCAAGTGGAAAAACAAAATATTGCATGCAAATAAAACAAAAAGTTCACACATACTACTAACAGTTTTATTAAATGAATATATTAGTGGTGTTACATATAGGAAATGTATAGCTTCTTATACTAAATGTTCAGAAATAATGGCAAGTAGTTTTGTTCTTTGCCACTTGGTGTCACTATATCTCTCTCTCTCTCTCTCTCTATATATATATATATATATATATATATAGGTATAAACTGTTTTTTGTGATTTATTTGCATGCATTTTGATGTCACTGGATCATTAAGAAATTCAATGAACCATGGCTGGTGAAGGTTGGCATGACATAATCGGCTTATATAAAAATGATTAGCCACTTCTGTGTATGCAATTTGAAGATCAATTCTACTTCAAAATAACCATGACCATGTTATACACAGTGGCATGAACCTCATATGAGACATTTAGTATAGTCCTACGTTGGTATAGGCAACAGTGAGCTCCTCATCAGGCAGCAGTAGGTTACTTAGATGATTTTCTGAAAGTAGGTAATGGTGATCAGGGTGCTTATGAAGGAATGGTACAGTCTGTTAAGCTCTGCCAGGAATTGTGGGAACCCATTGATGCTGACACTCAGCTAGGTTGTTATTTTTTTCAGGTTTGGAAAATGATACACTCTTTTTAGATATAATTTGCTTCAGTCCAAGATAGACAGATTGAAAGTGTCCATCGGTGTCTTCTTGGCTGCAACATAGTTAAATGTTTTTAACATTATGAAACTATTTTCATTTGCTCTATCAAAGAGCATAGCACTATCCAGAAGTTCCATTGATACAATCATACATGTAACTTGTCCACCTTCTAAATAGACACTCTAATCTCCAACCTAAAATCTGCCAGTTGGTCCTCTTTATATACCCTCCAATTAAAAGCAACAGTATCCTTGTTCAAGACCACTTTTCTAAATATTCTAAATAAACTGTGGCTCTGATCAGAACCATAAGATCACAATTTAATCCAGCTCTATGGCTATTAAGGTATAGTAAGCAATTAATGAATCAGGACAGGCTTGATACTGCTGAGAAAAGAACAAAAAAAAAAAAAAAAAAAAAAAAGAAGTTATCCTACAGAAATATAAACAGTTGCAAAACTCAGCTAAAAGCAAATCAACATTGACAAAAATGTATTCAAACCTGTACTCATTTCAGTCCTAAAGTATTCTGGTCTTCAGTTAATCATCTACTCAGCCAACTCCCTTTTTAAGTAATGACTCTGAAAGCATTGCCAGCCAATTCGACTCACATCTCATCAACTCACAGCACATAATCTTTCCCCATTCTCGGAACCTTCCCAAAACACAAAAAAAAAGTGTTCATAGCCCATGCTTACCTCCACTACCAAAACTCTTCTCCTCAGACTGAAACCTACTACACTTGCCCCAGACAACCTTCCAGATAAATATATTAAGCTTGTAGCTGATGTTGTGTTTTTTTTCCAGACAAACCAATTACTGGCACATCCTGGCAAATCAACCACTGGCATATCCTGACAAATTATTACTTATTTAGAGAAATTCATGTCTCAGAGCTCTGGAAAGAATTCCTTATACAATAATGTTATTTTAAAATCTTGAGATTTTTGTTTCTAATATACATCCAGTATATAATATTAATGTTAACTGCAGGATTTTTCCATGCCTCATAAATTTACCTACTCAAATAATAATTTCATAGTTAAATCAAACAGTACTGAATCTGATACATCCTGAATCACTCCAGTTCATCAGTGATCATCAGTTTAGTAACAATTTAAGTAACCAGACAGCAGTTTAAATTAGGGTGAGCTTCAAACTTCATTCTATTGCATTACAAGTTCCATACTAGCACTTTGGATGTTTAATAATAAGCATAATAAACATATGGTAAAGTCTGCACACTTTCTATTAAACAGAATCACTGTAAATCAAAGCATATGAGTTAGCCGTTGAATATTTCCAAAAAAAAAAGAATAAAGCACACACAACAAATCACACTGTATTGGGGCATTTATTTGGATCTTACAAGCTAAGCATTATTGGAAGTATTGGTGTTTCCAGGTTTCAGGATGACATATTAACATATAACCACCAATATTTTTATAAAAGCTGAAGAGACTCAATGTGCTACAACTTATATACACTGAGCATATTCAAATATTAAGTGGAAGTTGCTGCAATTGTGGTTGTAGGATTAAGTGGGGTTGTAGGAGTAGTGCTGGCTGTATCAGAGACTGTGGTTGTAGATGATAATGTTGTCTGACTATGATATTCATGGCTGTCTTCGTGGCTGTTACTTTCTTCATGACTGTGATCCATTCCTTTCATTCCTTGTCTTCCCTAAAATAAAAAAAAAAACATACTGTTGAAAACACAATATGCAGCTTTATTGGATATTGGATGAGATGGATATGCCTCATTATTCAACATATGACATGGTTTAAGGGAATAGCTGGATGTATTCAGTCTACTTAGCTGATTATTTCTTTTCTGAGCATTTCTCAAAACTTTTATGGATTAAAGAGAAAAGAGTTGCCAGAACAACCTAAATTAATATATACAACATAAATATTTACAAAATACATGCAAAAACTTAATTAAAAATCACCATGCTCTATCGACAAAACCACTATCTTACACCCACCACTAAACTCACCCTCTCTACATCCTTTCTCATACCCTCCCTTCTCTATGAAGCTCCACTCCTAACTAATCTACAATCCTCTCTGAAAACTCAACTCTCATGTTGTTACAACAAAATTGCCAAGTTCGCTACTAGCCATAAGTACTCTACTCACCATTGTTCCTCTCTCCATAAGCTAAACTGGCTAGAACTACCTAATCACCTTATCTATACCCAACTCACTTTAGCACACAAGCTCATTCTCAACCCCTCACTCTGTCCCTCCCTCTCCTCTGCCTTTAAAATGCATCTACCTGACAGAGTACTATGATCCAATAACAAAAATCTTCTAGAAATATACAAACCAGCTCGCCTCCCCAGGCAAACACCTTCTATCCTTTAGTCTAGCATGACTCTGGAACTCCCTACCACCACACATTCGTGCTACCCCTACTTACCCTATCTTCAAAAAACCTCTGCACTCATACCTAGTATCCCAGTGGGAATGCTTCAGCTGCCACCCCACATAACTCACACTGCAAATTTTCTCTTTCTCCCCTTTATCATTAACATTGCGCCGTCTAACTTCTCCTCAAACTCATAAACTGTTTGTTATTTACTTGCAAACTAGATATTATTCTAGTCTACACCTCTTACTTAAACTTTCTATATACTAATGTTCCTGTATATTTCTTGTAATCATTCCTTAAAATTCTGCACCACCTGTTCATTTATCTAAAACCTATACTGTTTGCAATGTTTGTTCTTGTCTAATCTAATTGTATATTTTCAATGTATGTCATATTGTTATATTAATTGGTCTGCGCTATATTATAACACATGTAAACTTATTATCTACTTAATTTTGTAACCTTGATTGTTTATGGAGCTTTTCTCCCCAGGACTCCATTGAAAACGGGTTCACATTGGCCTAATGGACTATCCTGGTAAACCAACTGCAAATAAATAAATAAATAAATAATTCTAAGGGGCAACCTTTGAAAATAATGGTGCAATTTTTAAGTGTATACAAGCAATATTATGATAGTCGAATGCAGTTATTTTTATAATATTAAGTATGAAGTATACGTATAAAGGAGAAACTTGTGGCTATACATCTTCATATGACATGCAGGTTAATATGAATTAGTAAAAGGTAAATTTTAAATACAGCTGTTACATTTCTGTTAAAAAGTACTGCATATATATGCACATTTTCTCAATCTCAAAATGTCTTCAGTAAATGTGTTTGGTGGTTGCTTTTCTGAAGAGGAAGATAACGGTATGTTTACAACGAAATTAAGATTATTGTGTAAGGCTCCCAAAGTTACTAGGGCAGCAGAATGAGCACATCAACCACTGCAAACGAAAGAAGTTAGAGAACCAAGTTAAATTCTCCACATAGCTCTGCAAAAATAAGCTCCACGAGGCTTGGAATATTTTTCGTAATATTCATAAAATTCACAATGGCACGTTGAAGCAGCGCTTGGATTTATTGACTAACAAGGTTTGTTCCTCCAAATCAGTTCATGCTGCAGTATGTTCTATGCAGAGTATGCATCCACCCCTCATCTGTATGAGTTTTGGCTAGGTGATAGTTTCCTTCCAAATATCAGACATGCTATATGTAAACTAGATTTTTAACAAATTGCTCACAGGTATGCATGCTGTTTGACAGTGAGTACTTGTTTGCTCTTCTTGTTTTTCACTCCACTTTTGTGTCACAGCTTTGAAATGGATTAAGCAGGCAGCCATAGAATGAAAAAAAAATAATTCATTCTTTTTTAAGGTAGAAAGAGTGACACATCTGGTCACCCTAGAAAAATAAATCATAGCCCAAATGCAAGTAACCCAGTCAACAACAGAAATAAATAAAGAAGCACACAAACAGGCAAAAAATTAATTAACATTGATTATAGACAAACAAAATGAATAAATAAATACAAATGAGCAAAAAAAATTACAGTTCTCTGAATTAGAATATATAACTCACAGATCTGAGAGTCACCACCAAGATGGATTATACATTTTGTAAAATGAATTGCACATTAATTTAAAATGCTGAGCAAGATTCTTATTGATCCCTGGTTGGCCAGCCCATAAAACGTTGATTTATATATGTTCTTCATCTTTTGCATGCTTGTATGCAGGTGAACATCTATGAATGGTACAATAGATTTGCTCACTTCTGCATACAGCTGGTAATATGTGAGTGCAGAAATTTACAGTTAAACAAAGTGTTTTAGTCATAGCTGGTTGTATAGAGGAGTGCAAAACTGTGAGGCCACCATATGCACTGGGAGTGAGAGTAGATTGTGTTTTGTGTGTGTGTGTGTGTGTGTGTGTGTGTGTGTGTGTGTGTGTGTGTGTGTGTGTGTGTGTGTGTGTGTGTGTGTGTGTGTGTAAGCCTGTGTGTTTATGTTTGGCTGCAAGATGGAAAAGAACTGTTCTGCCAGATCACTTTTTGCATCCTCTTCGAAGATTCCACTGACTCCTGCATACAATTACATTGCAGTTCAATGAGACATTAATAACCTGCAGGATGCATCAGAATTTGAGGCATGATGAGGGCTGTACTGCCATCCTACCCTGTGAACATGTAAGCATGCATGCACACTTGGAACCAGTTTTACATTTTAACACTTGCACATGTGAGTCCTGAAATATGGCAACTCGGCACGTAAAAATCTACTGCCAATCATTAGTGGACCAGAGTTCCGCTGTGGCGACCCTTAACCGGGAAAAGCCGAAAGACACAACAACAACATGCAAGTCCTGAAATAGTGAGACTGAATATGTGAAAACAGAGCATTAAGTATACTAATTCTCCAAACCAAAGTATATCACTGTGTGACACCTTAAACCTCCTGTAATGGCAGCCCATGGGATATATACAAATGACCCCTTAAGAGCATCAATTATCTCAACTACATGGCTTCTTAATGTCCAAGACTTTTTTACTTTTAAGTCTTTATGGTTATGTTCAGGCCAATAAAGCCAAAGCTCACCAGTTGTGGCTATGCATGTTTCAACCTTTTTATTGACCTCATCAGCATAGCATAAGTGGACAGTTTGGCTAAACGTCAGACACACAGCTTTTTTAAACCCAGATGTGCCCATAAAAATAAGGTGCCTGCAAAATATCCCAACTAACATCCAAACCAAAGGATAAAAGACCACATAGACAAACCATTCAGCAAAAATGTCTGGCACAACAGAAATGCATGTTGTAAAAGCCACATTTACAAGTGTAGACCTTGGTGAGGCAAACCATTCAGAAATAGTGCGATGGTATAAGGAGGCAGACAAAAGTAAAAGGAGGAAGTACATACAGCTACCTATACACTGCATAGACACCACAGAATGCATCATGCCCTAACAAAGCAGCTGTGACTGGTACAATTTGCCATATTCCATAATAATGGTGAAAACTCAGGTGTCATGATATTTTTTTCTTCAGAACTGGGACTTGGGGTTTGGTATTCGATAATGATGCACTGGCAGGTTTTTTTGTTCCCATAAGTGTTAAATAACTTAAACCTTTTAGTTGTATGTCATACTTGATGTGATGAATTTCTTTATGGAATGGAAGTTTCCCTCTGACAGGCTATTGCATTACATAATGCTTACTGTGGAAGAAAATTAAGTTTTTTGAATCTTAACCTCAGTGATTAGCCTTCTGGGCAAAGCAAGCAAGTTGACCATATTTTGAGTAGATAAGTACTTTACAACTCGATCAAATGAGCTGATAATGACTTACTGAGTTTTGTACGTTTTGTACTCTGTGTACCATGTCACTAATTTCCTGACCCATATTTGCAATTGCCTTGCAAGTTTTTTCAGTTTAAGCATGATTTCCCTTGCTCCCACAGTGGTTAAGTGTTGCATAGTGAATCCAACCGTAGAGTGATGCAGTGATAATTTCTGCTGGCTGCATTAGTCATGGTGCTTTACATGATTTCCCTTGTTCCCACAGTGACTAAGTGTTGCATAGTGAATCCCACCGTAGAGTGATGCAGTTATAATTTCTGCTGGCTGCATTAGTCATGCTGCTTTACATGATTTCCTTTGTTCCCACAGTGGCTAAGTGTTGCATAGTGAATCTCACCATAGAGTGATGCAGTGATAATTTCTGCTGGCTGCATTAGTCATGGTGCTTTACATGATTTCCCTTGTTCCCACAGTCGCTAAGTGCTTCATAGTGAATATCACCGTAGAGTGATGCAGTTATAATTTCTGCTGGCTGCATTAGTCATGCTGCTTTACATGATTTCCTTTGTTCCCACAGTGGCTAAGTGTTGCATAGTGAATCTCACCATAGAGTGATGCAGTGATAATTTCTGCTGGCTGCATTAGTCATGGTGCTTTACATGATTTCCCTTGTTCCCACAGTCGCTAAGTGTTGCATAGTGAATCTCACCGTAGAGTGACGCAGTTATAATTTCTGCTGGTTGCATTAGTCATGCTGCTTTACATGATTTCCCTTGCTCCCACAGTGGTTAAGTGTTGCATAGTGAATCCAACCGTAGAGTGATGCAGTGATAATTTCTGCTGGCTGCATTAGTCATGCTGCTTTACATGATTTGCCTTGTTCCCACAGTGGCTAAGTGCTTCATAGTGAATATCACCGTAGAGTGACGCAGTGATCATTTCTGCTGGTTGCATTAGTCATGCTGCTTTACATGATTTCCCTTGTTCCCACAGTCGCTAAGTGTTGCATAGTGAATCTCACCGTAGAGTGACGCAGTTATAATTTCAGCTGGCTGCATTAGTCATGCTGCTTTACATGATTTCCTTTGTTCCCACAGTGGCTAAGTGTTGCATAGTGAATCTCACCGTAGAGTGATGCAGTTATAATTTCTGCTGGCTGCATTAGTCATGCTGCTTTACATGATTTCCCTTGTTCCCACAGTGGCTAAGTGTTGCATAGTGAATCCAACCGTAGAGTGATGCAGTGATAATTTCTGCTGGCTGCATTAGTCATGCTGCTTTACATGATTTCCTTTGTTCCCACAGTGGCTAAGTGTTGCATAGTGAATCTCACCATAGAGTGATGCAGTGATAATTTCTGCTGGCTGCATTAGTCATGCTGCTTTACATGATTTCCTTTGTTCCCACAGTGGCTAAGTGTTGCATAGTGAATCTCACCATAGAGTGATGCAGTGATAATTTCTGCTGGCTGCATTAGTCATGCTGCTTTACATGATTTCCCTTGTTCCCACAGTGGATAAGTGTTGCATAGTGAATCTCACCGTAGAGTGATGCAGTGATAATTTCTGCTGGCTGCATTAGTCATGCTGCTTTACATGATTTCCCTTGTTCCCACAGTGGCTAAGTGTTGCATAGTGAATCTCACCGTAGAGTGATGCAGTTATAATTTCTGCTGGCTGCATTAGTCATGCTGCTTTACATGATTTCCCTTGTTCCCACAGTGGCTAAGTGTTGCATAGTGAATCTCACCGTAGAGTGATGCAGTTATAATTTCTGCTGGCTGCATTAGTCATGCTGCTTTACATGATTTGCCTTGTTCCCACAGTGGCTAAGTGTTGCATAGTGAATCTCACTGTAGAGTGATGCAGTGATAATTTCTGCTGGCTGCATTAGTCATGCTGCTTTACATGATTTCCCTTGTTCCCACAGTGGCTAAGTGTTGCATAGTGAATCTCACTGTAGAGTGACGCAGTTATAATTTCTGCTGGCTGCATTAGTCATGCTGCTTTACATGATTTCCCTTGTTCCCACAGTCACTAAGTGTTGCATAGTGAATTTCATCGTAGAGCGATGCAGTTATAATTTCTGCTGGATGCATTAGTCATGCTGCTTTACATGATTTCCCTTGTTCCCACAGTCGCTAAGTGTTGCATAGTGAATTTCATCGTAGAGCGATGCAGTTATAATTTCTGCTGGCTGCATTAGTCATGCTGCTTTACATGATTTCCCTTGTTCCCACAGTGGATAAGTGTTGCATAGTGAATCTCACCATAGAGTGATGCAGTGATAATTTCTGCTGGCTGCATTAGTCATGCTGCTTTACATGATTTCCCTTGTTCCCACAGTCGCTAAGTGTTGCATAGTGAATCTCACCGTAGAGTGATGCAGTTATAATTTCTGCTGGATGCATTAGTCATGCTGCTTTACATGATTTCCCTTGTTCCCACAGTCGCTAAGTGTTGCATAGTGAATTTCATCGTAGAGCGATGCAGTTATAATTTCTGCTGGCTGCATTAGTCATGCTGCTTTACATGATTTCCCTTGTTCCCACAGTGGATAAGTGTTGCATAGTGAATCTCACCGTAGAGTGATGCAGTGATAATTTCTGCTGGCTGCATTAGTCATGCTGCTTTACATGATTTCCCTTGTTCCCACAGTCGCTGTTGCATAGTGAATCTCACCGTAGAGTGATGCAGTGATAATTTCTGCTGGCTGCATTAGTCATGCTGCTTTGCTCACAGTTTTCCAGCAGATGACTGAGAATCAGGTGATTTAGTTCTAACTGTCTCAATGAAACTAATCTGAATGATTTTTTACTACATTTGAAAGACCTGGGATTTTAGGCACAGGGGACTGCTGTTGAGGTAAGGTATTGTCAACTTTAATGGGTGATATATATATATATATTTATCTATCCATCTATCTATCTATCTATCTATAGATAGAGATATATCTAAATCTATATCTAAATCTATAACTCTCTTTATGTGTGTGTGTGTGTGTGTGTGTGCGTGTGTGTGTGTGTGTGTGTGTGTGTGTGTGTGTGTGTGTGTGTGTGTGTGTGTGTGTGTGTGTGTGTGTGTGTGTGTGTGTGTGTGTTGTGCTGAATTACCAAATTTACACTTCAACGAAATCCACTTACCAGAGACCAGTTCTCAAAAAGCCGATCAACCAAAACCATGGACTGCTTAAAACCTTTCCCTGACCTAGGACTGATCCCAGGGTTGACCAGGATGTGCAACATTCCAGCCTTAACAGGGGACCACTCATAGAAGTGGGTTTGTTATAGGGTACTTCTACTGACAATGGATTAGTGACTGTAGGCGCTGTGAGTTTGGGGCCAGTGGGGAAGTCCTATGCCCTTGGATGGTTATAGAATCTGTAGGGGAGAGAGTTAGGCTGGGTGACACTGAGAATAGAATGAGGAGGCTGAACACTTTTAGATTTGAAGCTTAGGGCAGATCGAGGGTCAGGACTGAATGTGGTTGTCTCCATTAAGCCCGTTTTGAATAAGAGATGTATACCTAAATAAAGTTTGAAATACAAAGGCTCTAGTTATTTATATGTTGTGTTTTGGTTGTGTACCCTCATGTTTGGTACTGCCCGTGTTATTTATATGTTGTGTTTTGGTTGTGTACCCTCATGTTTGGTACTGCCCGTGTTATTTATATGTTGTGTTTTGGTTGTGTGCCCTCATGTTTGGTACTGCCCGTGTTATTTATATGTTGTGTTTTGTTTGTGTACCATCATGGTTGGTACTGGCCGTGCTTCATGATATACTTTATGAAGACTCTTTTATTGTATGTAGGTTGCTATTGTTAGTTAGATATGTGCTCTTCTGTGAGTTGTGCCACTTTAAAGCTTTGCTCTTGAGCATTATGATGTCATCTCGTTTTATGTGTTATACCCGTTGAACATGAAGGCTCATAGAGTGAGAGACATAATGAGAGTGATTTACTGATGCTTTTTATTTCTTATTGGTTAAGTTTGAATTATTGTAAGCTGATGCAATTTATTTAATGAGGTTTTTTAATCATGTGGGTTAAATGCTCTGAAGAAGCCACTTTTAGTGGTGAAATCTCTCACCTACCTGCAGTTCATTTTATATTAAAATATTTTTATGATAGCTGTGTGTCTGGCTGTCATTCGTTTTATAGTATTTATACTTATATTCTGCATGTTCGACAGTTCGTTTGCTTGTTGGGTGATTTGTTTTATCTTTATATTACATAATATAACCAACTTAATAGGCAAGCCATCTGCTTTCCCATCTATTCAATCAAACACATCAGCTAGCCAGTTTTGTAATAGATGGATCACTAAAACAGTGTCATATCCTTCTCACATTCTAGACTGTAGGCTACTTGCCTCCTATAATCCAGCTAGCCTCTTCAAACGATAAAGTTGGTTCCTCTAAATAAGCATTTTTCCCGAAATCCTACTAAAAAAATTGTGACCTCCATTCACATTATCTACTTTTTTTCATAATGTATAAGAAGGATATTCTTCACATATATATAGAGATACCTAGCTAGTTGTTATTTACTTGTCCCCAACAGTGTAGACCTATCATAGTTCTGCCTAGGATTCCAATAAAAATATGGAACACAAAATATATGGTCACATGTGTGTTGCATGCTTCATACATCTAACAAATGTGTTTATATTATGCAGCCATTTTAAGCACATACTGTAACTTGTGACCTAGGCTTTGGCCTTATCACCACAATTTGCCTCAAAATTATAAACTTCAGTATTAGCAAATTGTTATGCAAGCAGGTTACATCTTCTAAATTAAATGTGTTTCAAGTAGTGTTCCTTTTGGCTTTACAGAGTCACTTTTCAAACCCTCTGTGTTTATTTTATAGGTTCATAGGTTCATAGGTAGGTACTAGGCTATTGGCCCAAGGGCCTAAGTAAGCCTAGCCAGCAAGGTTCCCTGGCTTATGCCACCTAAGAAAGTTAATTTCCTGTGCTCCTGTTGAGCAGAGCCACAGAAGTGATCCCGGGTTGTATTTCCTATTTCCCATCCAATCATCAAGATTTTTCTTGAAGAGTGCTAATGAGGAACTTTGCTTGACATAGATGGGTAGCTTGTCCAGAGTATAGGAAGTCTCTGGGACAGGAATCGATCCCTCCAGCATGTCCTGTTTATTGTGGTGACAAGGCTTAGGTCCCTAGAGCATGTAACTCGGAGGGATGGGAATTTCTTTAGGTGTAGCATGTCCAACAGCTCTGGGTTTAACATAGCTTATATGTTAGGCAGAGATCTCCTTGGAGTAGGTGATATGCTACAAAGTAAAGCTGGAGTTTTTTGAGACTGTCAGTGTAGGGCATCTGTTTGAGGCCAGTAATCTTCTTTGTGAAGTTCTTCTGTGGCCTTTCCAGCTTCTGCAGATGCCTTGTGAGGTACATTCCAAAAGGGGCATTGTATTCTATAATGGGTCTAATGAGTGTCAAGTAGAGGAGAACAATGACCTCTTTTTTCCAGGATGAGAACCCTTTTGTGATGAGGTGTGCCACATAGAAGGATTTCCTGACTACTGTGGTGATGTGATTATCAAAGGAGAGACTACTGTCCACCTGGGTCCCAAGGTCTCTTATCACATATTTGGCATTAAGTAGACTGCTGTTTATGTGGTAGTTCAGGGGTACAGAGTTTTTACCAAAGGGGATGACAATGCACTTTTTGGCATTGAGCTTGAGGTGATGCCTCTGACACCAGGCATCTGTTTCAGTGAGGCCCTTCTGTAGGATGTCCACATCATTTGTGGACTCGACTATAGCTACTAGTTTGCAGTCATCTGTGCACTTCGTTAGCCAGAGGCCTTCTGTGTTAGCCTGTACTTCAGAAAAGTAAACACCAAAGAGGAGAGGTCCCAGGACTGAACCCTGTGGTACTCCACTTGTCACTGGTTTGAAGTCAGATTTGGAGTCTGCAACTTTTACAGTGTGGGTTCTGTCAGTGAGCCAGTTGGCAACCCATCTTGTGACGTAGGGATTTATACCTAGTTTAGTGAGTTTAGCTATAATTCCAGAATGGGGAGTGGTGTTGAAAGCCTTGGAGAGGTCAAGATAGGTCGTGTGAACCACCTTATCCTCATCTATGGTTTTTGTGACTGCCTTAAAGAAGTCGATCAGGTTCAGATGGCATGATCTGCCTTTCACAAACCCAAACTGCGTGGGGTCCAGAGTATGGAGGTTGCCTATGTCTTTGTTTATGAGTTCCATGATGATAAGTTCCATGGCCTTGCATACCAGGTTCATCAGGCTAATAAAGCGATAATTCTCATTCTCTCTGCATTCTTCCTGTGTAGATATGGTCCTTTTAGGGGGCGAGAGGGGGTTAAAGTTAGCACTGAACCTGTCTGCCAGGATGTTGGCAATATCAGTTGGTTCTGTCATTTTTGTGCCATTGTGCTGTAACTCAGAGCAGATCTGGGTGTTGCCATTGAGATTCTTGACATAGCTATGGAATGCTTTGTGGTTGCCCTTAGAATCAGTGATGATTTTGTTTTCATAGCTGGCTTTGAAGGATCTTATAAGGGATCTCAGCTTCTTACTGAGGGTGATCAGGGAGCTCCTCCACTCATGGGATTTTACTCTCTTTTGCAACAGTTTCTTCCTTTTGCTGTAGAGTTTGTTTATGGCAGGGGACCACCAGATTGGCTTCCATTTTTTTGGAGGATAGCATCTTGGTTCTGTTTGGGATAGCATGATCCATGCACTTGTGTAAGTGCTTATAGAGTGCATTTGTGTAGGATTCAGCAGTTGTAACTGTATTGTCCATCTGCATGGGTGTCATAAAGTTTACCACTTCTGTCTTAAGAAGCACGAATTTGGCTTTGGAGAATTTTTTACCATGGTTTCCTTAATGGTGGATGGGGGCAGGATGCGGATATCTAGGGTGATTAGCTTATGGCTGGATCTGACCAACGAGGAGTTTACTTCAGGTGTGGAACACCGGTCACTCATGCTGGTAATGAATATGTTGCCCCTGGTGGGGGTGTGGATAAGTTGATCCACGGCACTGGAATTTATGAATTCCAGAAAGCGTTCAGCGAAGGAGTTGGTACATGAGTAGTTTTCCCAGTTAATGGTGGGATAGTTGAAACTGCCCATTATTAGGGTGTTTGGTTAAACCCTAATATTTTCCAGTATATCAAGAAAAGTGTAGTGGGAATCCTTGGGCATGGTGGGGGATCTGTAACAAGCTACAATTTGGATTGCAGTTTTGCCCAGAGTTAGTTGCACTTGGATAAACTCAGATCCATTATGCTGCGCAACTAGCCTGGAGGTACGGATATCCTTAATGAATATGGAAACACCTCCACCTTTGGTGTTCTGGTCCAGGTTAGATGGCCAAAAAGTGTGGTATGAGTTATAGCCTGGTAATGTAGGGGTGCTCTCTAGAGCCTTGACCCAGGTCTCAGTCACTGCACAGATATCGATGTTCTCCATTTTAAGGAGTGCCACAAGTAAGTGCATTTTGAGATTTAGACTTCTAGCATTCAGTAGCATTACCCTCCGTTTTTGCTTGCCTGTTCCTGTCTTCAGCCTTTGAAGAAACTGTGGACAAGTTCTAATAATATTTTTTGCAAATAAATTAATAAATAGAACTCTATATTCCACCATTTTTAGAGAAGTCAACAGCCACATAGCAATAAGACAGCTAAAAAAAAAATGGAACACATTTTATTTAGGAATAAACTATGACAGAATGCCATTAAAAAGTACTGGGTATATAAGAAAGTGGTTAAAACATTTCACTAATCTGATAATTTGGCAGTTTGTCACTGGAAACAGCATTGCTAGGATCTGGGACTCAGATTGCTAAATGTCATCTTGCCATGCAAACAGCCATTGAAAGTTTATGTTGACTTAAAATGCAAATACAAACATCCTGTAGAAAATTCTCAGCATATGTAGGCTGCACTTTGTCATTCAGTTTCACCTCTATGGACTAATTCTCACGAGATCTTTACTCTCATTGTGGAGGAAAAATCATTCACTGCATATATCTCTCCAGATAACATGGCCTTATGCAACCTGGTTTGATTCTTTGCTGCTGCCATATGCAGATACTTTCTACATATTCCATGACTGATTTAGCTACCCAAATTATGAGATGTAACTCCATCTCCAAATATTCACATGAGGTTACAGCTTCAGGCTCCTACAATCCACCTATATTACAAATGAGAAAAGAAAAAGCTCGCTGTCATAAGAAAGTCCATATTGTCCAGCTTATAAATAAAGGGATTGCATCTGGAGATGTTATTGTGCCCCTTAATTCAGCCCTCATTAGGCCATTGAGTATAATGCCCCTTTGGTATGTATCTGTCCAGACACATGCAACAACTGGAACACCCACAGAGATACCTGACCAAATGGATAGAACTCCTAAACAATATGCCCTACATAGACTGACTCAAAGCCCTGTCACTATACTCGGTATCTTACAGACTGCTAAGAGATGAGCTATATTTGGCATACAAGGAATTCTCCAACTCAATACTCATGGACCTACTGCACATCAGCAAGTCAAATGGCATCAGAAATGCTTGATTCAGGGATCTAAACCTGTTCTACAACATCAGCACAATAGCTTGGAGAGATAGTTATATCTCACAGAGGATTCCTTGGCTCTGGAACAGACTCCCCATCTATGTAAATCAAAGCTCATCCCTGTCCATATTCAAGCATACCTTAGATCTATGAATGGAATGAGTAATACAAAATGTAGCTCATTACTGCCACCCTCTACTATTGATGGTCAGAGTCAACTCCTAAATACTTTATACCATGCATGGGTCCTGTGAAATTATCTATTGAATAATCCCAGTTATTCTCACTAGAGTAATATATTACTGTTGACCATGGGAAGGATAAGGCCAGTCTAACACCAAATGGGATAGGTGAATTTATGCACCAAAAGGAACATTGGTTAGGCTTAAAATGGCCTGCAACGACAGCTTACCTAGTACCTGCCTATAAACTTATGACTGCATTGCCCTCAGAAGACGTGTATCACTTCCAATAAATATACATAACCTATAGATAATAAAATCAGTAGTTTTAGTTAGAAAAAATGTTAGGTGAATTTTGAGGTGAGGGTTTCTTTACTTTTCTGCTACAAACAAATATTTTGAATCTAATTTGATACTGGACTAACAAGCACGTTTCCTACCAGGGTTCTTTTGAAGACAAGTATTTTAATGTTAACTTCATTCAGACAGACTTCATTCTTAATTTCAGAGGATAGCTGGTACTAGTGTGTCATATCTTATGGCACTAAATTGAGATTCGGTTATGCAGGGATAATTTTGAAAAATAAATGTTGGTTCTTCTGTTATTAAAAAGAAATATCTGATAAAAGGTGATATAATAATAGTACATGATGCTGGCTTTCTAATATAAAAAATATAACCATGATATTTACTGAAGTTAATTGTGAGGGGGAGGAGATGTGGTTTTCAAATGAAAATAATACTTACCGAAGCAGGAATGGGTGCACTTTTTTCAGTACATTTTCTGTTCTGACATTGTTGATTTGGTTTACAAAATCGACATGCTGCAAAATAAAAGACAATCATTGAGCCATTCTTACAAAACCATAATGAGTTTTAACACTTATTGGTATGGATGACTTTCTAAAGCATGTTTCAGAAACTTGATACAAATCTCAGAACATTCTAAAATCATCCAGATCCAAAAATAATTATGAATAATTTATAACTTTTAGATTTCTTTATTACTGAATTTTTATTCTTCTCAAACTGTTATATAACCCATAGCTTTATATTACTAACTCAAAAAAAAGTCATCTCTTCTGTCTGAATACATTTTTTTTATAGAAATAGAAAGGCATATTAGCTTTCCATATTCTTGGCTAAAATTTGACTCAATCATATTAACATTTATTAATCAAAAGTGTGATGTGTTTCAGCATCATGAACCTGATATATGAAATGGGGGGAGGAGTACTACTTTAATACATCACTGCCTACTTTCTGAGTAGCCATATCTGCAGAGCTATTTAATTGTACCCTAATTAACTTTGTCAGTGTCTTTTACAGGATTGTCTGCAAATTACCCTTGTGCTACATTATAATCCTCCTCCTCCCAACATTAGCTTCTGAAGCAGAGATGCCACTTTCAGTATTGGCCCACATAGTTATAACCTTAACTGCCTGTTTGGTTCATACCACAACCAGCATACCAAAACTTAAATAGGATGTTTCCTTACTAGATAAGTCTGTAAATAATTGACTAGTACTTAACAAAATAACTATATAAAATGTGACAAAAAATGTTGTTGAAATTATCTCTGTACTCATGTATAATTTCTGGCTTAAAACAACTGCATCCACAATATGTTATAGAATACAATACACATATTGTGCTACATCTCTTTTGCAGACAATATTAATAAATCATTAATATTTGTTTTAGGTATGGCAAATCTCTGGAAATCAAGGAATGTAATTACCTTCCCCACAAGTATCAACATATCAGTATTAGTACATACAGTAATTCCCTTGTCAAGGTTACTGAAAATAGTACATTTGATTCTCAGTCTGGAATGGACCTAGTCTTTAAAAAGAATGGACGGAAGCTTTCTTCTCATTCTAAGGCAGACCAGTGGTTATTTGTCCTCATCACATTCACAGCACAGCTTCCACCAAGAAAAAGGTGCTGCTGCTACAGTCTTTATTCTATCAAAATCTGACAAAAAAAGGACAATATATCGGGGCATCTTTGTTCTTACAATTACATAAGGCCATTAGTGCATTCGGTCACACCATTCTTTTTCCGGTATCTCCCTCGGACATCTGATGATAGGCATGTGGCTGCTGTACCCCACCCATTATTAGGAGATTATACTTTGGTTTCATGAGCAGACAGTTGATCTGCTGTGGCGACCCCTAACCGGGAAAAGCCGAAAGAAGAAGAAGATACTTTGGTTTCATATCTGGTTTAATGACAGCTCAGTCTGACTTTCTTAAGATTTATTTTAAGAGGAAAAAAAGCAAATTATTGGTATTATTATTATTATTATCATTATTATCATTGGGCGGCCTTGGTGGTGCAGCGGTTTATATTGTCACCTCACAGCAAAAGGTTCTCCGGTTCGATCCTCGGCTGGGGTGCCTTTTGTGCGGAGTCTGCATGTCCTCCCTGTGATCACGTGGGTTTCCTCTGGGTGCTCCGGTTTCCTTCCACATCCCAAAGACATGCTGTAGGTGGATTGGACACTCTAAATTGGCCTTAGGTGTGAGTGTGTGCATGTGTGTGCCTTCTGTGGAAGGTTGGGTGCCAGGCTGGCAACTCGACACTGTAAAACTCCACTGCCAATCATGAGCAGACAGGTGATCCGCTGTGGTGACCCCTAACCAGGAAAAGCCGAAAGAAGAAGAAGAAGATTATTATTATCATTATTTGCAGTTGTTGGGTACAGATTGCTGGCCTGATCATAATTCATTTAGAAGTGGGGAGAGGATTAGAAAAAAACAGCCTTTAAAATAGACCTCAATACTATACTTTTACTATAAAGACAGACCTGTGTCTATTGCTGTCATATTCACATTCCCAGTCCTAACTGTGTTTTTATTCTTGGTGGATCATGAGCTGTCTGTCACTTATGCTAATTAAAATCAGCCACCCCCCCTTTCACACCTCATAGCTGTTCACTCCTATAACTACAGCACGGATCCTGCATTTATATATTTCCTTTTGTGTTTATTCACTTGATGGTTCTTTAATAGGAATCACTTCAGAGTTCAGTAGCTATCAACAAAGCATTATAATGTTCCCAACAGTGGGTGTTATATTGTCAGAGAAGCAGAAGAAAGGTCTTTTAGGTTAAAAATTAGGCTACATTCAAATTAAACATTTGACTGAATGTAGACTAAGGGTAGTAGGTCATGTTATAACTGATATTAAATAAGCCATGGAGTCATAAGGCCTGGGAATGAGAGACTTGGTTACACTGTGATAACTGTGGGCCACAGGCATGGTTGCTGGACTTGAGGTGGGAATGTGGATGTGAGAAATGTGTAAGAATAGGGACAGAACTGAGACGCCATTTAGTTCAAGATCATGTGTGTGAAGGAAAGTTAGACTGGGCAGAGGGCAGGATATTAGGAGAAAGACATGGGTCAAGAGAATTAGAGCAGAAGCAAAGAGGACCTGAAGACAGAGGGTGGAGAGGATGGGGAAGCTGGTAAAGAAACGATAAGCGGGAACTCAGCTTGGAGAAACTGGCAAGGGCCTGATATATAATGAAAGGCATCACAGGAATGGGATCAGACCAATGGCAGCAGCAACAATTAGCTTGAAGTAGCTGCATGGTGCAGAGGAATAAAGACCTTAATGCACCCCAGATGACCTATGTTTGTTTAGTGACATGAGCGCTGGAGAAATCACAGTAGGGGATGAGAGTGGTTGGTTGATGTCAGCTCACCATGTCTTGGGGGAGGGATGCAGCCTAGGCTTGGTGCAATAAACAACATACAAGCCTGACACACTCCATACTGCATAAGGAATAAAATGCTCAATCTGGAGGTTGTGCATGCATGGAAATGACCATGCCTTTCATGTGGACAGTGATCGAGGAGCTGCTAAGGCTGACACAAGGGGGCTGGAGTTAGGACAGATGACCTGCCAGGAGTGTGATGTTCATTTAATGTCCTCCACCTCCTCATTAGTGCAAGATGTGGGCCAGGTTGAGCCTAGAGGAGACAAAAGCAGGCCCAGTAGACCCATTGAAGGAGGAGAGTCACTGGTGGCTTCTGATGAGAAGCTGCAGGGAGGGAACAAATGTGAAAGTAACAATAACAAAACAGCTGAGGAAGCCTAAGAAGAGTACAGGAGGTGTGGGGAAAAGAATCTGAGTAGCAGGGTGATGGAGAACACTTAGAAAGATGGCAGCATAAGTGGGGGTAAAGTAACTGCTGTGGAAAAGTAAATGAATGCTAAGGGTAGTTGATTGCAATAGAAATAGCAGGTAAGGAGAGTAACAGGAGGACAGGAAAGAGGGTTTGGTGAGTGAAGATTCATTAACTAAGGTGGCTAAGAATCTTTGTAAATAAGAGAGAAGTGACTTCAGTATCACCTGTTAGATACAACAGCTCTATGACCATTTCACTCTTTCATGCCTGTGGGATGAATGTCATGCTTACAGAAACTGCATTATCATTTAGGTGTGTGATCTGGGATATTTAAACAATTAAAGTATTGTTTCCCAAGCCTGCCCAGTGATACCTTAGGGGATGGAAGTGCAATGCCACTGCATAAGACTGTCACTCATTTATGTGAATACTGTAACCAAAAAGAATGCCTCTCCAGCTTGAGTAAAACACAGCCTGAACCAAGGATCTCAAGCAGAGGGCATGCTCCTAGGCTTGCGATCCTCCTGTACCACCTGGACAGAAGTAAGTAACCTCAGTCCCACCATTCTTTTGCCACCTCCAACTGGCTCCCTCAGACACAAGACCACTAATTAATTCCCATGTCATCTGTATTGGCTGCAGAGCTCCACCCCTTTACTCCACAGGGCCACATGGTATTGGCATAGTTATGAGAAAATTGTTATACGTCACTATGGCAGCTTTATTATTATTGCTCTAGAACTTCTCAGGATATCTTCAGAATGAATGAATTTGTTAAGCAGCAAAAATGTTCAGGAAACTGTTAAAATAATACAGAATTCTAAGTATATGGCAAACTGAGTGGAACTAGTGAGTACAGCTGGCAGAAACTTTTAGATCTCAGACATAAGGTGGCTAGAATCTATACAATAATCTGCAAGACGTAATGTTTTTCTATACTCTTGCTCAGCTTTTTTAATTATTTATGAAGGGAATCTACAAAAAAAAAAAACTTTCTGACATATCTTGGACTCTGTAAGCATCTTGCTTTCTGAAAATTTACAGTGCTTAACAAAAATCAAGTGAATTATTTTTACAGAGTAAAATATTCAATTCATTTTCTTTTTACTATGCTAATCATAGCTTCTTCATTAAAATTAAAATGTATTTTATATCTGTTGCAAGAATGTAATAGTTACATGTATGTATATACACTGCACACCACCACACAGTCTATTACTATTTGTGAATCCACCAGCGCAGTACATTGCAAATATTTCCAGATGTAAAAAACTGAGTGGATATGCTGTTAGTTTTCTTGTTGCTGTCAATCGTGAGGGAGATCTTGCTTCATAATTTGCATTTTTAGACTGTAATTTATTGTTACTTTAGTATACTGTGAAGGCTTTCAACCCTTTGCCATTAAAGTAAAAAAAAAAACAAGAAATATCCCTTTCCATTTTGGCTGCAATGTTTTGTTGAATAACTATGTAATTTTGTTCCAACTATTTGTTTATTGATGGAGGAATTCAGTTAATTAAAACAAGTACTTTTTCAGTTATACTCTGTACCTTGAGTGGGCTGAAACAATGGTAGTCACTTATAAGTGAGATTACAGTTTTGATATTCTGCATCTTGACTGTTTGCAGAGTACTTCTAATTATAAACAGTGCAACTAGAAAGTTTGGAAAATATAATGAAAAACACACACACACACATATATATATATATATATATATATATATATATATATATATATATATATATATATATGTGTGTGTATGTGTAAAACACAACAGTTTTACAGATGGCCCATTCTCTAAGTGCAATAACATTCTCTAAGCACAATAACATTCTCTAAGCACAATAATGCTCTCCAGGGTGTGTGTTAATGTGTAATTAATGCTGTTTCCTGAACACCAGCTCTAACAGCAATGCATGGTGGGTGCACAGTAATTTCAAATGTTATCAATCATCTTGTTACATACTGAATAAAAAAAATTGCAATACATACCACACGTATCAAAATCCTTGATTTAAAATAATTTTTAGTTTTTTTTTTCACTAGTTTTACATTTTACACCTGCTAGAACGTTTGTGAATGTTTCCATGAAAGAGCACACTGTTATGAATTATAAATGTTATAAAATATAACTATTTCAATATCTAAATTTGTATCTGACATTACCAGAAGCAAATACATCTCTATGTTGTCACCATGTAACAATTTCCCTTTCTCAAAGCTTTGCTTCTCACTCCTTGTCTGGCTGCTTGTCAATGTCTCTCTCCCTCTCTCCTTCTTTATTACCAGGCAGACTGCCATCCTGTTTAATATCACATCCTCTCCATCTTTCTTCTCTTTATTTTTTTTTGTCTTTCAGTTTTCAGCTTAAATTATTTTCCTTATCGTCCTATTTATGTTTTCTACATTCCTTAATTCTTTCTCTGTTCCTCCCACATTCCCTTATTTATTGTTACATGTGCCTGTCACTATTCATTGCTATATTACTTTCTGTCTTTATTTATCTTTATTTTAGTAAATCACATGAGTTACATACCTTTGTCAAGTGGATGACAGTTTATAACCAGCAGAGCTGCAACCAGAACCACTGCAATTGTCAGAAGTGTCTGAGCCGTCATGGTTTTGATGAGGTTTGTTGTTTCCAGATACATATGCTACTAAATGTTTCAGTGCTGATAGTTTAATGCTGGGTAGGAACAACAGTTAGCATTTATATATTCTTCCTCACAGAAAGCTACTCTACTCATTACAAAAGAGTATCACATTTTTTAGTAAACATGTCTTAAGTTACTTCTCCAGACATCACCCTAAACTTTACAAAAAGAAGAAATTCAAAGTACAGTAACACAGTTTGAACAAATGGTGTCTTTCTTCCTTTTCACCACTTTTTTCATGTCCTTTTGAATGTATTGAATAGCAAAGGGGAAGTGATATAAGTTTTGTGAAACCAAATACGTTTCTCCTGGAATCGGGATGTATAATCTTAATTGACAATAGCAGTGGCGGCTGGTGACTTCAAATCAAAGGGGGGCTGCAGGAGACAGCTGGATGGGTGTGGCCAACAAGATGGGGTGTGGCCAACAAGACAGGGTGTGGCCAACAAGACGGGGTGGCTATGGTGCAATGGGATCAATGCTTCACATACTTATTTACATGAAATAAATGCTCAGTCAGTATGGCACATGCTGAATAGTCTACACAGCACACATTGTTACATACACACATTGGTTTGAACACTTACCTAAAAGTCACAACAAACAAAAACACTGGCCCATGTACTTTGGGACTAAAGAGGCATGTCTCTATGCCTTAAACTTAATATAAACTATCTTTTAGGTCATGCAAACTCAGAGAAAATGTAGACAGTTGAAAAAAAATCAGACCCTAAAGAAGGATACAGTCTGTGACCTTGGTAATGACAATGTATTGTCAGTGAGAGGGAGAGTTGTGCACAGCATATCCAAATGAACTCCTTGGATGACCACAGAAAGACAGAAAGTAAATATATGAGTTCCATAAATGAAAGGCTGGCAGAAGTGACTGTTTGAAGAAAACTTATTTTTCCACTTCGCACACCCTGATGTTGTTGCAGTCTTAAGCCCAGTGGCACCTGTAATGTGTGCAAAATCCCATCTCACTCCTCTCTTTATTCTTACATGTAATCACTTCATTATTATGATAAACTAGGGTTATCACCTGGCCCTCCTTATACAGGACAGTCCCTATTTGGGCAGTTGTGTTTGGTGGGAAAATACATAAAATTGGCAACGTCTAAAATGACAGGGCAAAAAACATTTATGAAGTTTTCAGTAATGGTGACACAAAAACATTATTTTGTATCTGAAACACCTTAGTATCATAGGAAACAACTGAAATCTCTACAGGACTGAGCAATTATTTTGGCAAAACGAAAGTCCAGTCATTCACAGTGGTTGTATGTTTTGTCATGAAAAATCTTACATTTCTTTAAAAAATATATCCCTGCCTAGACACTGTGAAATTCTTTGTTGACTGAAACTTAGTAAACTTTATGTACCCTTCCATTCATATATTCACAAGCACTAGTCTAGTTGCAAATTCCAATACTTAGAGCTTTAACCCCTTTGCCAGTGTACTTTTGAAGTGTTCAGTTAATAGAAGGACCTGGTATCATGCTACAAAGTAGCTATAAATGTAGAAAGTGTAACACAGATTACACAAACTACAAATAAATTGAAACACAGTTGAAACATTACCTCTCTGAACATCTTACATGCAAATGATAAATCACTGACCATATCATTTAGATGTTCATTCTTCCTTATTGTTTTTTACTGGCTACCCACTAAAATTCTCTGGCTAGCCTGTATAACTCAGTCCTTCCCCTTTATTCTGTTCTGTTTGACTTCCCCTCCAGTCATTCATATTCATGTTCCTCCATTTTAAACCCACATTACACTGCACACTCTTCCAACTTACTGGCCATTACTTTTTACCTTCACCATACCTTCCCTCTTCAAACTCTTTCTTACTTGTTTTACTCTTCACTTTACCCACCAATTGTTTTATACTCGGACCATATTTCTTGAAACATAACATTTCTAAGTTATAACCCCTAAGCCTTATGATTCTTGGCTTGAGTGCCTTCTGTGCAGAGAGTCTGCATATCCTCCCTGCATTTGTGTGGGTTTTCTCTGGGCACTGTGGTTTCCTCCCACGTTACAAAGACATGCATCTAGAGCATTTCTCCCCAGGCCTCTGCTTAAAATTGACTTTGTTCCAAGTCAGACTTTCCTGGTAAACAAATGTTAAATAAATTAAATACATTGTTAATATGTATATTTCATGCACAGCGTATGTAGAATAGCATGTTGTATAAAATACTGCTTTTATACCTACTTCACTTTACATATTGTATTTCTGTATTCTGCTTTTGCCTGTTTTATAATGAATGTTTTTGTTTAACAATACATATTTTATTTGTACTCAGCTTGCTATTACTGCTTTGTTAGTAACCCAGGCTGATCCTGAAATTGATCTTTCTTTGTCAGTGCTTTACTCCAGTAAACAAAAAAAATAAATAAATAACATTAAATAAATAAATAAATAAATAAATCACACATAATTTGCTTAAACATGGTATGAAATGTAAATATTTAGAAGTGTTTTGACAAAGTTGATTCATATTTGAAAATACCCATGAACATACTACACAGTATAATTGTCAAAAACTTGATAGATGACTGTCTAATTATCAGAGAAAATGTAATTCTTATTAAATAAAAATAATTTAACTATCTTTCAGAGGTTTAAGTTAGTATATTCAGAAAATGGAGGCTACACTCTCAGGACCAACATGACCCTAGTAACATTTAATATATAGCCTTATATACAAAGACACTTTGAAGAATATAGCTGCAGAAACTCTGAAGATGTCATAAACTCAATCAAGCCAAAACCACATGCAGACAACATTTCACACAGACCTTCCACATTAAATCACATACCCACAATCATCATAACATGAAGTAGAGCTTGTCCATAACAACAAAATATCTAGAAACTCAATCAAGTCAGAGACACTGATCTAGCATCCTCAAAAACATCTTAGTTATTGGTGACTACATTATGCATAAAACAGATGCATACATTAATAGATTGTAAATGGAGATCATGACAGTATTATACCCATGCCTACATTCAGCCAACATTAATGCCACCTCTGCGAGGTTAAGGAAAAATACATTTAATTACACAGTCGTTTTTTCACTTTGCAGTGAGCAATCTAGAAAAGCCTTCTGTATTAGATATTCAGCAGCATATATTGAGATTATCAGCTTGTCATGGATGGCCCACTAAAACAGTAACAGTTTACCACATAAGAAGACCCACATCAGATCTTGAAACTCACGTATATTACTGTGCACAAATACACACTCAATTTCTGAAATACACATACTTTTGGAGAGTTGTATTTTTAAAATACAAATGCTCACATTTAGTGGCATAAAATGCAATGGAAGTTTGACAACAATTTGTGGAAACATATATTGTGTTTGGTTTAACCAAGTAAGAGAGTCCTTATTTAATTTACTTACTTAATTCTGCAGCACGCACCCTGCACTTTCTTTCTTCTTCTATCTTCTTCACTCCAAAGTAAACGATAACCCGATAAAAAAAAAAAAAAATACAATGATGATCACAACTAATTTTGCCAAAAAAAGAATCGGATCCTAAACTAAACTGACTGATTCTCACTCTTCCCAGCTCATAAAGCCCGGGAAGAGAGCAACAACCAATCAGCAGCATTTAGGCTTAAGCAAAGCCCCTTTCAAGTCTATGCGGTTTGGAAAGACTTCTGGGCATCACAATGATGCCTTTTTTTTTTTTAATTTAATGATTAAATTAAAACACAGACAAGACCAAAAACAACTGAGGGGGCTGCAGTCCGGCAGTCCGATGCCACGAGCCGCCCTGCAATAAGGGCACATTATTCATCACTCAACTAATTAAAAATGACACTTTAGACAAATGCAGCATTTTCTCCCATTTTCTTGAAACAGTCAGCTAAAAGGAAAACTGTAAAAGACATGAACATGCTTCTGCACAACAGAAGTATGTAGACTTATAGTGAGTATAAGCCACAAATCTACCCACCTAAATTCAACCAGATCTGGTAACTGAAATCAGAGTAAGCATATCACAAAATTGCCTGATTTGCTTCTTGTCATTCAGCAAGAGCACACAACTGCATTCCACTTATTAAGAGTTTTTAAGAACTTTGCATATATACATATATTGTACATATGTGCATATATAAATGTGTATATATGTATATATATATATATATATATATATATATATATATATATATATATATATATATATATATATATATATATATATATATATATATATATATATATATGGTTTACTATCACAATGCCGACGTGCACTTGCACGGCTATGAAGTATTCGAACAACAGATGTTCGAATACTTCATATTTCGGCAGGTGATGTGAGCGAACGTTACCATTGCGAATGGACTGTGCATTCGCAATTCTAATGTTCGCTCATGTGAGGGGATCGTGGTACAGTGCGGTTAGGGAAATACATCCCTTTCCTCACTGTAGTGCGATCTCGGAGTTGGAATATTAAGTTGGGGGGGTGTGGGGGGCACAGCCCCCCACAGGGGGGTGCAGGGGGGCTTGCCCCCCTGCATAACTGTGTGTTTAGGCTAGTTAGGTAGGTAGTTACGGGACGGGTGGGAGTGCTGTGTATTGCCGAAAATGTCGCGAGCGACATTTTCGACAATACACAGCTGTTTTCGACTTTAGGACAATTCGGAAATGTTCATTTCCGATGTATAAATTCGAAAGTGCAGACAAGTTTTGTTCTGATTTTCGAATTTATGATAGTAAACCTATATATATATATATATATATATATATATATATATATATATATATATTCACATATAACTCATAGTACATCACAATTTCACTCTGGGAAACTAACCACTGAGCCAACATGGTGACCTTTGTCCTGTTCTCCAATGCAGTGCGATCTCAGAGTTGGTATATTTATGGGGTTGTGGGGGGCAAAGCCCCCATTAGTGGGTTTAGTTTGCTTAAGTTCATATTGTAGTCATTGGTGGCTCCGTGGTTAGTTTCCAGGAGTGAGACAGTGACGTTCCAGGAGTTAAGCATTCTAAAGTTTCAGCACTGTCATCTCGATGATTTGAAAGTTGACATTCCGGTATCTTTTATGGAAAGAAATGTATGAAATTAAAAGAGTCTCTTGACTAAACCTAGGTGCTTAAATGCATCTGTCAATCAACCTCTGCTTCCATTGCACTGGACTGAACATCTTCCACTCTTGCATTTGTTCCTTTTATAGTTTTTGTGAACACTGTGAATTACTTTTGTTAACTCCTCTGGACTGTCCCTATCTCTTGTTCAAGTGGAACTGAGGTTTGTAGAACCATCAACAGTACTCAGGCAGTACCTTCTATGTAGCACAACGGTACAGCAGTTTGCATTGTTGCCTCACGGTACTTTTTCCTCCAGTTCAGTTTATTTATTTATTTATTTATTTATTTATTTATTTTATTTTATTTTATTTTACATTTGTTCACCGGGAATGTCCAACTGGATACAAGTCCATTTTCAGTGGAGGCCCGGGGAGAAAAGCTCTAAGAGTACAATTTATTACGGACAAAAATGTAAATACATGACTTTGCCCTACAATATTTCTTAGTAGCTAGGGTACATTAATTTGTTACTATATACTATTAGCTTTTGAAGATATCACAAAGCATGACAATCTTGGAATAGTATGTTTTCAAGGCAAAGAAAATGAAGAAGAAAAGATCCATGAGAGTAGGTGTTTCTGGACATAGATGTGAAGGACATCAATATGATATGAGATTTGATTTACGAGTCAGGATACGTATACTTGGTACTATAGGTATTACCTTTAGGAGACAGTGGAAAGAACAACATTCCTTTGGTAGTTGACACTAACTACTAGGCAGTCAGGATCTGCAATTGTTTAATAGTGTTAAGTGGGTACAGAGGTCTGAAATGGTGGTTTGACAGTTTTAATTAAGTAAGATGAAATTTCAGAAATTACATATTAGCAGGGGGATGCAAGAGCATAGTCTGTTATTCATGAAGTGAGCTTTGACTAGGTTTCTGAACTGGTTGGAGATTTGCCTTCGGTTATGTGGACAGGAAGGGAGTTCCATGTTTTTGATATATAGTGGCTGTAGACAGACTTACCCATCGCATTGTTATATTTAGTTACTTTGAGGAGGTTCTGTGTGCTAGACCTTAAGGTTCGGGTAATGGCATAGGGTTGAAGGAGATTTTGTAGGGATGGGGTGTTATCAGGGTAGTTTATTATTTTATGGGCTAATGCTAGTTGATTGAGTTGGAGTAGTAGTGATAATTCTAGCCAGTTGAGTTTTTTTTAGGCAGTCACAGTGGTGCATTCAAATGGGTGAGGTTGTAGCGAATTTAGCTATCTTATTGTAACAGCTATCAAGTTTGTTTAGGTCAGATTTGCAGATATTTGTAAGTATGGGGGAGACATACAATAAGGTGGATAAAAGGTGAGTTCTGGCAATTGCAAGTTTGGAGTGGTCAGTGAGAAATTTTTTATTGCAATAGAGTAGACCCAGTTTTTCATGTACTTTGTTATGGTTGTGGAAATATGTATGTCAAATCTAAGGTGATTATCTATTTCTATCCCTAGCAGCTTGGTATGATTGGTGGGGGTGATTGTAGTATTTTTATTAGAGGAGATGATGAAACTATTGGAGGGAGGTGGGAGCTAAAGAGTAGTAGTTTTGCCTTACCTGGGTTCAGAATGAGGTTTTGTTTGGCAATCCAATTTTCTGCAAGGGAAAAGCATTATTTTGTTTGGGAGTGAAGAATGTCAATTGTTTTGGCTGTGCATATTATGGTAGTATAGCATACTGTACTATTGAAGCTTTGGGAATATTGGATGGGAGCTGGTTTGTGAAGAGGGTAAAAAGGAGTGATCCTAGGATGGAGCCTTGGGGTATCTCTAGGGAGACTGGTAGGGAGGGGGAGAGTTGGTTTTGCCACATTACAGCTTGTTGCCTTCCCTCTATGTAGTTTTTAAACCAGGAGATGGCAGGGAGGGTAAGGCTTAGAGTGGATAGTGAGTGAAGGAGCTTTGTATGGTTAACCATATCAAATGCTTTGGACAAGTCTAGGAATGTGGTGGATACAAAGAGTCCATTGTTTCTGTAGTTGTTGATGATATTGGTAAATATAGTAAGTGCAGTGCTGGTGCTGTGGAAGGGTCTAAAGCCATGTTGTTGTGTTGCTAGAAGTTTATCTAGGAGATATTGCATTAGTTGCTTGGAGTCTATATTATAAACCCGAAAACCCTTCTGAGCGAATACTACAACAGTGACACATATAGCCCAAACCACAAATATGCTGAAACCCCTAAACCGTGAAATTTAAAATCTAGAATCATCATAGTCGGCCATCCCCACAGTGCGCTACATACTATGTACCCAAACATAATAAATAAACCACAAACATACACTAACCAAACCCTACTTTTAACCCTACACTAAACCTTACATACATTAGTATCTATGCACTTACCTTAATCCGCACCCTAACTCTAAGGTCCATAACTATTGCACACTTACCCTACAGAGATATACCCAAACAAAACAAATAATCCACACACATACGCTTAACAATACCCTACTTCTAACCCTACACTAAACCTTACATACATTACCTATCTATACACTTACCTTAACCCACACCCTAACCCTAATGTCCGTGACAATCGCACACTTACCCTACGCAGATGTACCCAAACAAAACAAATAATCCACACACATACACTTAACAAAACCCTACTTCTAACCCTACACTAAACCTTACATACATTACCTATCTATGCACTTATCTTAACCTGCACCCTAACCTTAAGGTCTGTAACTATCACACACTTACCTTATGGAGCTATACCGCAGACGGGCCAACCATAACAAATCGACATTTCAACTTTTGTGGTTTTGGACGTTCGCCGTTTCCTTCGTTTGCACATGTGTCACTCTTTACAGATTCGCTCAAATGGATCTTCGGTCTGCTACTATAAACCCAGTTGCTTGTGTATTACTCTCTCTAAAATTTTAGATAATGGGGATAGTATGGCTATAGGGCGGTAGTTATTGAGCTCAAGGGAGGTACTCCCTTTATGTAGTGGGATGATATGTGATATTTTCCATAACTGTGGTACTGTACACTCGGAGATAGATCTGTTTATTAAGATGGAGATGGGATATGTGATGGCTTCTGTGGCTATTTGGGGGTATTCAGCGGATAATTTATCGGTGGCTAGAGAAGTTGGTTTGAGTTTCAGGAGTAGTTTTTCAATGGACTTTGGTTCTGGGTGGAAGCTAAAGTTGGGGCAGTTGTTTATTGTGACATGTGGGGGTGTATCTGCAGGGGTGGGGATATTGTTTTGGGGTTGGTTATTTGCAAGGGCTTGGATAGTTTCTGTAAATAATTTGTTGAATTGTGTTGGGATATTGTCTTGGTTATTTTCAGTTTTTGGAGTAGGGGTTGTTGTTTTTCCTGGTTGTAGAACAGAGTTAATTGCTGCCCAGAATTTTTGTGGGTTTTCCCTGTGTTTATCCTGTAATTCTTGGTAATAGGATGTTTTATCTGTTTTGGTAAGTTGTTTGGCTTTGTTACGTAGTTCAAGGTATAGTAGTTTGCCAGATTGGGATTTACTATTACGATAGTTAGTCCAGGCTTTGTTCCTTTGCTTGAGGAAGGTTTTAGTATCTGGGGTTAGCCAGGGGGCATATTTAGTTTCAATTCTTGTTGTTCTGGGGAGGCATGATGGTTAAGGGTATTTAATAAGGTTGTGTTGAAGTATAATACTGCTTCGTCAAGAGGTAGGTTTTTCAGGGGGGTCCAGTTGCATCTTTTTAGGTCATTTGTAAAATTCGATCAGTTAAAGTGTTTTTGTTTCTAATTAGGCATGTAGATATTTGGGTTAGTTGTGGTATTTTTGATCTGAGTAGAAATATGGCTTGGTGGTCACTCAGGGTGTCTGGTAGATGCCCTGCTAGGGGTATCAGTGAGGAGTGGGATACTAGTATCCAGTCTAGTATGGATTGATGTTTGGTTCTTTTGTCTGTTCTAGTGGGGGAGGTGATGAGTTGGGTTAGGCCATGTAGGTTAATATGAGGGAGTGGGTTTTGACTGAAGAAGTTCTGCTAGTCAATATTAAGATCCCCTAATACTATGCTTTCTTGGGGGAGGGAGTCAGATATCCATTCTAGTAGGCTTTCTGTAATGGATATATTATTACCTGGCGGGATGTAGTAACCTGTGATGTTGATGTGTTTATTTGCATTCAGTTTTAGTTTAGTTAGGGTGAATTCTACTTTATCAAGGTTTGGGGTTTTTATGTCTAGTTTCTCAAGGATGAGGTGAGTTTTGTAGAGTATTGCAACACCCCCACCTTTTTTTCCTATTCTGGTACTCCGAATTATATTGTAGTCTGGTGCAGTAATCACATTGTTGTGGTTTCCTGGTTTAAGCCAAGTTTCAGTTAGTATTGCAATTTCAGGTTGATAAAAGGAGAGTAGTGCATGAAGGTCATGGACTTTGTTTAAGATACTTCTGACATTTACATTTATAATGCGAAGGAAGTCTTTGTTTCAGTGGAGTAGGGTATTATTTAGGTTGTGGTTTGGGGTTCCTAGGTTTAGTGGGCCTGAGTTTGGGTGTATGTCACCACAGCATATGAGTTGGGCTCTAAGGTAAAAATAGAGTTTGAGTAGTTTATGTTGGGTCTTCTAGTACTTTAGAGTAATTTGGGATTGGTAATGTGATGGTTGTATTCTATGTGCAATGTGGTTGATAAAGGAGGTTTGATAGAGATATGGGGCTAAATGAGTGAGAGGGTGAGTGTTAGTAATGTTAGTGGAGGTCGTTTTTCTTGGTATATAGATGTAATTAAACATTGTTTGATATGTGGTGATGGAGGTTAACAGTGAGAGGATTGTTATGCATAATAGCAATATTAAGAGGTGTATGTATGTGGGTTTGGGTAGTGTAGTCATGGTATGGTTTGGTTTGACTAGTTAGATGATTGAGAGGTTAGCTTAGGGAGGGATAGGTGTGATGGATGATGATTGGGTCTGGCTGTGTTTGTAAGATGATTATGTGGTCTGATGTGATAGGCTGGAGGTGTGTGATGCAGGTGGGTGTGGCTTTGTATGGGTGTGGTGTGTAGGTATAAAGGTAATTGATGTGGAGGTGGAAATGGGGGTAGGGTAGGGAAGCGGAGTGAACCCGAGCATAGCGAGGGTGAATGGAGATGGTTTGCCCCCATTGGAGAAAGCTAGAGTGATGCAAAAAACAATCAGGTAGGCAGGCTACAACACCTAGTAATGTATAACAGGTAGGCTGGTGTTGTTTACTGAAAAGTACAGTGCTACTATATAGAATGGAAGGACTGCTGGGGAGAGTATTGTCCCCTAAGGTTGGGGTAAAAGAGTATGTGAAGGTATGGCTTCGACTACTATGCAGTTATGTTTAATAACAGAGGAAGGGTGATATACAGAGAACTAGGGTGGGCTTATTCTGCCATCTAGTGAAATTTGAGGGGAACAGCAGCAGAGAGTATAGTTATAGGGTTAGAGTGCCTGAAGTCTACAGGGTGGGAGACGACCTCAGGGCAGTCAGTCTGCATGTGTGCTAGCCCTTATAATGAATTACACAGCATGAATATTGTTTTCTATTTTCTATTCTTTCTATTTTAAATTGTTAAAAGCGCTAAGCAATCACCTACACTACACACAACAGAGAGTCTTGTAGTTTCCCTCAGCTGGTGGGACCTCAGGGTAACTTATAGTCCACAAATGGAGGAGTAAAGCTCAGAGCAGTGGGAGGGCAGTCCTTTAGAAGCAGGGTAATTCAAGTTGTAAAACAGGACACAAAACCACAGTAAATAATAAGAAGACAGTTTGTTGGGGTCAAATAAGAGTAGCAGATTAATGGAGAAAGAGCTGATAGTAGGAGATTAATGGAGATTAATGGATGGATCAGTTTTGATCTGGTATAATTCATCAATGATACCATCCATCAAGAATCAAACAATAGACAACTAACACATCACATTTCAGCAGTTCTATCAGACTCATCAAACAGCCTAAAAACAAAACAAAACAGAAAAAAATAGAGTTCTAGCAGAGGACAGGCGCCTTTTGTACCCCCATATCCCTGAAATGTTTCATATACTATGTGATTCCACAACGGTGGAGAAAAAGACAAATTCCCTTAACCCACTGTCTGACAAGCTCACATAAAAAACACACTGTGCCACTAGTTAACAGTGTATGTGAACAGAAAATATTTTTTCATTTATACTGCTAAAGGTAAACTGCAGCAAATGAAGGAACAAACTTCAACAAAATGCTTCAAAGCTTTATTTTGACAGTGATTCAATATAACAAATGACTCACTTCAGTTCTTGGCTGAGGTGTCTTTCTAGTGAAGTCTGAACATCATTGCTGTATTCCTTTTGGGGGTTTGCAGTCCGTAAGTAAATTTCCAATTTTCCAAATTTCCTCACAAGCAATATAAGAAGAAATGCATATATATATATATATATATATATATATATATATATATATATATATATATATATATATATATATATATATATATATATATATATATATATATATATATATATATATATATATATATATATATATATATATATATAAACATTGTTTCCAAATTTATTTTACACTTACTGCCAATGAAGGCAATTCCTACCAACAACTAACTATGAACATTTAAAAGTCATGATATTTGCTAACCGCAGTCAGCAGACACTGTGTAAAGCACCTGACTGAAAACCTTTTTCTACATGGAGTCACCATGCACCACTAATGCATGTACATAAATGACAGTAGCATTTTAGAAATATATAACAATATGCAGTCAGCTATTGCAACTTGTCTGGTTAGTACAATCCTGGGATTCCTCAGTCACCTTCTCATAATCACTGTCTTCTGTCTAGTAAAAGGCATATATCCGTTTAGCAGACTGGCACAGAAGTGTAATTCTGCAACACAAAAAATGCTGCAATGTGCTCCATACCAGACAAATGCAGTAAACATTTGTGTGCAATGATCATATTTTCCTCTTGTTTAAGGGTAATCATTGGTGATGTCTTCTGGCTTTTCCTGGTTAAGGGTCACTGCAGTGGATCACCTGTCTGCTCATGAGTGGCAGTAGAGTTTTACGGTGCCAAATTGCCAGCCTGGCACCCGACCTTCCATGGAAGGCACACACATGCATGCAGTCACACCTAGGGCCAATTTAGAGTGTCCAATCCACCTACAGCATGTCTTTGGGAGGAAACCGGAGCACCCAGAGGAAACCCACACAACCACAGGGAGAATATGCAGACTCCACACAGAAGGCATCCCAGCCAAGGATTGAACTGTAGAACGTCTTGCTGTGAGGTGACAACGCTAACTGCTGCACCACCGTGGCCACCCAATATCACTAAATAATGACAGGGAGCATGTTTAGACAGTTATATTTGCAGACAATTTCTTAACTATATTTTTGGCAATGACTGGTGATTGATATCATTAAATGATGACAGACATTTGAGTTTCAGACTTTATATCCTTCAGAGAATGAATGCTATATGGAAATCTGGTTATTCTAGCAGATGTCAAAGTTTACAATAGCAATAATTAAAATCTACCCCTGACTTTGGACCTTTATTTTCCCCATTAGTTTTGGCTTTGTGTACATTTCTTGTCCTGAGATGTAGATAGGAATGTGAACTGCATTATATTTCTACTGATTTTACGGAAGCATATTTAGATATACTTAATTCAGTTGTTTATTGAAATGTTGGCACTCAAAATGCTGGGTGTCAAAAAGCAGAACAGAGAAAGGCTGAAAACCAAGAGAAGAATAAATCTCGAAAATCACTCTTTTCCGTTAAAATTCATTTGCAGGTAGAGCAAGACCCCCTGCACCCTACATATGGGGGCAAGCCCCCTACAGCCACTGTATATATATCTATCTATCTATATATATATATATATATATATATATATATATATATATATATATATATATATATATATATATATATATATATATATATATATATATATATATATATATCAACTCCAAGATCACCATACCTCTGAGAAAAGGGAATATTCTGAGAAATGGCATCTCAGACTTAATATATGCAAGTCCAATGTCTTGGACATTTAGTCTCCACATTTTGGGACTTGCTCTTGAGCATCCTGACAAAAAATACTATACACTAATTTCATATGAATGTATTATGCAGAGTATTTGCTCTGGCTCAAAGAGGCCTTGTGCCTTACTTTATGCATGATGTTGATGCACAGTTAGAATACATGTCTAGCATGGCTAATACAAACCTGATGACATGCACCTTACTCAAATCAGTCACAGTCTGAATGCCTATTCCTGCTCATTCATGCTCTGGAGGTGTTTTTTTTCATATAAGCCTAATTGACTTAATCTGGTGTATCTTGCTCTAAGTCCAAAAGACTTGCTCTTGGTGTCAGTGACTATTTCTGGTATATGCCTGCTTTATAGATAAACCTTACCAGAATAAATCACTTACACTGAGAGCAAATCTTTCAGAATTTTGATGTATATGTTGTATTCTCTTATGGCTTGAACACAGACTGAAAAGAGTCCTATACCATTTTTTAAACACAGTTAAACTTAAACACATAAATAAATACACACACAAATGCCTTACTAAAAGGGTTCTAGGCGTAAACAACATGTCCTGCATGGACTGACTCAAAGCCCTGCTACTATACTCAGTATTCTGCAGACTACTAGGAGGTGACCTGTTTCTGGCATATGAGGCATCCTTCAACCAATTATTGATTGATTTACTGCATATCAGAAAGTCAAGTGGCATCAGAAATGCATGGTCGAGGGATCTAAACCTCTTCTGCGACATCAACAGAACAGTTTGGAGAGACATGTATATCTCACTGAGGATACCACTGTTCTGGAACAGACTGCCCGTCCACATTAAACAAAGAACACCCTTGTCCATATTCAAGTGCAACTTGGATCTATGGATGAGAAACAAAAAATTTACATCAGGACTCAAGGACTGCCACAATATTACTATTAATGAACAGAAGCATTTCTCAAGTGCCTTACTCCATACATGGGTCCACCCAAATTATCTTTGGTATGATCCCAGTTATTCCTATTACTGGTAATATATAATTAGCAAGCATGGGATGAATAAGGCCAGTCTCTACCCAAATGGGATAGGTTAATTTGAGCACAGAAAGGGAAACTGGCTAGGCTTAAAATGGCCAACAAGAGCAGCTAGCCTAGTGGATAAGGCCAATCTCTAACCAAATGGGATAGGCTAATTTGAGCATAAAAAGTGAAATAGGCTAGGACAACAAGAACAGCTAGCAGTGCTTACCTTTGAACCTATGAACCTCTAATGAGCACCACAAAAGGCTTTGGCACATGACGACCCTGAATTGGAGTAAATGTAATCAGAAAATGATTGGAATTTAGCAAAATGGTTAAGGTCTTTACCTTAGAAGTACAAAGTTTGATTCTGTCTTCTAGTATTGGCTAGGCTTGTAATAGTCTGCTGACTGACAGCCTAGTATTTGCCTATGAACCTATAATGAGTAACTTCTTGCCTTGTACCTGCAATGTCTATTCCTCTGCATATTAATACTATCTCTGCCTTTTTTCTGCTCTATCATATTGACTATTTATCTATAGATTGTCTGATAGAAGCAGCCTAATTCCATGTCTACATCGGTTGCTGATGGTGTTTTCTCTCTAACTATATACTACAAATCTACAAGTGCATTTTCCCAGATACTATTTTCATTTGTGGTTAATTTTACAAATTTTACAAAATCCCTTTCCCCTCAGCTATTTTGCATTTAGTAGTAACAGCATAAGAAATACATACTTTTCTTTCCAAACCTTCTGCAATGTTGTTTCTGGAGACACTGAAAAGGAACATTCATAGAATTAGCACCCTTAGCACACTGATGGTCTGAACAGACTCAGTTTACAATGCCCCTCTTTGACCTTTTGTCTAACCAGGCTTTAATCCTTGTAACCATTCTTCAACCCTCCTACATTATATCTATCCGGTACTAGTATGACTACTTGGTCAAAAATACTGTACCATAGTCTCCTCAACTTTACATTGTTATGAAAGTTCAATATACCACTGTCTTACTATTACAAAACACTAAGGAAATGTAGGAATAATGAGTCCTTTTGATTGAACCCCCCCCCCCAAATATCTGCATTACTGATATTGTTAGCCATGGTTATTATTATTATTATTATGATTATTATTATTATTATTATTACTTTAGCTGTTATTGATCTTGTTGGCATTAAGCACTGAAACCATAGTGCCTTTGTCACTAATCCCATGGTTGTATTTATTAATTCTGACTTCATATATGGCTATGTAATAATCTTACTATTTCCAGGCACATCAGGTAATAGTAAGTAACAAAAATACTGAAAATGGAGGGCATGAAAGCATGCCATTTAAAATATGTGTCCTGGCTTCAACAACAGGCATGCATTTAAGGTTTGTTTTCCCAGTAAAGAGGCCTCTGGTATGTTCAGAAACAAACATGAGCCTGAAACACAGGGCCCCATCTACTAAAAATCTGCCTAATATCTTAAGTGAGTATATGTCTTCAGGACAGACCAGAAAGTGCAATCAAGAAATAAAATCTTTGAGCCAATACATGACTCTGTATACCATTCTGCTTCTTGGACATTAAGGTATCAAGTGGTCAGTAAGGAGTAATTAACTCACAGCATGTAAAGAAAGTGATATCTGCAGTTTCTTACTCTTTCTGGATGTGCAATTAATCAAAGAGATAATGTATTGTAAGATAAACAGCTAAGGCAAAGGCTGGATTTCATCAACTGCAGAGACAGAACAAAGAAATTCCAAAAATCCTCTATGTCCTAGAAAGCAATATAGTGCATTGGAAATTAACTCAGTCGGCCATTTTGGTTCAGTCAGACATTTTGTTAGTCAGGCAGACTCAAACTTGGAGAATAGTCAGAGTCTTGAGACTTCTGCAGACTTTCAGATTTCATTTATGCTTCTAGTTCCAATAATACTTGGAATTCTACTGGGTGCCAGCAAAGACTACTCTATCACTATACTCACTGGAAAATGAACCCAAGATTGTGATGTTGCATCTTATCTTTAACTCAAAATGGTAAATCTAAAAGATGGATCCATTGTCAGTGAGGGAAAGTGGAGTGACTTGGACTATAGCCTACAAGAGAAGTCAGCATTCATGTACAAGGGATCATCATCAGTTATGCGGATCTCCCAAAGAGAGAGTGGACAGAGTTGCAGAAGTATTTCACAGTAACCATCAATGACCAAAAGAGATGGCCTCTTGTTTGTTTGCAGGTCTTGTCATACTGCCAGGAAGTGATGTAAGTTATTTGAAGTTTTTCTGACTTTCATGCTGTACAGCAAGTGCATTTTTATTGATTAATGCCTGCTCAAAATGAAGTTAATAATTTCTTATACACTAATACATTCTGTTTTATACAAAATTCAATTTGCTGCATGTCAGCTGTTTCAATTTGGGCTTATTTGCAGCCTAGAACAATATGTTTTGGAAAGGGGACGAATTAGTGTTGAGACCAGCTTATTCCCACTCACAGACAAATGCATTGGTTATAATATAAAGTGTTACATTCCAGCCTAATTGTTCTGACAGGTATACTTTATTAGTCTAAACACTCATTTTGAGCTACCTTTGAATAATTTCTCATATCACCGTATAGAGCATATCATGATTATAATATGTTTTTATGCTGACTATTCACATGTATTTTTTCAATGTTTTTGTTTTCTCACTATTATGTGCTTAAACAATCTTTTTTTTCTCATTGTATGCCGAAATAATTCATTACACTATGCATGTATATTACTTTTTCTCTGTATCATGTTGAGCTTTTTCCTCCATGCTATAACTGAAAATGCGTTTTCTGTTTAGTTGGACTTTCCTGGTCAACAAAAGCAATAAATATATAAAGAAATCCATTGAAAGTTCGTCTAGTTTGTGTGGTTAGTTCTGCATCTGACACTTGCTGGCCTCTAAACCACATCTACAGTCATGTTCTAGTTCACTACCTAGTTTACCCAATGAAGGCCTTTCATTACATTTGTCTGGCATAATCTTGTTGATGGTTTGCCATGGATCCACAGGTCTGGTGACAAGCTGGTATCTAGACTTACCAAAATTCTCTTCATAAACAAAGTTTATATAATTTTTACCTTCAGTGGAGGAAAATGGCAGATCAATAGTTTTTATCCTTTTTTTCAGTCTCGCAAATATCTTTAGTCATCTAAGATTTACTGAAAAGTTGCATTTGAGGTTATTGCTGTTTTATTTTGAAGTCACACGAGTCACTAAACAACCAGGCAAATGGCTAATGATTTTATTATTCCAGACCTCTACTGTTCAAATTTATACCTTATGTAGTTTGAAACTCAAAGCCACTCATGTGTCTACTTGGGTGGGACATGCAGTACAAGATTAATAAAGGGTTATGGAATATCTGCCTACACATATTCACTAAAACAGAAAAAAAACACTCCTCCAGTTTTAGTAATGTATATTCTGCTTTAAGCTTCTAAGCAAAACACACACACACACACACACACACACACACACACACACACACACACACACACACACACACATACACATACACACAAAAAACATACGATACAAACAGAACAGAATGAGTTGCCATATAGATTTAGGTACTTAAATAGTCTATTTTGGGGTCCAAGAAGGTCTATTTTCCCAAGTAAGCTCTATCATCAATCCAAAAGAATGTTTAAAGTGTTCTCTTACATATATTCTAAGTCACAAGGGCCCCATGCATTAAAGAATAATTATACTTCAGTAACCTTTTCAAATGTGTCTGTTAAATGCATATTTTTGGTAATTCCAGCACACAGGTATAAACATTATCAGATTGTAATGTTAGTTTGCAATAATAGACACAGCAAGATATGTATTTGTATAAATGGGCATGTGTAAATCAATAAAATAATGCAAGAACTACATACATTTCAATCTAAGTGGGGGGGGTGATGTTTACAAATTAGAAAACATGCAGTACAGGTGGCTTGAGCTTCTAATAACATTTTGGGTAGTATTATTAACATTTCTGGCATGCAAAGAGATTACCATTTAAAGCATCATTGTTTTAGTAAATTAGAGCTGCATACAATGCTGCCAAGGTACTCAGTGCAGTCACTTTGGTAACTTGTGCCAACATGAAAACATTCTGATAGGCTAGGAGGTGCTGGGACTGAGGGTGGCTGACATTGCTTACTTTGATTGGGACTGTACACTCTGTGTGTGTCTACAAAAAAAAAAAGACAAAAAAAAAAAAACAAATAAGTCTTTGTATTTTACTGGAGGACTCACCATGATGCATTGCTACACAGCTGAGCATGTGCCCTAGTGTGCCTTTGTTTAATTTCTCCAGACAGTCAGATTTTTTAAAATACTGTGTTAATACCTAAGTCAGAACATAATTAAAGTTAATAACATCAGGTTTGCTTCAATCTTTGATGTTTGCCAAGAGCTTTCTTATCAGAACCCTGCAATGTATCCAGTCTGCCTTACTGTAGTACCATCCATGCTCTTTCTTTATATCATAACATTAGCTCCTGGTCCAAAGTATGTACACCATACACATAGTCATAACAAGTATAGAATATTGCCTGACAGATCATAATCTTACAAATCACTCAGAAAGATCAAATGCAGCCAGTGCCAGTATTTGCAAATTTCAGCACTGCATCCCTTAACTCATTCACATCTGTAGTGCTGCTTGTGCTTTAGGTTCATGCACTGCACCTCTAGTGTTATATGGTGCAATGCATGGACATAAAGCAGAGACAGATATCAAAATATAATGTGAATAATGTGGCTTATCTAAATCTCTCTCTACTAAATTAGTGGCATTTAGTAGTGGAATTAGCTTGTGAAATACATACAGAAAACATTATATTTAAAAACTAAAGAAATGTATTGCTGGATTTGTTCAGTTTAATGATATTCTGGTACAGTTTTTCTTTACAAAGCTCCAGGTAAGTGGCTTCTATCTTGTCAGCAGATTAGTATTTCACACACACACTGATTCACTTGTTGGGGGATATGATGATGTTAAGCTTGGGTATGGTTATCTATACAGGCTCATGCACATGAAGATATGACTGAAAGAGTTACAGTGTGTCTAGTTCATTTTACAGCTAGCATTTGCACTACTTCTCCACTACCCAGTATCCATTCTGTCATGTCTCTGTCACCTTTGAACCCCCTGCAAATGTTTATATTGTACCACTCCATCATGCCTTAATTCTGCCCTGAAATGAACCCTTTCTGCTTTTACACTTGCACATTCCCCATATATCATTTACTTCAGTTCCATTCTTTCCAGGTACACACAGACATTGAGGTTTACATAAGTCACATTTTCTTTGATTTTCTCTCTTCTGATTTATGCATTGTCAGCTGTCCAAACCATTAGGAAAAATATGAAAGAATAGTCTTTTGAGCTAATTCGAGCTAAGCTAAAACACCAAACAGTAGTAGTAAGAACTATCTGCAAATTAAATGCCAAACAGCAGCAAAAAATCTTGTTGCAATCAAAGTTTCTTCACTTTTGGGAATAAAACAGCTTCATGTTCTTTGTACCAAAACAATAAATCTTTTTTGTTACAATTAAAAAAAGCTTCACTTCTTAGTAGCAAATCAACAAATCTTTATTGGGTGAAACCTATATAAATCGGCAGATAAGTACTGTGCTTATGTAAAGAAACTAGAAGTAATTCTTGTTTTTATACATATTTCAGAAACAAAGAAAATATCAACATTCTATTTAATAGAAACATAAACATATAACTGATTGGTTAAAATCTGAGTATCTCTTAGAATCTTTATTAGAATATAGGTGTTTTAATATTCTAATGGTTATCTTGCTTCTATCTTCTGTGTGATTGAATGGAGTTTTTGCAGCCAGGAAATTCAGTAGTAAAGCTTGAATGAGAGAACTTTGAAACCAGGTGTACTATAAGACTTATAAATTCACCTTTGAGGATATAATAATTGGGGTCAGTGTCTTTTGTGTTTTTATAGATACATTGATGTGTACCATTAGGTGTTAACCATCTAATCAACTATGTAAGATAACTTATCTAAAACACATACTACACTATCCATTGTTTGTGTGATTAAATGGAGAAAATGTAAGTAGGAAATCTGGAAGAAAAATCTGACTGGGTAACAAATTGAAATGCAGGTCTGCTATGGGTCATATAACAAACACCAATGATGACTTCATAATTTGGGTTTATGTGTGATTTGTATTTTTTTATATAGAAACTGAATGTTGTTCTTGTTGGTGTACAGCAGATTATCAGTTAAATCATAGTATTTTTTTAAATAAATAGGAGAATTTAAATAATAAGAAAAACAACCCCATTTAAAAATGTCTCTAAGTTAAAAATTAATAAATATAGTAACATCATTGGGTACTCTTTTTCATCATTGTCTAAGCACCAGCTTCATCCCAGCTGAATGGAAAATGGCCACAGTTATTCCCTTGAAAAAGGTGGTGCTTCCACTCACTCCTGGAGCTATAAACCTATTAGCCTGCCTAACCTTTTCTGCAAGGCCATGGAGATAATTATCATGGACCTTGTCAACAAAGATGTAAGTAATCTCCAAACACTTGACCCTACTCAGTTTGGATTTGTCAAAGGGAGATCATGCCTGTTAAACCTGGCGGACTTCTTCTAGACATTAACCAAGGCCCTGGATGAGGAGAAATTTGTGTATACAGCCTACCTAGACTTAGCCAAGGCTTTTGATACTATCCACTACTCATGCATCATTGACAAACTCACCCCAGATAGGTATCAAACCTTACATCATTAGATGGGTCGCTAACTGGCTCACTGACAGAATACATATAGTCAAAATAGTGGAATACACCTGCAGCAGCAGACCTGTAACAATTGGTGTTCCACAGGTATCAATCCTGGGACTTCTACTGTTTGGAAAAACTGGGAACAGTCATAGAATCTCCAAATAATGTCAACATCCTACAAGAGGGTCTTACACAAATAAATGATTGGTGCCAAAGTCACGGCCTTAAACTCAATGCAAAAAATGTATTATCATCCCTTTCAGTAAGAGCGATATTCCTGCTAACTGCCACATCAGTAGCCATACCCTAAGTACACAGTCAGTGGTGAGACACCTGGGCACACAGATTGACAGCAGCCTTACCTTTGATCACCATGTCTCCACAGTTATAAGAAGGGCATTCTGTATTATTTATCTCATAAGCAAGTGCATTGCCTCCAGAAAAAAAAGAAGTTATAACCTCCCTGTACTCTTCTCTCATCAGGCCAATAATTGAGTACAATGCCCCTTTTGGTATTTACCTTTCTAAGCACCTGCAACAATTGGAGAGACCGCAAGGTTCCTCACAAGGAAAATTCAAGGTCTTCAACATCAGTCCTATGTGGATCCTCTGAATCCTCTGAAATCATTGTCACTTTATTCTGTTTCATGCAGACTACTCAGTGGCAATCTTTGCCTTGCATATAAGGCAATCTCTGACCCTGCTCTATTGGAAATGCCGCATACCCGCAAGTCAAATGGTACATGGGTTACTCACTCTAAAGACCATAACCTGGTATGTGACATTAATAAAACCTACTGAAGGGGCAGCTTTGTCTCCCAGAGGTTACCACACTTTTGTAACAGACTCCCACTTCATGTCAAACAGAGCACCTCATTGCTGCTCTTCAAATGCTCTTCAAATGCAGTCTGGATGATTGGATGGGTAAATGTAAATTCACCCCACCTCAGTTCCATCTGTGTCCCTTTTGGACAGGGGATTAGGTGCTGATTGTGGAAATAAGAATAGAACTTGGCTAGGTGTGTAAGGGCTCTAGGGCCATTAGCCTAGTTACATCCTATGATCCTATGATCCTAAGATGTCAATACAGTTCCTTACCCTGGACTGCATGCCTGTATTCTATGCCGCCTTAAGCAATGCTATCCGAATGCATCAGCATACAGTGTGACATTATGTGTTCATATCCTATAAGGTTTTATTTCGGATATACTCATCTCAATGTTTAGATGTGTTAAAGAGTAGGGCAGGCCATGTGTTTGATTTAGCCATACTCACTATCCAAAAGTGAATGAGATGCTTGTCTGGGTGGAGGCTTGCTAAAGGTGTTTTATTTTTTTCACATGTGGTCATTGTGTTCAATCATTTTTGATGATGATGAGTGCATTACTCATGGCCTGGAAGTTGATAGAATAGTATTCTTTATAATTTACATTATACCATTCTCTGTCAGCCTACCACAGCCTAGTGTGGGGGGAGCAGTAGGCAGTGAGAGGGGTGCAAGGAGCCCATAGCATAGGGCCCCCTTTCATCTAAAGACTGCCCTGTACATACAGTCGGGATAATGTAACATCATTGTAACTAGATGCAACTCATTGTGAATGTCACTCTGTGAGACTGGTCAATGTAATATAGTACTCCATTGTAGTGGCATATTGACAGTGCAGTGGTACAGAGGTAGCATTGTCACCTTACAGCTAGAGGTTGTCCAGTTTGATTCTCAGCTGGGTGCCTTCTGTGCAGTGTCTGCATGCCCTCCCTGCATTTGTGTGGGTTTTCTCTGGGTACTCCAATTCAGTCCCACGTCACAAAGACATGCATCTGAACATTTCTCCCCGAGCCTCTGCTGAAAATTGGCTTTGTTCCAAGTCAGTCCTTCTCGGTAAACAAATGTTAAATAAAAATATAATAAATACATAAGCCTGACAGAATGTAGAAACACTTAATAGTCTGTACATATTACTACTAAAGCTATCAACTGTCCCAGATTTTACCGCCTAATTTTGCTTTGTCTCTCTTTTATTTTCCTGTTAAATCATTGACGATTACAGCCAGTCAATAATGCCAGTCATTATATTTTCATGCTTCTTATTGTCCACAAAATGCACGTTGATGCTAAACCTGCTGTTCTGCTAACATTTTACATGAATTAGAATCATTTTTAAAAAGTTCACTGATTTTAGGCCTTTACCTTCCCATTATTTTTGGTTTTGTCCAGAATTTCCGAGCAACCTCACTGAGAAGATGAGCAACCTTAGTCTTTTATGCACATAATCAACAAGGAGGATAAAAGAACTTCTCATATCCAAGGTGTTAATGTCAGATGCCTACAGGATTGCAAGTTGGCCTCTCTCATATCTTGTTATTACTAAAATGCAGAGGTCTGTCAAGTCCAGTTTCATTCAGAGTCACTCATCCACATAGTTCCTTGGGGAGAGTGATTTTTAATCCCTCAGGGTAGAATGAATTGCCATTCAGTGGTCTTTTCATCTTCCAAACAAGTAAAATACTATCTGGGGGTCTCCTTTATACATAGTCATGTGTAAAGTGAATTCATTTAAAGTAATTGAATTCTGTTCCTTGACATTGAATGGTCAGATCACTTTTTAGGCATGAAATCATTGCTGGTATGGTTTGTAAGTGCATCACCAGTAACTGAGTGTCTGGACTTTGTGATCATGGACTGAGTATATGAAAGTGAGATGTATAGGCAAAGACCTCAAAACATGGGTACAGTGAGGTCTGTCCCTCACAATATATATATATATATATATATATATATATATATATATATATATATATATATATATTTTGTTGAGCTGAATTAGTTACGGATTTGTTTCATTCTATTGAAATGTTGAAGTGTGACTTGAAAAATAAAGGAAACCTATCTAGAGAAGTAATAACATAGCTGGCATTAGGCACCAGCTATACCTGTGGATGATGCGGTGACCCCGATCATCTTTGACATTGTGGGACCCCAGAAAAGCTGTCTTTGGCTGAGGGAAAAGGAGAAAAAAACTTTAATTCCCCAGTTGCCTCTTTTACCCATAACAGGGTTGTCGTTTAACCACAATTATGATTAAGCTGGTAATCAGTGAATAAATGTGAGATAAGAATAATAATTAAAAAAATCCTTCATTCCACGATTATCAGCTCTATCCTAAAAAAAAGATTGTAATCAGTGAAATAACCTGAGGTAAGTGCTAGAAATTGGCAGCCCAGAATGACCAATCTCAGTGTTTACCTGGTGTTTTAATAGTGCATATACTTCTGATATTCAGGGATAGTTTTCTCTTTCAACCAGAGTTTTACAAATACTGGCAGAACACCAGGTATAATGATTCTTAATTTCTTTACTCATGAATTTTACACAAAGCCAAAAATAATGGGAAACAAATGAAGAAGATCAGAAACAAATTTTAAGTATTACTCTTATGCGTTTAAAATGTGAACAGAATAACAGTTTTTGCCTCAGCATGTTGTTTCTTAACAATAAAAAGTACAAAGTTCTAATGTGTGGCATTATTGACTGACTGCAATCCTCAGTGATTTACCAAAACATCAAAACTTTAGGAGGGATAGGAAAAATATGAGGCAGAATCAGTGATGTTCTGCTAACTCATGACAGTGACTGGTATGCATTCTTCATCGATTGGGATTACCACTGTTCCTCTTTCTAAAGGACTATACCTGTTTGGGCAGATTTGGTATTTGTCCTGAGAGTTTAGTTCAAAAATGCTTCCTACGTTAAATATAATATTTGCATAAAACAATTATTTTTTTATGAATTATTTTAGTATTACATGAAATGAAAGAAATATGTAAATTTCTACAAGAGAAAGCTTTTATTCTGACCAAAAAGTGAAGCCCATTCCTTTGTACTTGTTGTGGGTATTGTTTGTCCTGCAAAATCTCACACTTCTATAAAAATATCTTTCTGTTGGCATATAAAAACATTGCAAATACTATCCTTGATGAAGAGGATACAGTTGGCTTACCCTTATTAAACAACAGTCACTGATCTGGTGTGGCAGTAGCTGTGTTACACAATGTACTGTATTTGGTGAAATCAATGTAAAACTGTGATAATCAGAAAGAAAATAAGTAAAATAAAATAAGCTATCATTACTATGGCTTATGCTTGTAGAAGTTGCAGTATAAGAGTAGCACTTTGGCTATAATTTCATTCACTTTCTATCAGAAATATCAGCATTGCCATTATGAGTGTGTGTGTGTGTGTGTGTGTGTGTGTGTGTGTGTGTGTGTGTGTGTGTGTGTGTGTGTGTGTGTGTGTGCGTGTGCGTGCATGCATGTGTGTGTGTGTGTGAGAGGGTGATTGCAGTGTATTTACGAGTAATAAGTCTGACATAATTTTTTCCACTTACCATCACAAATATGTCTTTACATTAGAGATAGCTATATTTGGTGGTTTGGCTGAAGCAGGATGTGTATGAAAGCCACTGCTCCCTGGCAAAATGAGCAGTTTTGTCATTTCACAGTAGTTTTCACTACTTGAGTTCTTGGCTGTGGCTTTGTCTGTGTGAAGTCTGCATGCCTTCCAAGTCTCTGTATGGTTTGAGAATGCAGAGTGCGCAAGTGTGTGTGTGTGTGTATGTGTGCACGTGCACATGGACTCAAGTGTGCATGTGTGGACTTGCAATCATGCTAGAACATATGATATGAAACTCTTCTAATATCAGTAAAAATGCAGTAAAGATATCATCTTTCAAAAGTAAGGCATTAAATGCATCACTGGACATCCAGACCTATAGAACTTCTATGTATTTAGGGGCCTCCACACCCCAGAATGTATAAATGAATTTTGATATGGACCCCACCCTCAACCTCACTTATTCTGAAACTAGTCACACTCAGTGGTGCATGGAGAAAGTTACTGTAGCCCATGTAGGGGCTGGGAACAACATGGATAGAGTTTTTTAGCTTTCTTCACAAACCTCAGAGATGTAAACAGAAGGTCACTATAGCTTGTGCTCGGGTTGAAGACGGTGCTGCCGTTATTTCTTTCCCTTCACTCACAGTCGTCAGAGATGTGCAGAGAAGGTCACTATAGTTTGAGTAGCAGCACTGCACTGTCTAGGAGCTACAAGTTAAAATACCATTATCATTATTTGTTTCACTTTCCTCACACTCAGACATCAAACTTTTATGCAGGTGCCCAAGAAAAGCTCAAAAATGTACTGCAGAGCTTCTAGAAATCTACAGTATCTGGAAAAAGCAAAATAGGAAAGTAAAATATAAGAAAAAGAAGGCAAGTAATATTTATTGTTTAGGGAGGCCTGGATTGGTGGAAACATGGGGGTGCACTGGGAGATATGTGTTGGGGAAGCAGTAGGCAGTGAAGGTGTGCAATGGGACTCTTCACATTGGGAACCATTTCACCTAAAGACTGCCCTGTACATACAGTTGTGATAATGTAATATCACTGTAACTAAATGCCAGTCACAGTGAATGTCCTTCTGTGAGATTGGCCAGTGTAGTATAATACGAAAGCCTGCCATATTGTAAAAATACTGTAACAGTCTGTGCATATTACTACTAAGGTTTTGGAGCATAAACTAAAAGGTTGCATAGTAGGGGTGGCAGTGACAAGGTGATACCTAAACTGAAGGTGTCCAGGTGGACCCCAACTTGATACTTGATGAGGGCCCCCCCAAAATGCTAACATCACTCCTGAGTAATGCTCTTAGAACTATGCTAATGCTGGACTTGATTGTGATTATCCAGCAGCCAGCAGATGTCCACTGTGATGTACAATTAATCAGGACAGGATCATGGTCAAATGGGGTCCTAGGCAGAGTGATTGACATCCCCTCCTCACAGCTATTCCAATGTCCTATTGCTTGGTTCTCTTTCTTGAATTATCATAAACACTGTCCAACTTGTCAGTGTGCATACTGTTTTACATAGATTTTAATTTAATTTAAAACTTTTATTTAAAGTTTCATAACACGAGCCCTGGTGGCCATTTGCTAACAAAACAAAATAGTCTCACATTGGAAACAGACTTATAAAGAGCAACTATAAATGTTTCATCCCTTGCAGCTCACATTCCTTGAAACAAATATTCCTTGAAAATGCATATCGCTAATGACAGTATATTTTGGATCTTGTTGTTTTCGACCCAGTGCATGTGTTCTTTGATTCACCTGATTATTTTAAATTATATTTCTTGGTTAATGCAGCAAAATTTGTTAGGCTGCATTCATAAATTTGTATTTGTTTAGCATTTTTCCAGTTTACCAGTAATCAGTGAAACAAAATGTGTGAACCAGTTATGATAAAAGTACCCATTTTAGGACATTTCAGTCATAATAGGCCACTCTGTTGTCATTATAATACATCAATATCCATATTCAACAATTATGGCCACTTTATTGACTGTGTATATATATATCCCATGTCTAATTATGATAAAATTTGTCACAGTTAAGTTTTTCCATTTTGCTTTACACAGATGCATATTAGTCCTGCAAAGACAGACTAATAACATGATAAGTTTATCATTTCAGCAGTCAGTCATTTTTATCTACAGACATTCCTCAAACCCAACAATCATAGCTAAATTGTTGACTGCATCTTTCTGAAATGTCTGTATCAAAAATTAATAATAATAATAAGAAGAAGAAGAAAGAACCATCATCATCATCAAAGTCACATGTATCAAATTTGTTTCATACAAACATACAGTATCAAGTACTCCAGGTTAATTAAACACACTCACATTCACATTAATCATGCAGATCCAGATTAAAGTGTTAAAAAGGGAGGAAGATGAGTGTGATATCACAGCTGTAATGGAAGATGATGATGGATAGTTATATGGTTGAGATGAAAGACTCAACCTGATATTGAGGATAAGCACAACCAGGATTGGTTTAGGTATTGTTTGGGCAGAATTTTAAAACTAGGGAGTTTTGTAGTTGTTTCTATCTGTACAGGGATGGCATTCCAGAGGTTGGAGGCACAGCATGAGTATAGTGAATTCCTTGCTGAGTTATTCGATTCACTTGTGATTAATTGGATTTTTTCACTAGAGCAGAGATCTCTTGGAGAATAGAGCATTAGGATGTTTTGTAGTGCTGAGCATTTATCAGGATAGTGGATGAGTTTATGTGTAGTAACTAGTTGTGAGTATGCTAGCTTGCTGTTTAGTTCAAGGCAGCTGAGATTTTTTTAAGGAATGGCTGCAATGAGTTCTGTAAGTAGTTTTGGTAGCTAATTTTGCAGTCTTTGTTGTAGCAAGAAGCTAGCCTGAATATGAGTGCAGTGTTAAGTTTGTTAAGATGGGTGAGACATAGAAGAGGGTTGGAATTAGGAAGGTAGAGGCTGTCAGTCAACCAATGTTTGACCCTATAAAGGGAGTAGCGTTTCTGGTGGATCTTTCTAACGATCTATAGTATATGTTGTTTAAATCTGAGTTTGTCATCTATTACAATATCCAGTTATTTAGTATTGATTACTATTTCAATGTTGGTGTAATTCGCTAATGTAACCATGAAAGCTTGGTTTTGGTAGTATTTAGGTGTACAGATCGTTAGCTTATATTTTGAGGAGTTGGGGAGTAGCCAGGTTTTGACAGACGAGAACGAAGTATCAGTAATTTCCTGGGGTGTGAGTAATATTAGGGCTGTGTGTATTAAGGTTTCATCATCTTCATATTGTACAATGCTAGCATGGGGTGTGGTGGTTTAAAGCTTATTTAGGAATATGTTGAAGAAGAGGGGTCCTAATCTGGATTCTTGTGGAATTTGTATAGTATCTGGTAGGAAGGGTGAGCAATTCTGTGGACATTTTACTTTTTGTTTTCTGGACAGGCAGTTAAGGAACCATGATAGGGAGACTTGGGACAGACCAACAGAAGAATGTCCACTGCAGTAAGTGTTGGGGTGATACAGTGTCAAATGCTTTAGATAAATCTAAGAACCTGGTGGATACTATTTTATCACTATCTCTATATTGTTTTTTGGAGTTGGTGAAGTGCAAGAGAGCAGTGGTTGTATTGTGATGGAGCTTGAAACCATGCTGAGTTTTGGAGAGAAGGTTATTAAGGTTTAAATGGTGTATAAGCCATGTATGGATACACTTCTTGAGGATTTTTAACAGGAGGGATAGAGTGGCAAAATACCTGCAGTTACTGAAATCTGTAAGGGTGCCGCCTTTATGTATTGGTAAGGTCTAGGATTGTTTCCCAAAAAAATGGGATATATTTTTCAAATTGGGACCTCCAATCAATACAAAGCTATGAAGAGCTATATCATCAACAGTTATTGTATATATTCAGAGGGGAGTTGCTCTCCTGCTAGGGAAGTTGTTTTTTAATCTGGCTAGTAGTTTTTTAATGGTGGAGGTAGGTGCCGAAGGTGTGTGGGTGGTTAGTACTGGATGAAGGAAGAGATAGTGGGGCTGAGGTACTGTTATTTAACAGAAACTGTTTTACCTGTATGAAATAGGAAGTAAATTGTGTGGAAAATTGTATCATTATTATTAGTAGTTGTGGAGGATGGGTTGGTACTTTGGGCTGGATGTAATAGTTTGTTTAAGAATGACCAGAACAGCTGAGAGATGTCTTAATGTTTGTATTGCAGGTTGTTATTGCCGGTCTGTTTAGCATGTTGAATTTGGTATGTAAGATTTCTAAGATATCTAAATAGTCAGTATGCATTTTGAGTTTTAATTTTGTACCATTCTTTGCAGGCTTTTTCCCATTTCATCTATTTCTTTCATTCCTTTAGTAGCCATGGTGCAAGACTAGATTTGACCTTTTATGAAATACTAGTGCAAAAATATTTAGAATTTTTAGGAAAATATCACTGCAATATGAAACAGCAGTATCTAGGGGGATAGTCTGCAATATTTTCCAAGGTTTACTATCAAAGGTTTGAAACTTACCTTAATGCCATTCATAAGGTCAAAGGTGAAGGTGCAAAAGTTTAAAATTGCAAGTGGAAATCCCATCACCTCTGAAACATTAATAGGTTCATAGGTTCACAGGATGATACTAGGTCAGAGATTTTCAACCTTTTTCATCTAGTGGAGCACATAAACTAATTGTAAAAATCTTGCGGCACACCAAAAAATATATTGTATTTTATACCTGACAAAAAATAGGTATAATTTTGATTGATTTGGAAAATATTTTCCTCTTTTTTACTTGCATTTAATATTTAATGAGATATCTGAGCTTGACGTTAAATCTTCTTCCATGGTTTCCAGCCGCAATCTATTTTTTGTTCTAATATTATTCATTGCAGAAAAGCTTGATTTGTACAAATATGACATGGGGAAAGGAAGAAATGCTTCTACTGCTATTTTGTAATATTGTAATATTGGGAAATCCACTTTTAAGAGATAACCAAAATGTAGTAGTATCTGTTGTTGTATGTTTAAGTTTTAATCCTCTGTCCTTTCCTATCTCTGTCAACTCATCCTCTTCTGTAATATTTAAATTTGCCAGTCTGCAAGCATTTAAGACAAATAAATCTCTTATCCAATCCAAGGATGGTATATCAACTGAAGGAAAAAAAATTCAGTATTTATACTAAGTAATTTATACTAAGTAATCTAAAAGTCTGTAAAATTAGATCTATAAGACTTCCATCCAGTTTCCACCTTTTTGTTAGCTCAAACATTTCTACTGCATTTTCTCTTCTGATTCTTTCTTCTCAAAGCATTAGTTTTTCCTTTGAAAGCATAAATTTTGTTGGTGGAAGTAAGAATATTTTCACAATCGCCTTGCGTACTTTCATGAAGTGTGTTCAAAGATTGAAACAAATCAGAAAGAAATGCAACCTTGTTGCATCAAAGCTCATCACTGAGAAAATCAGCTAACTGAGATTGTTGAGTTGTCAAAAAAACTTCTTCTTTTAGTTCAAAAAATCTTAATAGAACTCAACAACGAGATGAGGTTATTACATCCTATTATTTAAATAAAGAGGGTAGAAGATTGTTTGGGAAATCAGGAAGGCCTAATCAGGGGATTAACAAGAACATAGCTAGGTGTCTACTAGGTGTGATATGAGGAGCTTTTTGAATTGTGAAAGGGGGCTGTTAGAAGCTGTTGGGGTTGGCAGCTTATTCCAAATTTTATGAATATAGTTAGAGAGGAGAAATTCCCAGCTGAGTTGTTGGCTTTGGTGGTATCTAGAAGGTGTTGGTTACTGGAGTGAAAAAATTGGGCTGAGATGTATGGTTGAATGAGTTTTTGGAATGAAGGGGTTTTATCGGGTTGGTGAAGAATTTTTTGGGCAAAGGTTAGTTGATTAAAGTGTAGAAGCTATGGGAATTCAAGCCATTCAAGCTGCTTTAGTGAGGAACAGCGATGTGATCTATGTAAAGCTCCAGTGGCAAATCTTGCTATTTTATTATATAGCAAGATTCCAGTTGGTTTAGGTCTATTTTGTGGAGATTGGTTAATACTGGGGAGGCATAAAGAAGGGTCGATAGGAAGTATGTGCAGGCTATGGTAACCTTTATGTTATTTGTAAGAAATTGTTTGTATCTATATAGGAGACCAATTTTCTTGAGAACCTTTTTGATAGTTTGGGCTATGTGAATATCGAATTTCAATTTGTTATCATTTTCTACCATGAGCAGTTTAGTGTGAGTGCTTGGGGTGATCATAGTTTTTTTCCTAGAAAAGCTATTAAAGGACTGGGAAGATGAGGGGAATCTGGTTGGGCTAAAGCGCTTAGTTCTGCTGGGATTTAGAATTACCTAGGAGTTAGTGAGCCAGGTTTCTACTGACAGAAATGAATATTGGGTTTTGGTGTGGAGATCTTCCAGTGTGGGGGCAGCACATATTAGGGTGGAGCTGTCAGTGTACCTGTATTGTACTACAGAGGCTTGTGGTGCTGATGTCCTGAGATGGTTAGTGAATAGAGAGAACAGTAGTGGTCCAAGGATTGACCCTTGTGGAACCCCTAAGGAGACTGGAAGAAGAGGAGAAAGTTGGTGTTGTCATTGGACAGCTTGCAGTCATCCTGTTAGATAGCTTTCAAATCATGTAATAGTCGAATTGTTGAGGTTTAGACTGGAGAGAATATTGATGTTTATTGTGATTGACCATGTCAAAGGGCTTGGATAAATCTAAAAATATGGCTGATGCAAATTCTCAGTTGTTTCTATGGTGGTTAACAGTGTTAGTAAAGGATAGTAGTGCTGTGGTGGTGCTGTGAAAGAGGAAGAAGCTGAGTTGGGTGTTTGATAGTAGTTTGTGTGTGAGAAGGTTGCCCATTAGTTGGGTGTGCATGACTCTTTCTAGTATTTTGGATAAGGGAGATAGAATGGCAAATGGGCAATAATTGGTGAGTTCAGTGAAATGATCTCCCTTGTGTAGTGGTAGAATGTGGGAGGTTTTCCATATTACAGGAACCTGTCTTTCAGATATTGAATGGTTTATTAGTATGGCTACTGGGTAGACTATTGCTTCAGCTGCTCTTTGTCGAAGTTCTGCTGGAAGGTTGTCAGTGGCTAGAGTTATTAGTTTAAGTTTTTGAAGTAGTTTTTTTACAGTTATTACAGTAACTGGGTGTAGGTTGAAGTGGGAGGTTGAGTCTTGGGATTTGGTGCTGTTCTGTGGGACAAGACAGGTAGGGTAACTGTCACAGCCTTGAGAGTTTGCTAAGGATTGGATAGTTTCTGTGAAGAATTTATTAAATTGGGTTGCAATGTTATCAGAATTGTTGGTTGTTGTTGGGGCAGGGGTGGAGGATTTACCTGGTTGAAGTATGTTAACTGCTATCCAGAATATTTTTTTGGGGGGGTTGTATGTTTATTTTGGATGTTTTTGTAATAGTTGATTTTCTCTCATTTTTTATTATTATTCTGAAGTTCTAGCTATGTTTGATTAGTTGTTTGCATTTGTTTTTTTTTTTTTTTTTTGAAATTGTTGCCAGGCTTTGTCTCTAGCCTTGAGTAAGGATCTGCATTCTTTAGTTAGCCAGGGTGCATACTTAGATTTTACTCTGATAGTTCTAGGGGGAGCATGGGAGTTTAGTATGTCTAAGAATGTGTTGAATGAGTTAACTACATCGTCAAGAGGTAACTGTTTGAGAAATTCCCAGTTGTTCCCAACTGTTTAGAGGGGTGATAAAGCTATTTAAGTTGAATTTTGTTTCTGATTAACCGGAAGGTGGGTTGGATGATTTGGTGAGTCTGAGTCCTAAGAAGGAAGGTTAGCTGCTAGTCACTTAGACTAGCAGACAGACTGCTTCAGATGCCTGAGACGGGTTGCTAACTAAAATCCAATCAAGAACTGACTGCCTTTTGGAAGATTTATCAGTCCTTGTAAGGGAGGCGATGAGTTGAGTAAACTCATGGAGGTTTATGTGGGAAGATTGATTTTCTGAGTAGCAGTTAAGTAAATCTATATTGAAGTCTCCATCAGAATTGTTTTGTGTGGGAGAGAATTAGATATCCAGAGTAGTATGTTTTCTAGAGTAAGGATATTGTTTCCTGGTGGGATATAACCACCAGTAATAAAGTGTTTTTTGGGATTCATTTTTAATCTGGCAAAGATAAGTTCAGCATTGTCAAATTCAGGAATGCGTATGTCTGCGTGGTCTAGAAATAGGTGATTTTTAAATAATTTAGCTACTTCTCTGTCCTTTCTAGATTTCATGTCTTTTTGTATAATGTTATAATCTGGGTCTGTTATTCCATTGTTACTAATATTGTATGGAATGTTGTTAACTTCTATATGGAATAGCAACTGCATGTCAGAAGCTTCCATTAGGGAACATAGTGCTGCAAACAATCTTGATTGTAACGGCCTGCTTTTTATTTAACTGACAATTGTGAAATTCTCATCTAGTACTTTTGGGTACCAATGATTTTGATGCTAGTACTTCTCTGTGGAGAAAACAATGAGTAAAAATAATTCTAGGATTCTGTGTTTGAGCCAGTGTAACAAATCCTTTTACACTTCATGACATAGAGCAGGCACCATCCGTACAAATACTGATACAGGACAAGTTATGTCAATTGTTAGTTCCTCCACCAATAGCGGCTTATTGTCCTTGAGCACAGCCAAGATGGCAGTGTCGTGTTTTGTACCCATGTGTATTCGGGCTAGTCAGAGCATCTGTGCCGCAGTACCTTGCCTCCATGATAATTCTTGTATTTACTTAAATCAAAATAAAATGGAAGCAAAGTGGCTTTTGGTGGGCTGTGGATGGACATTTTTGGACACCAGGTGAGTGAAGTAATCCATAGGTTTTTGAAAGGCTAACTATCTTTTTAAGAAATCTTGTGGCACACCTGTTGACCTCTCAAGGCACACCAATTTGCCACCTCTCAAGGCACACCAGTGTGCTGTGGCACACTGGTTGAAAACCCCTGTACTAGGCTATTGGCCCAGAGGCCCTTATAAGCCTAGCCAAGAATTTGTCCCATATTCCCTCAAAGTCAGCACCTGTTTCTCCTGTTCAACTGAGACACAGGTGGGATCCCAGGGGTGTATTTCTGTTTTCCATCCAAACATCTAGGTTTCTCTTACAGAGGGCTAGAGAGGTACTGCGCTTGACATGGAGAAGGTGTCTATTCCACAGATGGGGGAGTCTTTGGGACACAAATATATCCTGCCAACAATTTCTATTAATGTCACAGACCAGGTATAGGCCTTGCATGTGGGTTGCATGAGTGGAGTTTGTCTTATGGATATCCAGCAACTCCATCAAGGCTGGGTCTGAAATGGCCTTGTATGCCAGACACAGGTCACCTCTGAGCAGTCTGTATGAGACTGAGTAGAGGGACAGGGCTTTTAGCCTATCTGTATGGGATAGGTATTTGAGACCCTGGATTTTCCTGGTCAGGAACCTCTGTGGTCTCTCCAAATGCTGCATGTTGTTCTCTCCAACTGCTGCATGCAAATGCACAATGCTTGCATTTGTAGTTTTGAGCATTGCTGTTTACATTTGGATCACACTACAGTAGGGATTGGGAAAAAGTACCCCTTTCCTCACTGTAGTGCGATCTCAGAGTTAGAATATATAATTAGCAGGGGGTGTGCAGAGGGCTTGACCCCTGCAAAATGTTTGTAGGACATCTCCAGACATCCAGGTAAGTTGGGGAATGTCAATAATGTTGAATTCGACATACTGATATTAATGTGTACATTGTGAATGAATGGTGTGCACATTTTCATTGTTTCAGTTTGAGTAATTCATTACTCAAAAAAAATGGTTTGCAGAATTCTGATAATAAACCATTTTCCAATTATACTGCTCTAAGGTTAGGATGAAGTTCTCATTTTAAAGTTAGTGATGTTGTACACTTGATTGTAAATGATTTGTCTGTCTTAGGCCTTCTGACTCCAAAAGTTGGGAAATGTTTACTTAAACCGACTTGAAGGCATCCTGCTGTTTTTGTTTCAGTGGGTTTGTTGGTATGTTGGTAAGTGTCTAATCTAAGGTTGATTACCTATATCTATTATGGACTGTAGTTGTAAATGTGATTAATTTTGTAAATTCTCATTTGCTCCAAATTACTGTCTGGTTAGGTGACTTGCTCAGTGTCACACAGTAGGCAAATGAGGTGAAAAGATTAAAACCCTGCACACTTGCCACAGAATGTAGCTGTTTAACAAGTCAAAGCTTTAGCCCTCTGAGCTAACTGCCAGTATAACAGTTTTTAACTAAATGCTGAAATCCATTACAATCTAATCATCACTCCAAATAAGGCAGACTATATGTCTTGACAAATGTCAACCACTTTGCACTTGCTGGAGGCTGTAAAAAAGGTACAGCAATAATACATGATTAACATGCAACATGCTTAGGCTGTATTACACAATCCAGGCCCATTAATGAATTAATTCATTCTTTAGTACAGTGAATAAACCAACACATTTAAAGACAATATAAATACTGCAGCACCTTTTGTTGAACACACAAGTCATACAAAAATCAAAAACTCTACTGTATACAACATACTATTTCTGGCGGGTGTGGTGGGTTTCCATGCCTATAGGACACTTTCATCTCATTTTGATCTACAGGTCTGACCTATTTGAATTTCTAGCTGTATTGTTGCAGCATACATTTCCTGAGTCAACAGATCTGGATCACAGACAAATGGGCCCTATGCACGGTAATACATGAGGCACCTGCCAGCCATACCGTTATCCCATTACTTGGTTGTCTCTCCACAGTTATCATAGACACTGTTCAAACCCGACAGTTTACATACTATTTTCTTTTTTTACTTTTACAATTATCATATCAATTTGGATTTCATTTACATTTGTTAAAAATTTTACAGAAAAAATACTGGCATCTATTTTTCTAAACAAAACACTATCACACTGAAAACAGGCCTATAATTAAAACAGTAAACTTCTCTTCCCTTGAAATTCACATTTATTGAAAATATATCTGGCAACCCATTAAACTAACAGAGATGTGCTGGGATTCACTTTGTTAACAGCCTTGGCCAGCCCTCTGGACACGTGTCCTTTTTTAGGGGCAGACTAGGAGTTGTTGTTTGTCTTTTGTCTTTTCCCAGTAAGGGGTAACCACAGCAGAACTCCGGTCCGCTAATGATTGGCAGTAGATTTTTATGACACGCCGATGTGCCAACTCGACGCTCAACCTTCAACGAAGGCATGCACATTTACGCACGCATGTTTTTCGAACGCTACCCAACTGCAGGGAGGACATGCAGACTCCACACAGAAGGTACTCCCAAGCCCAGCCGAGAATCAAACGGAAGAACCTCTTGCTGTGAGGTAACAACGCGACCACCGTATCACCGTAAGTACTGTCTGGTAATGTAAATTGTCATTCTTGCATGGAAGACAAATGAAAGCTGAGGGAATCAAACCACGTACTATAGGAAGCAGTTCTTTAACAGTTCACAACCTTAATCATCTGCACTAACTGCTAGACAAGCTGTTGTAGCCCAAACTGTATACTAGCATTGCTAGACTGTAATTCTCAGTGATTCAGAAAATAAAATAAAAAGATTTACAGGCAGCCTGGCCACTGGTATGGAGGATTAAGGCTATTGCTCTCATACTTAAGATTCAGGGTTTTACTCTGAGCAAGTCACTTAGACTTTGCCACCTAACTGGGGCATTACACATGCACACAACAACACCTCCCCGCATTGTGCTCGGTCCCATGTGCATTCTCTTGTAAAGCTGTACCATTGCAAATCCAAAGCTTTTGCAGTCTTGCCATGCCATTGTTGTTTGTTAATTAAGAAGTGTTTCGGCTTTTCCCAGTTAGAGGTTGCCACAGCGGAACTCCCGTCCGCTAAATGATTGGCAGTGGATTTTTACGGTGTCGAGTTACCAGCCCGACACCCAACTTTCAAAGAAGGCATGCCCATTCATGCACGCACCTACCTGCATGTCTTTAACATCACTCGACTGCGGGGAGGACATGCAGACTCTGTTTGTTCATGTTTCAAATTCTAAAACTGTCATGCTCAGCCTGCACACATCATTAGAATCTCCAATGCTGTTTCACAATATTTGCACACTTCATTAGAAGACTAAACTGTTTCAGATCAGCAAACTCAAATCTCCTGCACTGGATCATGCTGTACAGCAAAGCAATATATATATGCTGATGCTGAGGTGTGTGTGTGTGTGTGCGTGCATGCGTGCGTGTGTGTGTGTGTGTGTGTGTGTGTGTGTGTGTGTGTGCGTGCGTGCATGCGTGTGTGTGTGTGTGCGTGTGTGTGTGTGTGCGTGTGTGTGTGTGTATACTTAGGCAGAAAACATTTAGTTTTTAAAGCAACAAGTGATATGCATGCAAGCATTTTTTTTTAAACCAGGCCTCTCGCAAGTCAGCAACGGGTCCTAGGCAGCTGCCTAGTTTTCCTTGTGCTGGATCTGGCTCTGCAGCTAATTCCATTTGTTAAAGGCTGTTCCATGCATTAAATTCTCTTTTCTTGTCTGACAATATTGTTTCACATATCATTATATTACTTCAGGATCTGCATACATTATGAATGACGGCCTTTTTTTTTTGCTCCTTTGCATGCTGACATTTCTCCCATTCTTCTGTGCATTGACTTAGCTTTCCCATGTCATATATTTCATGCATCATCACATCTCAGTTCACTCATGTCTCTCTTCTGCATTTTGATTCACCAGGTTATCACTTATGCTTTGCTCTTCTCTGCATATTTCATAAACTGTTCATGAATCCTAGTTAAAGACTTTGTGAATAAGACACTTTGTAAAGTAAAAGAATGGCAAGAGAATTACCCTTTGGTTAGTTTGGATATGATTTAGTTCCTGGAGTTATCCTTCATGTAATTTCCTGCCCTGCCTTTTTTTCAGGTTGTATCCAATTCTTTTTATAAATTTTCTTATCAGTTTCAGAAATTATTAACTCTAAACTGCAATACATATGACCCTAACAGCACTGCAAAGATATAGTATTCCTTACTCACTCCACTTGGCATATCTTTAGTCTAAAATCTTTTTTGTTTTCTGAAAAGTAACGCACAGTTCAGTCAATCCTACAATGTAGCTGAGAAGGGTACAGCATGGCTTATCATCATACTGTCGCAGAAGTACCCATCAATAACAACTTTTCCTGTAGTATTTTTTCCACCGTACATATTGATGTACAATGTTTTCCTTGAGCTACTTCATTCATCCCCTCAGTGTATTAATTTTGTTGTTGTGTCTTTCGTCTTTTCCCAGTTAGGGGTCGCCACAGCGGAACTCCGGTCCGCTAATGATTGGCAGTAGATTTTTACATGCCAAGTTGCCAGCTCTGATGCAAAACCTTCAACAAAGGTCTGCCCATTCACGCATGTCTCCACACAGAAGACGCTCTAGCTGAGAATCGAACAGGACACCGTCTTACTGTGAGGTGACAACGGTACCGCAGCACCATACTGCACTCAATATTAAAATTTGTAGATATATATATATATATATATATATATATATATATATATATATATATATATATATATATATTTTGTTAGATAATACTTTGTAACTCCATGGTTAGATTTTATACTGCTGCATTTACATTATAATTTTGTGCAAAAAAGCTTTTTTTCTGGAAGTGTATTTCTGTAAAGTACAAATGTGAATATGAATGAAAAGATCAGTTCAGAAAATGATGCTTGTAATTGTACATTAGTTCTAGTAAATAGTGTTCTTTACATGCATCCTATACCACTCAAGTTACATGAGCTCATGGTTTCACAAAGAAAACTATTGTGTTAAATGTCTGGCAAATAACAATAACTTCAGGGAAGCAAGTATTAATTCCTTGGAATCCGTAGAGATGCCTTTGTATTATGTATGTTGCTTTGATGTAAGAAAACGTCGATCACACTAACTTTGCAAGGATTTGTTACAAATAATTTCGTCAGTGATAGAAACTTTACCACACCTTGTGCATTACTCAGCAGATTTGTAGGACTAAATGACTTGCATAGTGGAACTAGTAGTAAGAGATGTTGCTTATGCAATCATTATAAACTAACACCAGAACAGAACATTCAAATATCAGAAAACTGGATAATAGAATTTTCCATACACATCACAGTTTTGTGACAGCACTGAATCCCATGTTCCATGATAAATTCAATATGATAAACTTTATTTTCATTTAATAAGCTTAGGAATAGTTCACATTTGTATTTCTCTTTGTACTGAAAAATGTATAAGTTTAACAATGAACATGGACATCAGTATTTATTGTATGAACAGGGTAAAAGGCAAAGAAAATGGCTAGGTATTCTCCAATAAGAGATAAAACCAACTTTTGAAAATATCTCAACATCAAGTTAGTAATTGACACAAACAGTGTATTAGTGTATTAGTGATAGTGGCACTTGGAAGGAAGATTTGTCAACTTTTTAAGTAATATGACTTCTGACAATGGACTATGCATTGGGGGAAAGCTGAATGATGGATAAATGAGTGCTTTGCCAGTTGTCCTTCTCCAAAGGAAGGGATGAAGACAAAGCTGGCCAGAGTTTTGCTAAATGATGATGTCTGGAGATTAGTTCTGGACATGAGAGTGCTAGAAAAATGTAAATTGACAGCAGCAGGGATGCACATGCATGTCAGCATACAAATAATGATCACAGTGGGGTCTGGTTTTGGCATGAATGTACCCATACAAACTTAAAAAGTCAAAATGTCATGGGCATTCAGAAGCAGTTTAACTGAAACATTGGTTTGTCCTTAAGGGGCTGTTTAAGTATATCCACTGGGCCTCTTCTACAGGAGGTTTATGGTATTACACAGTGAAGACTGTAGATTGAGTTGAGTTTTTCTTGCAGTTTTTCCTGAGTGGTCTGTCTGTGTAACATTTTTACTCTTTACTTAGAAACCCAGATTTTGAGATCAGTTCATGACCACTTGATTTTGAGAACAGTTCATGATCACTTGGACAATACGGTCTTCCCATTTTCCCACATACTGAATATGCTGTAGATCAGACTTAACTGACCAGCTTACATTTCCCCACATTCACATGAATTGCTGAATATCTGCATCATGAGGTTTTTCATTCTTAGTACAGATAGTTTATAAGCTTACAAACAGAGGTTATTTAATCAGATACCACCATTTTTGTGAAAAATACTTCACTGAGTTTTCTCAAGACTGTCACCTTTTGTCTTCACAATGTGGTCTCCTGTTCCCACGCTACACTTTTTTAATATGGTGCTTTTCACTTGAAGTACTTAATCATTTTAACAGTTACAGGGTGAAAGAATGCACTGTTAAAACAACATCCCTCAAAAGGGGTTTTATAATGAATGGTTGCAAGGTTAAAAATAGTTTAGGAGTTTTCCCACAAATATACCATGAAAGAAAATGCTTGCTCACAGCCATCTGACACTTGAGACAAGCATGGGTGGCAGCTTTATTTATTTTTATTTATTTATTTAACATTTGTTGACTGGGAAAGTTTGACTAGGTTCCACAGATCCTGTTTTCAGCGGAGGCCCGGGGAGAAATGCTCCAGAATTCTTGACCACTGAAATTAATAAAGAAGAGAAATGTGGTATGGAAAAAGAGGCCTTTCAAATTTTTAAGGATGTTGCTGAGGCAGCAGCAAATACTGAATGGATGGAAAGGGGAATGTCCCTGCAATTGGACAGCACAGTGGTGCAGCAATTGCTTTGTCATCTCACAGCAAGAGGTTCTCCAGTTCGATTCTCGGCTGGGATTTCTTCTGTGTGAAGTCTGCTTATCCTCCCTGTGTCCATGTGGGTTTTCTCTGAGTGCACTGGTTTTCTCCCATATTGCAAAAAAATGCATCTGGAGCATTTTTCCTTGGGCCTCCACTGAAAATTGGCTTTGTTCTAAGTCGGACTTTCCTGCTGAACAAATATTAAATAAATTAAAATAAATAAATAAATGCAGTAAACAAGATAGGTGAGAAAATGCAATTTGACTGACCAGGTCGAGAACAAACAACAGGAGGTAGCCTGCAACCTCTCTCTCATGATTCAAGAACTACCAGACTCTAGCAGGATTTGCACCAAGGGTCTCAGTGTTACAGGACAGACAGATTTCAGCGGATTCAGAAGTACAGAAGTAGGGTGTTAGGGAAGAGTATAGATCAAAAGATGGCAGTAACCTAAATGGGTACTACAGAAATCTTGATAATGGAGGTTCAGTGAGAGTGATACAGAGAGAGAGAGAGAAAGAGACCATTCCCTGAAGATAGAGGAAGACAGAAGAAAGCATGTACAGAAATGAGTTATCTGGGTGACCATAATGTAGAAGAAGATGAACGAAGACTAGCTGCCAAGAGAAAGTAATATGAAGATGTAAGAAATCCAGAGAGAAAGAAGGCAGTCATATGACTGGGCATACTCAAGATAGAGAGACCTTAAATGTGTGAGTGAGGCACACATCAGTATATTCAAGCAGCAATGAACATAGGAGGAAGTTACCAACAGCAGCTCAGATCTGTTTGGGAAGTTAGTTCAGTGACAGTAGTTGTCTGTGTACAAGAAACACCAAACCTCATAAAACATGCAAAAAAACTAGATACCAGGCTGAAATAATGAAAATGATTTGCAAAGATGGTGCATAAAATCTTTACTAGTGCTTCTCAGTACCTCGGCTTAACAGCCATTCGAAGAAATAATTTTTGCACCAAATACAACTACTTTAAATACAGATTGAGAGGCTAATTAACACATCATCATTCAATTACAAATAGTGTTAAAAATTTAAACACTACACATTAACCCTTTACAAGATGTATACATGTTCAACTTCCAATGTACAAGATGCAAAAATGCAAAGAAGGTAAATGAATTGTAATGTAAAAACACCCAAGATATGTGAAATGTGAATACACATATATAAAATAAATACATACCAACAATTAATATCTCTATAATAGAATTTTCTCTACACTGGAATTTTGTGACCTTATTAGACATAAATAAAATATTAATAATGAAATAAAGACACAATAGCATATTGTTAAAGCTAATACCTGTTCTTGACATATGCCCCCAAAAATACTGAAATATCAAAAAATATTCAACTTAAAAAAACATCATCCTGAAAATGCCTTTCATAACTTAATACTAAATAAGGCGTGTTATATTAAAGTGTGAATATAAGATATTATATTACCAAACATTGATGTTAAATTCCTGGTTTAAACCCTTAGGAAATAATGCGCCATAATTAATAATAAACTTTGACTCTAACTTTAACAATCCAGTGAGAAAATCCTCACCTTGTTTGTTGAGAGGTTTGGCCAGTATGCTAAAAACCAAACATGTCAGACCCAGCATGAGCTGACTGAAACTGATGTGCTACAGGATTTTCAACCCTGCCATGTTTGATATTGTCCAAATGTTCCATAATGCAATTTTTTGCCATCCTCTTTGTTTGTTTGTTCTATGTACCACCTTGTGGGTTCACATCCACAACCTATGATGTAAACAACCCCAGAGGACCAGCAATTGAACAGATCAGCAGTCTTAAATTTTTTACCATTTATAAAAGTTCCATCTAGAATCTGAATTCTACTCCATACCTTACAATGTCAACAAGAATAGCACCCTGTATGTCCCCAACTTCCCTTAACTTTCTTCATATTTAGTAGTTTCTTCAAATTTGAAAATCTACTATATGAAAACATTATTCTTTTGGGGAATAGGCCTACCAGAGTGGGTTCATTGGCAACCACAGGCCAAAACCTCTCTACAACCATCTTTAAACTCCTAGAAAAAAGGGGAATATTTAGAAACAAAAAATTTCTCCTCACTATCTTCATCAGACACATCTTTGAATTTTGCCATCAAACCACCTTGTGTATTATTACAAGAACTGCATGTCATTGATGATGAATTCTCAAATCTTTTTTCAGCTTTGTCAAGAACATGTGAAGCATAACCTCTTTCCAACAATTTATATCTGACTTTCAAAAATTCCTCTTTCACAGTATGCTTATCACAGGTATTAGTAAAAATATGATTGTACTCACCAAAAGGAAGTGAAGCCAATAAATGAGGGGGGTGAATACTATCAGCTGATAAAAAAATATTGACAGCTGTCTCTTTAATAAAAGGCCTGAATGATATTCCTCCATCTGTCACAAGGAACTCTAAATCAAGAAATTGTATCTTTTCCCTATCAGTTTTGTATGTGAACTCCAACCCAAAATTGTTGTTATTATTTAAGGTGTCCACAAACTCTTGAAACTCTGAAATATTACCCCTACAGATGAAAAACAAATCATCTATATATCTTTTGTAAGTTATCACATAATGTCTAAAAATTTCAGTACTGTAAATAAACTAATTTTCAAAGTGATTCATGAAAATGATGGCATAGGAAGGGACATATGAAGCCCCTATCGCAGGCCTTCTTTTTGGAAAAAATGCTGTTTGTTAAACCTGAAACAATTATGTGTTAAAGAAAATTCCAGCAATTGTAATATAAATGTTGTGCGTTGACCTTCCCCCATTAACTTGCCAACTGCTTCCAAACCCCAAACATTTTTAATGCTCATATAAAGCGGTTTCATATCCACAGTTGCCCAATAGTATTCAGTGTTCCACTTCATGCCTCTTATCAAATCACATAGATCCTTATAATTTTTAATGTGAGATATAACTTTACTCAAGTATGCTTTTAACTGATCATCCAAAAAAAATGCCCACATTCTGCAAAAAGACCCCTTTCCTGATACTATTGGCCTACCCGGTGGATTACTTAAGCATTTATGAATTTTGGGGATAATGAAGAAATTGGCATCTCTAGGGTTCCTCACATAGAGTTTCTTGACATCCATAGAGGTGAAAAATCCCAATTTCTCACCCCTTTCCAAAAGTTCCAATAATCCACTATTAAAGGTGGAGATGACATCTCCTGACACCATAGTATAGATGGATTGATCCCTCAACAAATCTTCCGCCATGGCATTATATTTTTCTCTAAGTAAAATCACCCAATTCCCACCTTTGTCAGTCTGAGTGTAAACATAGCTATCATTTATATCTCTTAAATAATTTAAAGCTAACCACTCATTTTTATTCAAGTTATATGCTTTATGTCTTTGTATAAATTTTTTATATTCTAATTATATTTCTCTATACAGACCACTTTCAAATTGACTTAACTGACCAGCTTACATTTCCCCACATTCACATGAATTGCTGAATATCTGCATCATGAGGTTTTTCATTCTTAGTACAGATAGTTTATAAGCTTACAAACAGAGGTTATTTAATCAGATACCACCATTTTTGTGAAAAATACTTCACTGAGTTTTCTCAAGACTGTCACCTTTTGTCTTCACAATGTGGTCTCCTGTTCCCATGCTACTCTTTTTTAATATGGTGCTTTTCACTTGAAGTACTTAATCATTTTAACAGTTACAGGGTGAAAGAATGCACTGTTAAAACAACATCCCTCAAAAGGGGTTTTATAATGAATGGTTGCAAGGTTAAAAATAGTTTAGGAGTTTTCCCACAAATATACCATGAAAGAAAATGCTTGCTCACAGCCATCTGACACTTGAGACAAGCATGGGTGGCAGCTTTATTTATTTTTATTTATTTATTTAACATTTGTTGACCGGGAAAGTTTGACTAGGTTCCACAGATCCTGTTTTCAGCGGAGGCCCGGGGAGAAATGCTCCAGAATTCTTGACCACTGAAATTAATAAAGAAGAGAAATGTGGTATGGAAAAAGAGGCCTTTCAAATTTTTAAGGATGTTGCTGAGGCAGCAGCAAATACTGAATGGATGGAAAGGGGAATGTCCCTGCAATTGGACAGCACAGTGGTGCAGCAATTGCTTTGTCATCTCACAGCAAGAGGTTCTCCAGTTCGATTCTTGGCTGGGATTTCTTCTGTGTGAAGTCTGCTTATCCTCCCTGTGTCCATGTGGGTTTTCTCTGAGTGCACTGGTTTTCTCCCATATTGCAAAAAAATGCATCTGGAGCATTTTTCCTTGGACCTCCACTGAAAATTGGCTTTGTTCTAAGTCGGACTTTCCTGCTGAACAAATATTAAATAAATTAAAATAAATAAATAAATTCAGTAAACAAGATAGGTGAGAAAATGCAATTTGACTGACCAGGTCGAGAACAAACAACAGGAGGTAGCCTGCATCCTCTCTCTCATGATTCAAGAACTACCAGACTGTAGCAGGATTTGCACCAAGGGTCTCAGTGTTCCAGGACAGACAGATTTCAGCGGATATTGGAATTTCAAAAAGAGTTTACTTAGCTGCCTGTTCTCTGTTGAGGCTAAAAGATCTATCTCTGGTACTTCCCAGTGGTGCATGAGGTCCAAAAAGACTTTCCTTTTCAGCATCCATTCTTTGGGGTTGAAGATGGCTCTGCTTAATGAATCTGGCAGCAGATTGTCCTGACCATAAGTATAAGAGGCAAACCGTACTACATTCCATTGATGGGCAACTAGCCAAAGATCCATTGTTAGTCTGCATAGGCTTAAGAAAGCCCCCACCCCACCCCCATTTATGTACACAAGAATGTGATAATGTCTATTCAGTTTTGAAAGGGTCCTCAGGGCAGCTTGTAAGCTTTCTTAGCCAGGATGACTGCAATCATTTCCTTTAAATTGATATGCTGTTTTTCTTGCTGCCTGTCCCATGTCACTTGGAGTCTAAATTTACCAGAAGGTTTTACCAGAAGGTTGTCCCAGGTCCTGTTAGAGCTGCTTGTCATCAGGGTCTCTGTTGTCTCTGGCAATTGAAAGTTTAGAACTGGATTGTTGTAAACATTTGCCTCTCAGCATAGAATATCCTTTTTTAGGCATGGGAGCATGGCTTCTAGGGACTGTTAGTGCTGAGTTCATGTAATTTTTAGGAACCACTGCAACTATGTAGTTTTGCCAAAGGGATCATTATAATGCAAGAAACCATGTAAGCTGGAGCCCTGAGAAATTCTCTTGCTGTAATGTATTGCTTGAAGTGTACAGATATTCTGAAAGGAAGGCCATGTTATCCTTTGGAAGGAATGTCTTCTGTTGGACTGAATCTATGGCTACCCCCAGAAAGGTAGTTCTGGTGCTTAGATGGAGTTGTGACTTCTGAAAGCTGATAGTCAGATTCACCTTCTGAAAGAAATCCATAGTGCTTTGCATAGTTGTCAAAAATTCAGAGGGTGACTTTGACTGAATCAAGTTCAGAATCACTCAATCAGTGATCCAGGTAAGGGTAAACAAGGACCCTTTTTGAATTGAAAAAAGTTATCAATTGGTTCCTGACATTTGATGAATGCTCTTGGAGCAGTAGAAAGGCCAAATGGCAAGGCACCAAATGGGTAATGCAATCCCCCTGCCTGATATTGTAGATATTGTCTACTTTCTTGGGCTATACAAACATACAGGTAAGTATCCTTCAAACCCAGAGTTACCATCCATGCCCCTTGGAAGATTATGGGCAGTAAAATTTGAAGGGTTACCATCTTAAATTTTGGTACACTAGAAACCTGTTTATTCTTGAGATCTCTTTCACAGGCCTTCACTACTTTCTTTCTAGGGGGCTGTGATAATGCAGATGTAAAACCCTATTCCTTCTTCTTCTGGCAGTAACCTTTGAATGGACCTCTGTAGTAATATCCCTTTTAGAATGGGTAGAAGAAGTTTTTCGTGGTTTTGGTGGAAGGGAAATCCCAAGAAAATGTGGGTTTTCCAGAATTGGATATCATAGCCCTTTCTTGTAATCTGTATGACCTATTTATTTTGTATTATGTCTTCCCAATGAGGGTAGAAGGGAACATGTCTTCCTGCCAGGTGGAGGGGATTCAGTGGGGTCAGGTTGGGTGGGATCTGTGAGAGAGGAGGGAGGTGCTGGGAGTAGTCACAGCTGCTAACTGAGAAGGTAGGATCCTTAAAGCCCTCAGGTCTGGAATGTTGTTCAGTTTGCCACTTTCTTTGTTGTATGGGCCTTTTGCCTAGGCTGTTTTTCTTTTTCATGTTTAGCTGGAAATAGGCAAGACTTTATAGCATAGTTTCTATTGTACCTGGGGATGGGAAACTAAGATTCTTTAACAGATTTCATCTCTTTCCCTTTCTTGTACAGTTTGTCAACATTTTTCTGCTGGAGGTTCAAAAAGGAACTCCTTGTCAAAAAGAGCATCAAGGAATTCAGCTTTTACCAGGTCTTAAAGAGGTTGTGATCTAAACCATACATGTCTCTGAGTGCTGACTCCATGGAAACCACCTTGTACGATGTATCTAAAGCTTTATACTCACACTTGAGAGAGTGACTAGATGCCTGGAGGGTGATATTACCCAGGTTCTGGATATCCATCTTGAGGGTCTTGTCTCAATCAGCTCTGCCTTGGTTTTAATTTGTTCCTGCAGTGGCTCAAGATATTTGAGCATGTGGAGTTGCAGTTAAGAGCCCTCATCACCAAGTGGCTAAACTGTAAATTTTCTTACCAAACCCATAAAAAATTTTGCTTTCTCTATCATTTGGTAAGAGCTCTTGTATGCATGGCCACCAGCTCCATTAGTGGATTCTGTAGACACCACTTTATATCCACCACTGGGTTTTTGTAAAGGTTCTCATGGTACTCTTGCACCCTACAGAAGTGGTCAGGCTTCTTACGAGTAGGGAGAATGGAGTTATGGTGCAAGGATATGTGATCAAACACATCATCCAGGACAGCACGCACTGCAGAGATTACCAATGGTCTAGGGGTAGGAAGGTTTAGAAGCTCTCTAGTTCATAGGTTCATAGATTAGCATTAGGTTAACTGCACTTGTGAGACATTCTAAGCCTAGTCAATTACCCCATGTGAGAATCAAACACTGCACCTTGTGTTTGTAAGATAAACACCTTAACCATTATGCCAACCTCCCACCTCTGTA